>NC_090930.1:420952509-421257962 GCF_040938575.1 Ambystoma mexicanum | reverse complement strand
TCCAAGTATCAAAGACTTATGATGCTCGTTGTAATGCCATTTTCTGTCAAGTCACTTCTGTTGGTGAAATCAATATGCAAATTAGGAGGTTTGCATGTATTTTGCCACACAGAGCCCGGACAGGCACTAAAAGATGAGTTTCCTGCCTCTGTCATGGTCCTGCAGTTCTATTTGTGTTGTTATGTGTATGTGTTAGAAAGCCATCTGCCACTTATGTTACCAAAAAAGTTGAGTGGAGGTGCTGGGGGGCTAATGAAACCGTATGGAACCGCGCGCACTGCAGGGTGCTTCTGATGCCCTGCCACCTACAAAGTTTCCAGCAAAACCATTTTGTAAAGTTTCAACCCTAACAATGAGGGGGCTGCCATTCGAGCAGGAGCACACATCAAACAGGTGTCCATGTCCCACCCCGCTCTGGGCCACTGCAGCAGCTGCATCCTGGAACGCTGTGGGACACGGACACCAGATAGTGATGTGTGCTCTGCCTTCAGCTCCAGTCCTGTGCGCATTCACTAGCCTGACTTCAGAAAGAAGTCCGGTCATTTCTTTCTGAAGTTGGAATAGTGAATGCGCTCAAGGACTTAAGAAAGTAACGTTCTAGTTGCAGTGCGTGCACCACCCTGCATCATGTTGGGGCAGGAATGATTGTATGTCGCGCTCTGAAACACTTGCGTACGAGCGCAATATAAATAAAATATCAATATCGATATGTCAGTTTAGCATTCATTTTCCAAGGTGAATTTGGGAGGAAAAGTAGCAGGACATTTTCAGTGGCTCCTCCCCTCCTCCCACACACACCGACTCTTGCAGTGCTGGATACTCCCTTTATTGAATTTATTTATTTTATTTGTTGTTAGCGCCCAAGACCCGGAGGTATCACAGTGCTAGATTACATAAGAAAGAATACATAGGCAGGTGCATGGTTACATGGCCTGAAAGTGTTGGTAACATCTGGTACAAAGAATCATGCACATTTGTTGAAGAGTACATTTTTGATTTGTTTGTGGAAGGTCAGGTAGCAAGGTTCATCTCTGATAGAGGAAGGTTGTTCTACAATGCAGGCACGATGACAGTGAAGCTTGATCCTCCATCTCTTTTTCTGGTGAATCTAGGGGTGGTTAGAGAGGTGGAGGAGGAGGAACGCAGGTTGCGTAGACTGGATTTTCTGGTGAGGTAGTGGGGGGCAGTGTTGTGGATGCATCAATGAGTGGTGGACAAGATTTTAAATTCAAAGTGAGCCTTGATAGGAAGCCAGTGTGCTTCGCGTCTGATTAAGGGAATGTGGTCTGATCGTTTGAGGCCCCACACTGCTTTGAGGGCATCGTTTTAGGTCAGCTGTAGCTTATTTAGGGTTTTGGATGAGGTCCCTGCAAGGATGGCATTGCAAAAGACTAGTTTTCTGCTGATGATGGCTCTGGCTAGAGTAAGGCAGTTGTTTGGGGTGAGGAACTTCCTGGAAAGGTTAATGAGTTTGGTTGAGTATGCCCTGGATGAGGCAATCGCTTTCACATGTTTGTGCATGTTGAGTTCGGCGTCAAGATAGACCCCTAGAGTCTTGACATGCGGAGATACCGGGATGCTATTCCCATCGATGAGAAGGGAGGAAAAGGCGGGGTCAAGGTGTTTGAGGCGGTGCGGAGAGCTGACAATGAGAAGTTCCGTTTTATCATCATTCAGGCAGAGATGGTGGTTAGCCATCAATACTTGAATGATGCTGTAAATGTGGTTAATGTTAACAGAGTCAAGCTCGTGGGAGCCCGTGAGTTTGAGGAGGATCTGTTCGTCGTCGGCAAAGTTGGTATAGGGTATGTTAAGGTTGTCCAGGTGATCGAAAAGAAGCTTGGTGTACATATTGTACAGTGTAGGGGAGAGGCATGACCCTTGTGGGACCCCGCAGGAGACTGGAATGGGGTCAGCGGCTTCAACTCCGACAAAGACCCTGAAGGATTGCTCACTTGGGAAGCACTTTACCCCTTGCACACAACAAAGTATTCCTTAATTTCACAACTTGGGTTTCAACTTCCTGCTATGAAACAGCCACATCTTTCCTGCCATGTATAACAGGGACAGTTGTTGCTCAGGTGAGAGGGCAGAGAGTCCAAGCCTGGCAACATTCTAGTCTCCGCGGAGGCCAGCTCAAATGCCAGAAGTTTCCAGAATCTTTTGGGGGACAGGCTGCTGGGGCATGCAGGAGTAGCCAACCCTTCCAACGTTTTGGCCTGCAACTGCCATCAGCTCCAGCTAGTATAGTCATTGGTAAGGGATCAAAGGAGTTGTTGGCGAAAACACCTGGATGGTTGATTGATTGATTTATTGATTGAAATTTTATTTCTATCGCGCTCATACACAAGTGTTTCAGAGCGCGACAAGGCAAGGGAGGGGAACAGGGGAGAACAAAACAGCGCTCTTACTAGGCCCAGTGACATTGAGAACGCGCAAGTGCATGGCAGAGAGGGTAGGGGAAAAGTGCATGGAAGGGGGGAGAGATGGAAAGTGAGAAGCAGAGGAGAAACAGATAAATAACAATAAATAAATAATAAAGGCAACAAACAGTGGTAATGCAGCCAGCAAGTGCTAGGTTTAAGGCAGCAGACAGGGTAGGTCCGATAAGTGCAGGAAGAAAAAGGGGGGGCTGTATGGGTACAGATACAGACCCCAGTGCAAGGGGTGGCCTGGAGGCAGTGCGGGAGGGTGACAGGATGAGCAGGTACCTGGGCCCAAAAGACAGAGGGTGGCCGGTGCACGGTGCCAAGAGAGAACAGATCAGCAGGGGAGAGGGGGAGCGAAGGCAGAAGAAAAGAGGAAGGTCTTGAAGTGCTTCCGGAACCGGAGATGGATCTCCTCAAGTTTTAGAGTGGCAGGGAGGCTGTTCCAGAGGGAGGCCGCAGCCGAAGACAGAGATCTACCCCCAGCTTGTTTCTTAGAAAAACGACTGACCCTGAGTGAGTTGGAGGTAGAGGAGCGAAGAGCTCGAGCGGGGAGGTATTTGCGGAGGGATAGCTGAAGGTATTTTGGACCCAGGCCCCAGAAAGCCTTGTGGACAATGCAGAGGGTTTTGAATTTAATCCTTGCATCCAGCGGGAGCCAGTGAAGAGATTTCAGAGCTGGAGAGATACGATCGCAGGGCTTGAGGCCAAGGACAAGTCTCGCAGTCCTGTTCTGGATTAGTTGCAGAGGGCGGAGAGTAGAGGCAGGTAGATTTAGAAAGAGGCTGTTACAATAGTCCAAGCTAGAGAGAACCAGAGCTTGGGATACCATGAGCTTATGGGGGAAGGGGTGGAAAGGCAGAGTACCTCTGAGGAGGTGCAGTCGGAAATTTGACTTTTTAGAGACCTCAGAGATGTGGGCGGAGAAGGAAAGGGTGGAGTCAAAGATGACACTCAGGTTCTTAGCCTCGCAGGTGGGGGTAGGAGGAGGGCCAAGGGAGGCCGGCCAGAGAGTGAGGGGAAAGGATGGTGACAATTGGCTACAGATCATGCTCTGTAAATCAGTGGCATGAGCCTGGAGTGAGTGCAATGCAGTTTTGGAAGCCGATGCAGCTGTACCCTGGTGGTAGCCCAAATGAGTAATTTACCAGTAGCATTCATGGAACTTTGTAATTTGGCAACCATAGCCGCTTGTGTTGCTACGCAACCACACATATTCAGTCGATTGTTGCTTTTATGTTTGGGGATGAGTGCTGTATAAATGTTGGATATCATAACATGAATATCTATGAATATCTTTGGCTTTAGAAAGGGTGCCGTTATCCTCATATGCTATCAGCTTTGCAGAGCAGCAGGAACTGGTGAGTACTCAAAGGGGCTATGGGCTGAAGCAAATGGAGACTTTCGAAAGCGGACCATTGATGGCCTGTCTCAGGTGTGACTGGGTTCAGGAACCTGCCAGCTGCAAGTGTCCCATGTCTGTTTCCTCCATCTATCTTTGGATGCAAAGGTGGAGAGGAGCCTGCATGCAAGGGATACTCTGAAACATATTTTTAGGACAAAATCCTAAAATGAGTCCTGCTTGGAATATATTTCTTAAATGTTAAACCAGTACTTTCAGATCACTACAGTATATGCCACATTACCTGGAAGCAAAGGACCAACACATCAAAGGCCCATAAAGGTGGGCAGAGGAACTAAGCTGGAGAATTGTGCCGCCCGACTCTATTGCATCGAAGACCGCAATAGTGTTTGCCAGCTGAGGGACCTACTCTGAGTGGACCATAACCCCATATCATTGAATTCTCTGCTGGCAGCGTTTTCTGTGCCAATGATGCCAGCAAATATTGAGACATGGAATGCAGCTACATACAGCTGCCCACATTGTTTGGGGACTTTGACTCCCATGATCCCTCACCATTGGCAAAGAAAGCGAATGCTGATAGGAGCTGTAGTCCAAACATCTGGAGAGGCGGAGGTTGCAGAACCATGCTCTATGCCAAGCCACGGTGAACAAGCGTCAGCCTGTGCTGCTGCTACTGCATGGGATTGAACACTTACATGCCAGCAGATGGTGTGTGTATTATTTTTAACCTGTGTTTGTCCCTTTGAAATATGTGGTCTCGCTCTTTTTGCAAGCGCTTTAGCTACCGTAGATGGGAACTTGCCTGTCTTCTGAAAATGAGCTTCAAGGACATCAACCAGAAAAGAACGGGGCCACAATCAGCTGTCAGGTGGCTCTTGGGTACCAAATAGCATATTTCGTTTTCAGCCGAATATCGCTCATCAAGTATTCGGCCAAAGCCAAAAAGTTGTTTTATTTAATAAATCATGTACTAAACATGAAAAATACACTTAAAAAAATGAATGCATTATTTCAAATATGTGCTTTCATGTTTCATTTATTTCTTTTGATTTAAATTAACATTTTATCATTATTTAAAGCACACAAGCAAGAAAAGGAAAAATTAACAAAAAGACAAGGAACATTTGTACGGAAGGTTGCTGAATATGAAAAAACAGTTATGCTCAAATGGGCAAACTTTTCGAACACAAAGGGCTAGAAAGCAATGAACAAAATGGATACTGCAATGTGCAATTCCCATTTCAATTGCACACATCGCAGTGTATTGCGAGTTGCAAGATAGTTTAGGTGAAAAGTGTGTTTCAAACCTTTATTGCAGCTCATATGTCAATGGTTTCTGTTTTCTCATACAGGACACAAGTCAAGGGTACATATGAAGTAAGGGTACTCCATTTGCCAAGTATGCTTTAAAAGGACACTCCCTCCCCCATTCAACAACAATGTCCCGGGAGAATAGCTCAGGGGCAACGTGCTCGACTTGGAAGCAAGACGACATAGAGCACCACAGGTTCAATCCCTGGGTCCGTGCTTAGAAACCTCTGGGTATTAAGCGCGTTATAAGTATAAATAACCTATCATATCATAACCTGAGAGGGGACTCTCCCACAGAGGCCCACAGGGTTGGGAAGAGGGGTAATCACACATAGGAAAGTCTGACTTGTGACTGAATCTGCCCAAACTCCACAAGCTCCAAGAAGGCACTTGACTGTCGGGCAGTTGCCCAATTCAAACAAATCTCAATCCACGCCCACTTACCCCACCAACGTCCCACCAGATTGGATAATGAAAGGCTTTAGGACTTTTTCTATGTTTCTCACTCTACAACCCTCAAAACAGCAGCAGACACAGTGCTATCTCTCTCTCTCTCTCTTTGTCCACTGAGAAATAAGTTCTCATCACACACACCTTTCCTGTTGGGACAGAGAAGCATGTAATGTTATTCAAGAGATTTCCCAATAACTTAAGTTCTCCCAAGAGGGTAATATGGGTTGGGAAATGTCTTTTGTATGTTGCACTGCCTGACATGTAACTGACATGTCCCCAGTCCTATTGACCTGGAAGAGGCTGTTGGGAAGTCTTCTAATTTCCAAAATATTCTCAAACAATTTCACCAACGGAGCATAGCTCTTTGACTATGTCCTATACAAGCAGGGTATGTCTCATACCTATATCTCTATATTCCCACTGGGAAACTGCAGAGATTTCCCAATATGAAGTTCCTCCGAAAGGCTTCTTTAACAGGGGCATGCCACTCTGCCTGGCACATAACTGACTACCTCAGTCCTACAAGCCTCCACTACTTGTTGTGAATTCATCCAGTTTCTCTATAGTAATTTTCATAGGAACAACCCAGGCTCACCTCTCAATCACCCTCAACACTACCCCTTTTCGCTATACAAACACACGCAACTGCGTCTTATGAGCTTGATCATGAATGTATTTAATTTATTTATTTATTGGGTATTTAAAATGCGCCTATACACAATGTGTTTCGAGGCACAACAAGACAAGAGGGGGGGACAGGGAGGACAACAACAAACGGTCCTACTAGTCCTTGTGACATTCTGATTGTGCAAGTGCAGTTACGAGAAGTGCAAGGGAGAGGGGAAGAAGAGGGAGAAGTGCCGTTCAGAGTGGAAGGGCCCATGAGAAAAAGCGAGTGCCAGGAGAGGCCAGGTGGACAGAACCAGGGGAAGGCAGGGAGGGCAGGGGAAGTAAGGTCCACAAGCTAAGTGCAAGGTAAGGGGATGGAGGGCTACAGGAGTGCAGGCCCAGCGAGGTTAGTGTGGGGGAGAGGCCCAGAGGGAAAGTGTAGGATGAGGGGCTGTCAGAGGAGAACAAGTGGTAAACTCTTTCCCTCAGCCTTTCATCATCCCACTCTGAAAGGTATGCACACTATATCCAACCAGGGAAAACATGTGTGTTCGGTTTCCTACTATTTAAAACCTCAAAGAGAGCAGGAGGAACCATAAGGGAATGAAGTGCACGGCAATATTTTAGTACTATGGGTAGCAGAAAATGTTCCCAGTCCCCATTCTGTCTGATAACTAACTTAACGTTATCCAACAAAGTACAATTGAATCTTTTCACGCCACTGTTAGATTTTGGTGGTACAGTGCACACCTAGAATGTATAACTCATTCGCTACCAGGAAGCATGCCATCCCTTTCGAAGTTCACTGTATCCCATTGTCAGTAATCAGTCTAGAAGGAAAATCCTCTCTCCAGAAGACTTCCTCCAAAATAGGTATAGCAGAACTGATCAAAATCTTTATAGCAGCTTGGAGCTCTGGTCATTTTGAAAACACATCAACCAGTGACAGAATGTACTGACAACCCTCACCGGACACGTTGATTGGTCCCACAAAGTCAAACGCAATTCCTTCTAGGCCTCACTAGGGAATTGGTGAATGCCCACAGACTCCTTCCTCATCTGCTGCACCAGATAACTTCTGCAACAAACCTCACACCGCGTCACAAGTTCCAAATCATCATCCATACCCAAACTCCAGTAATCACGCCACAACGCCCCCCTAGTCTTCTGCAGATCAAGGCATCATTCATATAATAGCCCAACCAACTGCTCAGGCACTCTCCACAACCAACTGCTCAGCTATCTGCTCCCCACACTCTACCAGCTGGATGCTTGCCTGGGGACCTGATGCCTACAAAACCACCACACTACAATCAGCTAGGAGGTTGATAGGCCTTCACAAATGAGAGAATCCCTCACATGGCATTTTGCAATGTGAATGTGCGATTTGGTAGAAATAAAAGTGCTTTTATTTTTTTGCAAAATATGGAAAAGAAAGAAGAAGAAATATTGTGAAGGACAGCGCGCTTGCTGCCGCGCTTTGCCCTGTCTCGTTTTCTTTGGGCTCCCATTTACTGGTCCCTCTCTGCCTTTCTTGCCACCTAATGGCACTTCCAAGATGGCCACTGCCTTTTGTGCAACCCACTAAGGCTGCCTGCATTGTGTGCTTCCTGACTTCCCTGCACACGGATTGGGCCTTGTGGAGCTCTAGTTGGCCTATCGGGGACCGACAGGCTTTAGCCGACCCCCTGACTCAAAGGCCCACTTTCTAAGGCCCTGTCTGCTCCCTATCCGCTACCAGACTAATTCCATTCCCCCCCCTTCACACCGGGTGACCTCTGACTTTACCTGATCTGTTCTTCATCTTATCTAGCCCTGCCAGGAACTGATTTTATCACCTGCCCCATTTTAAAGTCACTTTTAGCCTGTTTAGTGTAGCTGCATTCACCTGCCCTGTTGTAAAGTCAAATTTAGCCTGTGTAGTGTAGCTGCATTTACCTGCCCTGTTTTAAAGTCACTTTTAGCCTGTCTAGTGTTGCTGCATTCACCTGCCCTGTTTTAAAGTAACGTGTAGACTGTCTAGTGTTGCTGCATTCACCTGCCCTGTTTTAAAGTCGCATTTAACTGTGCTTTGCGGCTGTTTGTTTTCCCACAAGGTGCACCTCCCTATGTGTCCTCCCCCACCTCCAAGTGCATCAGTGCTCAGCCTGGCAAGTGACTCCTCCCCTCCATTCTGCCTACCACGTCACTATCTATCTCGCTTATCCTCTCCAACTGCTTTACTATCACCTGTCCTTCTACTATCACTAAATCTGGCCGAAAGAAACTTAAGAAGAACACTCTGGCCTCTAACCCAGGCCTTCCTATTGCAGACACCTGTGTCACAGCTTCTGCCAGAGAGAGTGTCACTGACATCCTCTTCTTCATTAACTCACCTGATCTATGGACTCCCTACATGGTCAGCCTTCTCTCTCCTATCACCTCTGCTCCCATTTATGGTGGCACTTGCTGGAAGGTCCTCCTTGACCTCTTTTCCATTTCCAGTGTCATCATTAATGTCTATTTTAAGGGACCCATCATGGTGCAGGGTCCTCAAACCAACCTTCTTCTCTTCAACAGGCTCCTCCCTCACCTCGCTAATCTTAACTCTCACTCGGGCCAGGCTCACTTGCCCACTTTGCCCTCTTCCTCCTCTACACAGGACCCTTTGCGCACTACGCCTCCCACTGTACAGGCGCCTGGGCCTTGCCTTACTGTCCCGGCCCCTTGTCAGCCTTGACTCCTCCTCCATCCACTACTATCCCTCTGGCCCTCTTGCCTCCCTTGGGGGAGGGGGTGACACTGTCCATGCGCCCACCCGCGGAAGACCTTTAAGGATGGCATGCTGCTCCACATTGCCACCCTTAACACTTGCTCCACTGTAAAACACTCAACCGATATATGCTACTTGTTCAAACGCATGGATCTTGATGTTCTCTCCATCACTGAGACATGGTTCAAGGACAGCTCTGTCACTAGCTTTGACACTCTTCACCCTGAAGGCTACAAAATCCTTTCTGCGCCCAGCCAAAGAAGTAGGTGGTGGCGTAGCACTGATCATCCCTGAATGGATACCTGTGTCTATTATCCCTACTCAGGCCTACTCCTCCTTCGAATGCCTAGTCTGAAAGCTCTCACTCCCTCCTAATTTCTCTCTCCTCATGGCCACCATCTATCGACCTCCTGGACAGCTCACTCACTTCCTTTCTGAATGGGCTGACCTAGCCTCCTCTCTACTCTCCTCCTCCTCTCAACTCCTCGTGCTGGGTGACCTCAACATTCATCTGGACTCCCCTCACTTATCAGGACATTTCCGCAACCTATGTGATTCCCCCTCCCTCTCAATTCTACCCTCCGGCTCCACTCACATTGCGGGCCACACATTGGATGCTCTCATCTCCACTGACCTTCCACTCTCTATCCCTCTCACTATCTCTCTCTCTTGGGCCGACCACTCTTTTCTATCAATTATCCTGAAGCTCCCTCTCCTCTGGCAGCAAATCACCTGGCACAGCTGCTCGGCTTCAAGGCCACCAGACCCATGAAAAAAGTGACAGTTGCTGCCTTTGCCTCCACCTACTCTCCTCCTCCCACTCCTGAGGCTGACTCCCAGCCTGAAACAGCCCTCATTATCCTTAATCTCTCTATCTCCAACACTCTCGATATCGTTGCCCCTGTCATGCGGGTCCGACTGAAGACATCCATAAAGTGCAACTCTTGGTACGACTCCGAACAGGCTGTCCTTAAATGCAAGTGTAAGGCAGCTGAGCGGAAATGGAATTTGTCGGATGGACCATCTGACAAACTGGCCTTCAGCCTCCTTCAAAGACAATATCGACTCTGCATCAGCTCCAAGAAAAGAGTCTTTATTCAAGCCAGCGGCATCAAACAACATGGCTGAATATTTCAAAGTCTGCAAGGAGCTGGCCAATCCTGTAGCATCCTCCTCTGTCACTCCCACCCAGGACCTCTGCTTGGCCCTTGCAGCACACTTCACCACAAAACCCCAAGACATCCTCTACTCCCTTCCCCCCACACCACTGCACACACCAGCACCTGTCCCTCCCTTGGCCTCACCTCCACTCACACTCTCCTCTCTCTCTCCCGTCACACCTGATGAGGTCGCCAAACAAGTCAGATCTATGAAGGCCTCATCCAAGCAAGTGGACCCTTGCCCTTCTCAAATCTTGACAATAACACTCCCTCTGTCCTCATTCTTCTTGATCTCTCCTCCGCTTTTGACACGGTTAGCCACAACATCCTGATCTCATGATTTCGTGACACCCTGGGAATCACAGGTCAGGCTCTGGCCTGGTTAACCTCGTTTCTCTCCAACCGCCCATCCCAGATTGAACTTGGTGCCTTTCTCTCGATTATCACCCTCTCAACCTGCAGCGTTCCCCAGTGTTCTAACTTTTCCCCTGATTTTTCAAGGTCTACATGGACACTCTGGCACGTGTGATTGCCACTTTCACCTCTAATTTCCAGTGTTACGCAGATGTCACGCAACTATCCGTTAGGCTACCCTCAGCCGCCTCCTCCTCATCACTCATTTCCAACTGTCTGTCCGCTATCCAGGCATGGTGCACTGCAAACGACCATTGTCTCAATGCCAGTAAAACTGAGATTGTTCGCATTGGGACCCCTACCTCTGCTTTCCCCCTCTCACTCTGGCCGGCCTCCCTTGGCCCCGCGCCCACCCCCACCTCTGAGGCCAAAAACCTTGGGGTAATCTTCGACTCCACTCTCTCTTTCTCCTCTCACATTTCTGACATCTCAAAAAAGTCTAACTATCAACTACACCTCCTCAGAGGCACGCTACCTTTTCTCACTTTCCCCCAGTGGCTCACTGTCTCCAGAGCCCGGGTTCCCTCTAGGCTGGACTACTGCAACAGCCTCTTCCTCAACCTCCCTGCTTCTTCCGTGTGCCCTCTGCAACTCATCCAGAACAGATCCGCGAGATTTATCCTTGGCCTCAAGCCCAGGAACTACATCTCTCCGGTGCTGAAATCACCCCACTGGCTCCCTGTGGCTGCAAAGATCAAATTCGAGACCCTCTGCATTGTCCACAAGGCTTTCTGGGGACTGGGACCTACTTACCTTAAACGTTGCCTTCCTAAATACTGTCCCTCCCGAGCCCTCCGTTCATCTACCTCCAACCTTCTGCGAGTGAGCAGGTTCTCCAAGCAGAGATTTGGAGGGAGATCCCTCTCCTCTGGAGGCGCCTCCCTTTGAAACAGCCTCCCTGTCACCCTCTGTCTTGAGCCTGATATTCTCATGTTCTGGAAAATCCTCAAGACCTTCCTCTTTTCTTCTTCCTTCTCCCTCACCCCACCCTGCTAACCTAGCTCTATGTGCTTCCTTCTCTCTCTCTCCTTTCCATACAGTTTACTGACTGGCCGCCTGGTGTACCCAAGAGTCTCATAGGTCCCAGGCACCCGGCCAGTCCTTTCTGCACTTGCCTCAGGGCCCTGCAACCCACCCACTCAATGCACTTGCAATAAATCCTTGAGAGCTTCTCTCTTCACACTTCCCCAGTCACTACTGACTGGGTGCACTTGGTCTCCTGCCCCTCCCTGTCCTGTCTGTACTTACACGATCTATATAACAGCTCTGCCTGATGATCGTTATGTCTGTTCTTCCTTGTCTCTCCCCTTAATGTGCACTTGAAAAAACTGCAGAATCGCTGCCAGGCCTATTTGCTGTATCTAAACTGCTATATGTCCCTTATTCACTTAATATGCCTGTTCAGACCGTTATCGCCTCAGAAATTCAAGGGCTCTGAGCAACTGTTGTTTTTCCCCGTGTTCCCATCCTCCTTGAGCACTTTGACACACTTGCCTGTGTATAGGCGCTTTATAAATAAACATTACCATACCATAGGACCATCCTGGACCACTTGAGAATTAGATCCTCTTCGATGTGTTGCTATTCCTTAAATCTCCTGCAGTCCTTCATCCTGACATCCTCTGCCTCAGCCAGATTCTAACCATTGAACAGGCACTGGAGAACCAGCAGTGTGTGTTCCCTGCAAGCCACTTCTCAGGCATCTCACGGCACAGAAAAGTGAACACTAAAAATGTGTTCCTCCCTTTCCTCATTAGCCTCTGTCTTTTCCTGTTTCTGTTGCACACTTCTGGACAAGGAGTTAGTCACTACATTGTCTTTTCCTACCGCAAATTCCACCTCAATGTTGAGCTCTTGCATGTATGTGACCCACCATACCACTATCCTGGAGATGCAATCTAACCACACGCTGGCAAATACTCCTTTCAAAGGATTATGATCCATTCTTAGAATAAACTACCTTGCCCACAATAATGTCTTACATTTCTGCACTCCACAGTAGCACTCAATGGCCTCCTTTTCAATTACAGAGTATCTGAGTTCCGCTCCATTGAGGCAGTGTGAGGCAAAGGCACTTGTTTCCTCATCACCACCCTGAATCTGACAAAACACATAAACAAAACAGGTGTCACTGGCATCGGTGTAGAGAATGGTTTCGCATTGGTCGTCAAATCAAGTCAACACAAGCGCCTTCACGCTCTCTCTTTTCACTCCGAGAAACTCCTTCTCACACTCACTGGACCACTTCTCAGTTACTGTTTTCTTCAAAAAATGCTGCTTGTTCCACGTTTTCTGGCAAAATACTTCACATATTTGGAATAATACTCTAACAGCCCCATTACTCCCATGAGCTTTTGCCAGCTTTCAAGGCATTTCATATTTCCAGTGGCCTGCAAAAATTCATTCTTGGGGCGACCCCCCTCACCTGTAAGAACATGAGCAAGGTATTTGATAGTGGCACCCTGAATTTACATTTCTCAAGTATGAGCCTCAGGCTTGCCTCCTTGAGTTTCCAAAGAACCCTCCACAATCTCTCGTCATGCTCACGTTACTTCTCACCAAACACTAGGCAGCAGTCGATCCCCATCTCTTTCCCAAACAGATGGAACATGGCCTTTTGAAAAATGCAAGCCGCAGACACCAGATCCTCCTAGACCTAAAAAACTAGAGCAGTTCTGAAAGAGGTTAGGCCCATGGACTAGGGATGAAGCTCCACCTGAAGGTGTGCTAAGTCGAGAAGACCTTTGATTTGCCCAGGGAATGCAACAACTTTGAACAGTTAGGAAGAGGAAACCTTTCGTCCACAACATGCCTGTTGAGCTCCTCCAGAGTGATGAACAAATTCAGGTTCACAGTGGCTTTCCGAAAAACAATAGGGGAGACCGTTCCTCAAAGCTGATTACAGGCTCAATAAACCCTTACCTCTGAAGGTTTGGTAGTTACACCCACACAACAGGTCTGAAGAGTTAATTCCGCTATCTCTGATATACTGCCCAGGAGTGCTCTAAGGTTCTTCGAGCACCTTGCAAAGTGTCTGTTGTGCTTACAGTCAGCATAAATAGTCTAAAAACCTAAACAACCCCTAAAATTGGCAAAGTGTGCAGGGCTGTTACACCTGTAGCCTCTGCATTGCAGGTGTCTTGCTTCCTACCTGGAACCTCTTTGAAGGAACGGCTAGCCTTGTTCTCTGTGTGGGGTCCCAAAATAGAATTTTTTTTATACTCCTCGGATGCTTTCATTTTGTTCTTATCCTGGCTCCCTTTTCATCTCCGCCTTTGATCTTGGCAATAGTGTCCATACATGTCATGGCATGTTAGACTTTTCTGGCCAGGGCAAATATCTCCTCCAGTGAGGGATTGTCCTTCAACCAGGTTTGTTCTCAGCTGTGGTTGTTCCTGCATCTAATCAAGAATTGGTTCTGGATCCTCCAATCATGATCCGTCTTCAAATCACTTGACCTTGCTAGCCCTCACAAGGCTGTGATAACGTGATCCCCAGGCTCGCCATCTTTCTGCTCATGCACCCCAAACCAGTAACGCTCTATTGCCTCTATTGCCACATTGACCGTGGAACTGTGGTGAAGTCCTAACTTGCAAATGGATTCCTCAGACCCACTCAGGCTTTCAGTCTCTCTTTAGTTTTTGAAGAAGTTGGAGCCTTTTCCTCCCATCACTCAAAAACAATGAAGCGCCAGGCACTTCCTGCTCTCCCCACCAGAAGACACTCCATACACAGCAAACACCCAGAATTTGAGCCCTTCTTTCCTATCTGCCCACTTTTCCGGGGCTTACCAGGTCAAGGAAGGAACAAGGTTGGTTCCAGTATGTTATGAGAATGCATGTTTTTATGCGCTTTGATATTCATTTAGCCATAGCACTGAAATACCACGACACGCCGACATTAGGCCTACAGACGTAATATCTAAACAGAGGACCCCCCCCCCTGTGATGGGGTTACTTTTAATATTTTGTCTATGGTGAACAAAAATGGGACAGCCCCCCCCCACCCTTTTTGGGCCAGGCTTCCTATGTGCATATGCCACCCCCCCCTAGCCACCTGAACCATCAGCGAGGATATGAAGTCTCATGAATAAATTGAGAATCCCTACCTGTACTTTCGCCTGTGTCACGCCCCCTCGCCTTATCTTCAGCTGTGGAGGGGAGTGTACGTCACCACACCGCGAGTCAGACTCTACAGCAGCTCTCAAAGGTACTCACAGAACACGCCGCCTAGACCTAAAAGGCTAGAAGGCTGCAACCCCCCTAAATAGCGGCACGAGCTTCTTCCTTAAAGGCGGGAATGGCTGGGGGCCTCTGCGCCTACTAGCGCGTCTTCACACCTGTCACCAACATGCTGTGTTCCCTCGATGGAATTTCAGTGAAGACTCCATACACAGGAACTCTTTAATATTGCATTAAAGTGATGTAACAGGGTTGGGCAGTGACCCCCAGGCAGTCTGGACACCACCAATTGTCACTGGCACCATGCCTCCCAGTTTCAGGCCAACTCACACTGATGTGGCCAAGTGGAACCTGATGACATACGTGTCTGGTGACAGCACCAAAGAGTATTCTAACATATCGGAAGAAACAAAGCAGAATAGAAAGATATAGGAGCACATGGATGCCATAAAGTTATTTCATTATCAAGGAACCCAACACCATTGCTTATAAATCAAGTGGCTGAAGTTGATTGACATTCTTATAACACCAAGAGCTGATTTACAGCTCCAGTTAACCCATTACTATTTAGAAGAATTCATAAAAACCACAATGGCAGTCCCTCAGCAACACATATATTGATGTAAAACGAGACCCTCGTGGCAGTGGTCTGGGAGGGAATGGGCTGCAAGTGGGCTGTAAAAGCCATTGCACTTAGTATGTACATGAGTATACACTGGGTGGGAACGTAGCCAAACACCTGCAGTCTGTGCGTCCTTCCACATGCCATATCCCCTCTGAGCTTCTTTTCCTTTGACAATAGTTTTGTCTTATAGGTGGCGCTAGCGCGCCACAGAACAGCCAAAACTAAAATGAAACTAAGCCCTAGCTGGATCGGGAAATTGAAGCAAACCCAGGAATTATAACTGCTTTATTGAAAAACGCCCAGACCCAAGATTGACCTGCCTGTTCTAGCTGGGCCCACCCTCGCCCTGGCACTTGCAAAGGGTGGCCAGCTTATGTACCTAATAGTTCTGTCGGAGAAGCGTAAAGACGATGATTTATTTCTGCAGCTCTCCTGTGACACACAATTCAAGACAAGCAACTTGCCTTTAGCGGTACGCAGCAATACAGGCGCCCTCGTAAACAGTTTAAACAAAAATGTGTTTATTACGAAGCACACAGGCTATTACTACATCAGAATATTATAAGCAACAAGGTAGGAAGATAAATAAACTAAATTGCACGACTTGACTTGATTTGAGAACGCAAAGCACGAAATGCTTTGTTATTACCAACTCATTTAATAGCTACCAATAGGGTCAAAGGCTAAAGGTGTCTTTATGGATTCAAATGGGTGTTCTGGGTTTGTCATGAAGCCCCTGGGCTGGCTTGTTCGCAAATAAGTGCCCGTGATTAACCCTTGCACAGGATGTTTCTGCTCCGGAGTCCCTGGACTTGGGCGAGATGCATGCGACTCCTGATAAGGTTCTGGAGCCCACGCCTGATGCACTGATGTTGGAAATGACCATCAGAAGAGGTTTTGCTTCGGAGCTTGGCTCCCTTCGGTTACACGTGATGATGCTGCAGTGATACTCCTGAAAGCGGCTGAGGTGGAAGGAATGCTCCTGGAGGAGGACATGGGGCAGCCCTGGGGAAGTCGGGATGCCATAATCCCCACTAACAGCACCCTGTGACCAAGCAAGTCCAGGACTGACCGCTGGATTCATTGTTCGAATCCAGGTGGGGGAGGTTTCCAGTGGACACTTGTAGTAACCTGGAGTATTGATGCTGGAGTCCAGACACAAACCAGCTGTGAGCCTCTGGGTTACGAAGTCTAGGTAAGCTTTATTATACATGTGTACATCAGTTCATATGGTATCAATGACCCTTAAACATATTATGTCGAGACCACCTGCCGGCCATTCCCATGCACTCCAGCTCAGGCCCCAAATGGACACATTCAGAACATTCACACTCAAGCACTTGTCAACATTCTCCTGAGCTGCCAGGCACACCACCCGCATTCAGAGATTGGCAGCAGGACAGGACATCATTCATCAAGTCACTACAACATTTGCCTACATGTTGAGCTGGTGGAGGTGATTGTGTTATTTCCCCAGTGTTTCCTCTCTTCTACACGAGGTAAAATATGGCGGCTTGATATGGGCAGGTTGGAGGAAGGATCCTGAGGAGACCTCTAATATCTCCACTACGAACAATGCTTTGTGTCAAATTTCATCACAACATTTGGACAGAACAAAAGAGACGAATTCCATCTTTTCCAAGGATGCTAGTATTAGAAGAATGAATACAAAATATGTTCTGGTCTATATGTGCAACTTAGACAACAAGGCTTTCCCCCAACCAAAAAATGCTTTTTCATTATGTACACCAGGCGCTGATTTAAAGCTGCAATCAAGCCATTACCATTCAGAAGGATACTTAAAAATAACAATCTCAGCCCCATAAAAGCCCAAAGCTTGATGTTGCTGCATGAGAGAACTAGATCAAAGTGACCCCAGGAGGATGTGTTTTGAGCAGGGAGGAGCAGGTACTGGTTAGTCATGACCATGGGGATTGGCATGGCCATGGGCTGTCGATTGTTGGGTAAAAAGCCAAACAACACAAGATGTGCGCTCCTTCCCACATCTCATCTCCTATATCTGTACTCTTGTGCAATAGTTGTGGCTTCATAGGTGGCACTAACACACCATCTAATACCCAACACTAAAGAATGAAGGCCATTCAGCATAGTAAATCATCGTTTATAATGGACAGACTGCATTCAGGAAAGCAAGGAATAAGTCAGCACATACAAATAAGGAACAATACATTCTGCTTGGACTGGGGAAACTGGGATAATAATGAAAACTAGAGCACACAGGATCCAGGTCCTTCAAACATAACTGTATAACTAAACACAACTAATGGGCGGAATAGGGACAGCCCAGCCTCAACGGAAGAAGTGAATGGCACCTCTAATGTAAGACTTCTAGAAATCTATTGCATAGAGACTGCAGATGAACAGGAATCTGCAGCTGTAACAGTTAACAACAACAAATGGGAAACAGATCCAGGATGCATGGACAATAATGAAAAGTCACAGATTCCCAAAAACGAGCAACAATGCAAACTGGACCCTCTGAACGCATACGCTGTCCACATTACAATGCCAAGAATAAGTTGTTCAGAGAAGTTCTGGGCTTGGACAGAACAGGTGTAGAACAGCATTGGGTGAACGACTCACTTGCTGGGAATTGCTCATTTCAGGATACCAGTTAAACAACAAACTGTGGTGTGTGATGATATCAGTCAAATGATAAAGGTAGACATGAGTAGGGTAGCTGTGTCGAAAAACTCAAGATACTTCCAGTGGTCTGCTAAGAATATGTTCATATTTGTGCTTCTGAATGCAATTCTGCATCGACACAGAAACGCTTGATAGGAGTCCTTCTGAGATACATGACTGTTGGGAGAGAAGATGTGGGATGATGTTGTTGCTTCGTCGTGAAATTCAGCACCAGGTCCAGCAGAAAAACAGTGACACAATACCCCAGGCAGCACCTTTCTCAGCACGAGGGACAGCCTTCAAGCGTGGTCTGCCCCATGACAGACGTGGAAGTGAGGCATCCACTGTCAAAACTAGAATATTTTCGGTGTTCTGACCAGGCTCAGAAGTTTGCTACCCCTCTTTCATTGCAAATTGGAGAGATAAACAATTCCTTTGTTAGCCCGCATTGGGGATTTTAACATAGGAGAAGGGATGAATCTGTAGGCGAGAGCAAACAAAGAATTGAAAAAGTGAGCGCCTAGAGCCCTTCCCTCCTTTTTTGGTTGGAGAGTAACCTTGACTTCAAGTAGAAAGGAGAAGGGATAAGGACCACGGTAGATCTTTCCGAACAATTCAGAAACCCACATGTTGAGGCTTGGAGAAATTCTATGGTTCGGACATGGACTGCTTCAATCAGTTAAACAATGTATTTTGGCTTGTTTCAAAATGTTGACAGATCCCCGTTTTGTCCTCTTCCATTACACCATAAAGAAATATTTTTTTTCTTTTTAAATATTATTCTTAAACCCTTTCGTTGCCATGATCTCAGTGCTTTGATATGATATGATAGTTTATTTATATAGCGCCAATACACAATGTGTTTCAAAGCGCTGCAAGGGAGGGAACAAGGGAAAATACAATGACATTCTTACAGGCCATGAACAGTAAGGATGTGAAATTAACTATCGTACTCAGCCTGACGACATTTCATATAGTGCAAGAGCTAAGACATAGAAAAGGAAGGGAGGGGGAGAGTGGGAAGGAAATGGAAACAGGAGACTACCGTACTAGGCCTGACAACATTTCTGGTAGAGCCGGAGAAAAACAAATGGAGAGGGACAGGGGTGCAGAAAGGGAGGGGAGGAACAAAACAAGTGACTATCGTACTAGGCCTGATGACATTTCATATAGTGCTGGAGGGGGTGGGGGGGGACAAGTAAGGGGATGGAGGAGGAGACAGACGAGGTTGCTATCATACCAGGTCCAGGGAAAATTCTGATAGATTAAGTGCATAGAAGAAAGTAAGGGGAGGAGGGGAGTAGATAAGAAAAGGGAGAAAGGGAGAGGAGGAGAGAACAGAGAGTAAGCAGTAAAAAAGAGTGGAGAAGCAAGAGGGGAGAGCAAATACAATTGCAGAAGTCAGTAGTAACACATAGGGCCTCATTACACGGACGGCGGTAACCATGGTGCTATTAGCGCCATGGTTGCCGCCGGTATTTTACCGATTCCTCCTTGGTGAATGGGGGAATTACCGCCCCATTCCAAGGTTGGCGGGCGGTAATTCCCCATTCACCAAGGCCCTTCCCCATTCCCATTTGATGCCCCCATAGGGCTCAATGGGAGTGGGGAAGGAGCAAATAACGGTACCGCTAAAGCGGTACCGTTATATGCCCTGAAGTCCCTCAGCGGGTCCCTTCCTTAACCTGTGGTGTGGCTACATGTTAAGGACAGGACCCGCTGAGGGACCTCGTTGTAGGGCGCTAAGGGATTACCGGCACCAGTGCCCTTACCGGTGCCGGTAATCCCTTAGCGCCATCCGTGTAATGAGGCCCATAATGTTGCAAATCAGGATACAAGATTCAGGGCCACCATGAGTACAAGATGTAAAGGGATTTAGAATGTGCATATAAAAAACCTAAGGACAGTGAATGTTAATGTAAAATATATCAGAATTGTGTTTATTTCAATTGCAGGCAGCAATGTTGCATGCATTATTCCCTTAACATTGGGATTACGAGCATGGCATCCCTGTTCAATTTTCCTGGCATCCCCACTAGGCTTTTCATCACTGCTCTGACAGGGTTTTGCCTGAAGCCTAAACAAACAATTCCACAAATACATATTTTATATTGAATCTACAAATACGGGATGGGATGCAAATATTACATTTTTTCAAATCATGCGACACAATTTACACAATTTCCGTGTCAAACATTTTGTAATACACAATCCATAAAAGTGGTAAACAGCCTGCACCACACGAGAAGCTGGCTAACCCGCCAGGGCCGCTTGCTTTTCCTAACAAAGAAGCATGCCAGTGCCTTCTAATTTGCTTTCTGGGCCTTCCTGATGGTTTGGTAAGTGCTTTGTCTCGAGCAAGGGGCGTGAGTGCTGCAGATTCTTGGCACGTCACAAGTAATTATTAGGGAGCGAACACTCTGCCGGGCTCGAGTCATATGAGGCATTGTCTTGTGCTGACGTGCATGTCCTGGGGTTTGCCAGCTTGGAAAAAGCAATTCACGTTCAACATTTCTGAGTGAACTTTCTAGATGAGGGACATTTTATGATGTTGTAACAGTAAACCTAGAAGCTCCAACATAGGTCAATAGGGCTGTAAAATCTCACCCTTTCATGAGAGCGCTGCACATGCCAACAGTGTCCAAATACAAGAACTAACAAGCACTGTGTTGCAGAACTTTGGAATAGCATCCCTTTGAAGATCAGGGTTCGCAATACGCTTCTTTCGTTAAGTAGTAGAAGGGGTTTTTTGGGTGGAATTCCACCACGTTGCTATGTACGGAACGTATGGATGCACTTCTTTTTGGACTTTTTCAGTCGTTATCATCTGTCAATACCAACTGTGCCTTTATACGGTTGAGTCTGCCCGGAGCGCATTATAAATACTCAAATTCAATCAAATCTGACAACGTAATTCTATATATTTTTTTATTTAAAATGTGTTTGCTTTGTATCTTAAACCTTTACATTTATACATATAAGATATTCTTTAGTCTTAACACAAGGGATCAATAAAGGAAAGGGCTTTGTGGCTCTTAATTTCATTTCCAGTGTTCTTTACTTCTGTTCGGGGGTTCCGTTGTCCATGCAGGCAGTGATGTCTAGCCAGAATCGCACACTTGTCGTTACTAGTTTCCTGTTGTTACCCAGTAAGATTTGTAACCATCGCTCGCTAGTCTTTAGCGGAGTTGTAGATTTAAGGTATAGATTGCTGAGGGTGAGACAGCTCTATGTCAAAGCAGGGCATTGCATTAGTATATGGTATATGCTTTCCGTTATCTCTCTTGTCGCAGAATCTACAAAAGGGGTCGATATCTTTTAGTAGCTTTCTTGTCCTCATCATTTCTTGGGTAGGGAGTATGTTTATACGTAGTCCGAGGAAAATGTCACGGATCACCCGGTCTGGAAATAGCTTGAGGTAATGAGGGAGTTGATTTAAGCCTCTTGTTTCCCCTTTGCATGGTAGATCAAGCTTGTATTGGCTTTTGAGTTGCTGTGTCAAAATCCAGTCAGTTCTTGCTAGATGTAATCTGGCTTTTTGAGGCTTTTTGAGGCCTTTTGGTCAGCATTTACATGGGTATATCTCCTCCGATTCTTTGGGTATCAATAACGTTTTTCCATATAACTAAAACACTCCCGTTTGTTGTTTCTTGTTTTGTCCGAAGTATGTCTAGGGGAGGTATGTGGTCTGGTTTGCGTTGTGTTCCCGTGTGAGGACACCTGTAACCTTTAGTATAATTATATCAACACAGTGCTGTATTAACACATGTTCTTTATTCTCTTTCATGTCTTTCACTAACCTCTCCTCTTCCTCCTACCTCCTCCTTCCAGTTCCGACTCATACATTTCTTAACCCATTTCTTCAATCCAGCATGCTTGTTTCTTTATCACCCATTGAGACGTTTTCATTCTTATGCGTGTGCCACGGCCTTCATCACAGCTACTATCGGTGGTGTCAATGTCCCCATCCATGTAATCAGAACCACTGTCTTTAGAGACTTGATTAATTCTTTCCTCATCTGTTAAGAAATCCTCCATCATTATTCTCCTGAAAAACGAGGAATTGCTCATGATGGAATGGCCCTGTTGTTCAGCAGAGATCATCGATCTCTTTACTCTTGTTTCAGCTAACGGGCTGGGGTTAAATGCAGGCATGTCCTTATGCAACTGTATTTGAAACACAACCACACAATCACCGACATGTATATCTGATTCTTTGGCCTCTCTTCGTCGGTCCGCATATTCCTTCATTTTCATTTTGTTGGTTTCATCGGCATGTCGTGCTCTTCTGGCCCCATCCCCCCTCCTTCTGTTCGACTGACATGTGAGGCGTTCTGGTGCAAACCTCTGATTGAACATACGTTCGGACAGACACCTGTAGTGCTATGAGGAGTGTTTCCGTCGTCTTTCAATAGGCTACAAATAGCCTTTATAAAAGACCTTTTTGTGATGTTGCATACTTGAAGTGTTCTCTTAATGTTGGCCAGGAATTGTTCCACCGTACCATTTGCCTGAGGTCATAATGGTGCAATCTTCTTATGATGAAAACCTAAATACTCTGCGAATAATGCAAAGTCATTCCCACTTAATGGGGGCCGAATGTCGTACTTTACAATGTTTGGGATCCATAATCAGCAAACATTTTGTCAAGAGCAGGAATTACTGACTGAGCTCCTATAGAGAATACCAATATTACTTTTGGATAACCATGACATCGGCGGCGTGGCTAAGCGGCCATGCGGTGAGACGCGTTACTGGGAAGCTCCGTTAAGATCCCGAAATTTAGCCCAAAAACTTGACTGGAAGGCGTCGGAACACCTGCAGACCACTCGGTCCGATTCTGGAAGAAAATCGGACCGAGGATTGAGGTGAAACGACCCTAAGAAGTAGCCGATCGCGGGAAGCAAGATGGCGGCCTGCCGAGAGGACCTCTCCCGTGCAGTGATCTGAAACGAAGCTGGGAGAAGCCACGGACCCAGCTACAGAGAGGGAGGAGGAGGACGCCCCGCGGCAGGCGAGCGGACACAGGAGAGGAGACGCTGCGGTGAGCCCGGGACCTGGAGAAACTCCATAGAAGCTACGGCGCGGGAGGAACCCAGCAAGCCTGCTCGTCAACAAAGACCCTATACGCACGGAGGGACGCCTGCTGCGCTGAGGACAGTGAGCCGGCGGCAGGAACCTGCAGTGCTCCATCCGCTCCCCTCCCTCTTCCAGAGAAAGCAGCAGCTCTGTGAGACCGCACATGGGGCCAGGCATCTGTGCCACAGGCGGAGGTTGGTGGAGAGGAGCTGGAGCGCCCCTCCGCTCCTTCAAGGACTTGGGGCGGCTGAGAACCGTCAGCCCTATAAGAACACGGAGGGAGAGACACAGAGGAGGGTGGGCGAGGCGGAGCAAGTCCCGCTCTGGAGACGCACTCGCGGCCCTGCAGTGTGGGAAGCGCCCATTACACCCTGAAAGACACAGATACGCCCGGGGACAGAAAGAATCCCCAAGAGTCCTCCTGAGTGGTGAAATGGGGCAGACTTAAAAGGGGGAAATACTATAGTAACACGGCAAACCAGGCCGAAATACTGCAAAAGAAGAAGGCTCCCGACACACAAGCCCCCAGGGAAAAGGCAGACAGAGCGAATCTCAGAGCCCCAAACACCCATCGGAGAATTGCGCCACGAGGTAATAGAGGCTGGACTAACAAGCATCGAGGACATAAGCCCAGGGGAGAGCAAAAGAAGGAAACCAGGAGACCGCAACAAGCCGGACATAGTGAGACCAACAGCGGGAATTGACCCCACACAGATCCTCACGACGGGTCACACGCAAAACGCCCAGGAGTAGCGTAACACCTCGCACCTGCACAGTGACCATGCCCAACAAGAAAACAGAAGGGAAAACCAAACAAATCAGCATGAACACTTTTGCCAAAATATCGGGGGACAAACAGCTGAACCCACCGGACATAGCAATGGCAGAGACGAGCACCCCCACCAACTGGAAAATGGAAAGGACGGCCAGATCCTGGAAGCGATTGCCTCCCTAAAGACATCCATTGAAAACAAGATGGACACTGCTATAGGTGCCCTGAAAGCATCCTTAGAACAGAAACTAGACACAGTTATGGTGGATGTGGGCCTCCTTCGCCAGGACGCAAGGAATCTGACAGACAGAGTAATGACAACGGAGCAGCACGTACAACAAAACACTGCAGACTTTGCCGTCACGCGGACTCAAATGTCAGAAGTGCTGCAGAAAGTCAAGATCCTAGAACGAAGAGTTGAAGATGCGGAGGGTAGGGCAAGGAGAAACAACGTTCGCATAATTGGAGTTCCGGAGGGTGAGGAAGGAAACAACCTCACAGAATATGTCGAAAACATGCTTCTCCAGGAGATCGGAGCTGGGACATTGTCCCAAAGTTTTGGGGTGGAAAGGGCTCACAGAGCTGTGACTAATAGACCCCAGCCCGGTGCCTCCCCGAGGGCGATGATCACCAAGATTATGAACTTTAAAGACAGAGAAACGATACTAGCGTTCTCCGGGGGGCAGAGAGATCACCAGGGGCTCCTCCAGGAACACCATATACCCGGATTGCACAGCCGCGGTCCAAAAACAAAGAGCACAGTTTGGGCCTACAAAAGAACGTCTCAGAAGAGAGGAGATACGATATATGCTCCTTTTTCCGGCCAAACTGAAGGTGTTGCACAAGGGGAAAACATGCTTCTTTGAGTCCACGGAGGAGGCGCACGCATGGATGGACGCACAGGGAATCCCCCAGCTAGGGCAGAGAAACGGCAATAACGATGGGAATCGGCCCCGGTGAAAGAGCCCGCAGATAGCTAGGTACAACGACGCCAAGCATCTAACAAATAAATAAGTCAGGAAAGAAAAGAAAATGTGAAGGAGCAACCAGTCCTACACAGTCGCGTTAGCCGAGAAGAACCTACCCCCAGGAAAGAGCGTAACGCTAGTTCGGATGTCAGTTCTAAGGCATCACGCTGCGGCAAGTCGGCTCCATCCAGAGGAGCATGACAAGAGAAGCGGCGAGGCCCGAGCAGGGTTAGGGTGGCTCGGCGTCAGTTTTTTAGTTACAGTTCGAGTTATTGACTTGAGTGAATGGTTTGTAAAATGCATTGGCAGCAGACCAAATAACAAAAAATATAATGGGAGAATTCCAGCACGAAGTGACTGGAGCAGCACACATCAACAAATCGGGAGACACGATCGCCGAGGCACAGGGAGAGGGAGCCCGGTAGGGACGACTTCAAGTAGCACCACTAAGAGCAGCAGCAAGAGACAGTGGACAAGCAAGATGAGTTAATAATAGCAACCTGGAACGTGAGAGGACTAAACACATACATCAAAAGGCTGCTACGCCTGGTTGAACAAGATGAAGGTCAAGGTAGCTATGCTCCAGGAGATGCATTTGACACCAACAAAACAGGCCAAAGTCGATCAGAAATGGGGAGGACAGGTATACAGTGCCACGTACACAAACTATGCGGGAGGAGTACTAATATGGATCGCCCCAGGGGTGCCATTCCAGCTCATAAAACAGGAAACTGACTCAGAAGGCAGATTGGTGCTAGTGCATGGCAGAACAAAGAGGTGTGCCTAGTTAACACCTACGCTCCAAACCACGATGCAACAGACGTTTTCAAGAAGCTAGCACCCAAGCTGGCCCAGTACAGAGAAGCAATGTTCATCTGGGCCGGAGACTTTAATTGCACCTTGGACCCGCTCCTGGATAGGTCGGACGACAAGCACAAGAAACCAGCACCCCCTGCCAAGGAGCTGCATAGAACCCTTGACCGTCTACAGCTGGTGGATGCTTGGAGACAGGTACATGGTGGAAAAAGAGGGTACACACACTATAGCGCACCCCATGGAACATTTACACGAATAGACTATATATTCACAGGCACTGAGTCACTGCAGGAATTTACAGGGATTAACATCAAAGCCCGCACACTTTCAGACCACGCCCCGATATTAGCAACGTGGGCACACACACACAGGAAAGCCCTGATACCAACATGGAGACTCAGGGCAGAGGCTTTGGGAGAGGGAGAGATTGAGGAACACCTTCAGGAGGTGATAGAGGACTACTTCGAACATAATGAGGGAAGTGTAGAAAGTAACGCCACACTCTGGGATGCATTTAAAGTTGTGATACGGGGCGGCTATCAGCAGGATGGAGGGACTGAAAGGTGCAGCCATAGAAGAATTCAACAAACTGGAAAGGCAGATAGAAACAGAGGAACGTAGAGCAGAGGCGGCGGGAGAGGAACCTAGGGAGTTGATGGAGTTGAGGACAAGATGTATAGAGCTATGGGAAAAACTGGGAAGGGTGAACTACGGGAGGTATCTACAACGATTACATGCGGAAGGGGATAAGCCTAGTAGGCTCCTGGCATGGCTCACTAAGCAAGAAATTAAAAGGGACCCCATAACAGCCCTAGAAGACGAAACGGGGATGGAGATTCGGAACCAAGAACACATTAATCAGTTAATTGCCTGCTTTTATGAGCAACTGTACGCCCCTAATCCGGCAATTGACCCGGAGGACATAACAGATGCATTAGCAGAGATAAGGCTGCCAAAACTAGCAAAAGACCAAGCTCAAATACTCAAAGCCCCACTCACGGTGGAGGAGATAGAGAGCGTAATCGCTGAGATCCCTACCAGCAAATCCCCGGGTTCGGACGGACTCCCGGGAGAGTTTTATACCATCACCCCGAAACTATTAGAGACATATCAAGATGCATATGAAAGTGCACAACTACCGACTAGCATGTCCAAATCAATAATTGTACCGATCCTCAAGCCAGGAAAACCACCCACGAAATGCGCTGCATAAGGTCCGATTTCCCTCATTAACCAAGAAAATACTCATGGCGGTTCTAGCCAACCGCCTGATACAAGTAATCCCCACCTTGATACACTCCGACCAAACAGGCTACGTCCCAGGACGGAAACGTCATGGAACCTCCGTAGATTACACCATGTGATAGACAAGACTAACCAGAGACAGGGGGAATGCGCAATAGTGTCTCTGGACGCCGTGAAAGCATTTGATTCTGTGAACTGGGGGTGGCTGCTGAGGGCCCTCGCTCATTTCGGCATTGGGGAAGGGTTCCTCAGATGGATTAGGTTACTGTACAGGGACCCCAGAGCGAGGGTAAAGACGGGGCAATATATCTCAGAAGAATGGAGAATACATAGTTGAACTAAACAGGGGTGTCCACTGTCACCAATGTTGTATATTTTGGCCCTCGAACCACTGGCGGTTTTTCTCAGGGCGGAATATGGAGATACAGGAACAGACTTAGATGGAGTGCTGCATCAAATCTCGTTATATGCAGACGACATGTTGCTTTTTGTGGGAAATCCACGCACTAGTCTGCCCTGCCTCCTAGAAGCAATTGGGGCATACACTAGACTTTCCGGTATAGTGATCAACAGAGAGAAGTCCCTGATCTTTCCCCTGGCTGGCCTGAAGCGGGTTCCCCCGGCAGAGTTCCCGGACCTGGGTTTAACTTGGACACAGCACTCCTTCCGATATCTGGGAATAGAGATACACCATGAGACCGCAGGTTCTCATCAATATAACATGCAGGCAGCCCTCGAAATAACACAAAGGTCTATGACATTCTGGGGAACACTGCCACTGGGGATGATGGGTAGGGCGGCCCTCTTGAAAATGGTGGTACTCCCACGCCTGCTATACTACCTCACAAACATCCCATGCAGTATTCCCAAGGCCTTCTTCACCAAATTGAATACAATAGCAGGGAACTTCCTATGGGCAGGGGGGGAGAAGCAGGATAGCGCTGAAGACTCTGCAGAGAGACTATGAAGAAGGGGGCATTAGGCTGCCGGACTTTGAAAAGTATTATTTAGCGGGACAGCTTGAATTTACAGTCAAGTGGCTGGGTGAGGAAGAGACAATCGATACAATCATCTTTCAACCAGCACTAAAAACATACTCCTTGAGAGAAATACCATGGCTGGACAAACCCCTGCTCAGTACCCTACCACGCCTGATTAACCTCGCTGTGGGGTTATGGAACAGAGCGTGGAAATTACAAGGGACACAGGACCCCCAGTCGGCAAAAGTCCCTCTTGCAGGACTTGTTAGCATGGACACAAACACGCTAGCAATATACCGAACCTAGTGGGAAGCCAAAGGTGTAGCACAAATTGGGGATATGAGGAGAGAGGAGAGGTGGGCAGACTTCTAAGAGATGGTGGAGGAATATGATGTACACGAAGTCCAATTCAACCTCCATAATAGAATAATCCTCAATATCAAGAAAAGATGGCCAGAATGGGAAGACCAAGAGGACGCCACAGGGATCTAGACACATGGTACGATATAGCCCAGGGAACACATACAACCTCCAGGTTATACTAACAGATGCTAAGAGTAAACAACGCGAAAGAGCTATACATAAGACAGCGCTGGGAAGAGGAACTTCACAGGCCCTTTAGCGACCAAGAATGGAGCAGGGTGTTAAAATACCCGAAGAAAGTGTCTAGGAACGCAAGGTTCAGACAGGCACAGCTGTACATAACACACAGGGCATATCTCACACACAAGAGGATGAACATGATGTATGGGGAGATCATGGAAAGTGCCCCAGATGCTCAGCCGACAAAGCAGACATGGTCCACATGTTTTGGACCTGCCCAATTATACAAACTTTCTGGGAGGGTATCAGAGCCAAAATAACAGAAAGTGGACTCCAAATACAGGCGGAGCACCCAGAGAGGTACATGCTGGGCCTCTTCCCGAGAGGAGGCACACATAGGATGCACCTAGCATAGATGAAGGACTTGATATGTATATTAGCCAAAAGAAGGATAGCGATGTCCTGGAAATCAAGAGAAGGCCCGACCATAGACTCATGGTGGTCGGACCTCCGCAAGTGGACACTAGCGGAAACTGCGGTGTGGAGGAAAGCAGTGCAAAGGGGGGAAGGAGAAACAGCACAGAAAATAGCTGCATGGAACTCCCTGGTACAGGACTTATTCAGACAAGAGGGGGAGGAAGGAGAAGGCCCCGAGGAGGCAAGAGAATAATGACAGACACAAGACAGTGGTGCACAGGTAACCAACTAAAGACAACACAAGCGGGAGGGACGAACCTGCCCACATAAGCAGTTATAGACGAAGATGGCAAGGTCGTCAGATAGCTCCAGGATGATGAACCCATAGAAGAAATCTGTAGAAATGCCAATATGGCAGTTATGTTATGTGTTTGTATGTTATATCTGTTGTTTGTTTAAAAATAATAAAGACATTTAAAAAAAACAAAAAAAACATGACATCTGATCAATAGCCACTAGAATGTATTTGCCCTTTGATAGCGGCCTAAAAAGATCGACAGCTACCTCTTCCCAGACTTTTGTGGGTAAGATCATCATCTTTAGGGGTTCCGAGAATGTCCTTGGTGCTACCGATTTGCAAACGCTACACCCTTCTAAAGCCATTCCTATCTTTGAGTCCATTTCTGTCGCAACAATCACTTGGTCGATACTATTCCCCTATGTCCTACATGTGCCAGCTCAATGTCCTTTTCTTGCAAAGATGGTGGAATCACGATTCTATTTTCTTTAAGAAGTACACCCTTTGGGAAGATGGACAGTAAGTCTTTTATGAGTGCAAGCGTCTGTAGCATTTTGTACTCTTCGTCTGGTAGTTGTTTTACCTTTGACAATATTTCCTCCTGGGATGTCTCAGTCACAATGATGGACATGGGGAGGGTTTTCACGAGAGCACTGTGAACAGCGTAATTAATGTACTGATCAGCCTTCGATGTCTGGGCACACTCCATATTCGGGAGAGGATGCCATGACAAAATGTCAGCTGGGTTATTTCTTTGTCTGGCTTGTGAATAATGTGAAATTGATATTTCTGGAGTCATAAACCCCATCAAGCGATTTGTGGTGGGATCTTGACATTGGGTTTCTAATAAATTGTTGTTGTGGCTTGATGGTCTGTGATGACGGTGAATCATTTTCCATATATAAACAAATGGTGGTGTTCACATGCCCCTACCACCGCCATTCTCCGCCTGCGAGTATGCACACTCCTTTGATGTCAGGCTACGGCTGGCATATGATACTATTCGGCATGGTGATGAAGAAGAAGGTTTGTATTGTGTCAATATGTCTCCCAGACCTGCAGGACTGGCATCTGCGGTGAGTTCATTTTCCAAGTCCGGATCATAATATGCCATTCAGGCAGCAGACTTTATGTGTTCCTTAATGGTGCAGAAAGCTTCTTCACAGCTTTGTGACCACTGACACTTTTATCCGGTTGCTGTGTGAGGTCTCAACTGCATACTAATGGATGCAGTAAACAATCAACTTTTACGAGGCTTTTACGGAGAGCCGGAAGCGGCTTTGCGTGGAAAGCGTGTCGTACAGTGCGGCTTGACTCTGCAAGGACTTTGCAAGGTTCCCTTCCTCTAATTGTTCGAGAGGAAGACGGCAAAGACGAAGAGGAGCTGAAGAGGTACCAGTGGCGGTGGAGTGGTGTGTAGCCGCCTCACAGTAGCCCACCGTACTGGTGCTGCTGTCGGGGGCCCCGTGCAGTGTCGTGCTGTACTAAGAGCGCTGTATGCAGGTACCGACATACACACTCCTTGGTTTCGGTGTTCCATGCTCGGTGTCCGCAGCATACATATAGTTGCGGTGCTGTTGGAAGCATTCGGTGCAGTGTGATTTTAAGTATTTTAAGCCCTGTTATAGCTGGGGCGTGCAGCATTTCTGCGGTGATCCGGTGCTGCCGCGCAGTACGCTCTGGAGGTTGTGGTAGCCTAGGGAGTCTTTAAGTGCCTCCGAAACGGCTGGCTCATACATCCGTAGTTTTGGAGCACTGCATAAATTCTGCTTGTGCCTGCAGCTTGTGCCTGCAGCTATCCAATTGAATAGCTAAATAGAGCCTTTGCGGGAGTATAAATACTCCTTTTATGCACATTTATCAATGAATATGGCTATATATGGCTATATACTGAGTTGTCTACTCCAATAGGCAGAGGTGCCTTGAACAAGACGGAACAGAGTAGCTTGGGATTGGCTGTTGACTACGGATATTATCTTTGAACCAGCCTGAGTATACCGGCTATCGTCTGTCTTCATTTTACTGTCTAGCTGGTGACTGCAGATTTGATGATCTTTGATGATCTTTGAACCAGCTGGTAATGGTGTATTATTTCTGTACTATTAAATCTCAAAAAAAGGAAGGGTATGGATCTATATCTATACCTACAAATACTTGAAAAATCAGGCCCTCCCACAGGGCTTAACAGTTCGTAATGAACCCAGACTTTTTTTGGACAATGCAGATTTCAAATTGAAATGGAGTTATATAGCCAATAAGTGTGGTAGGGATTGGTTAGTTCTTATTATTGAAACAGCGCAGGAAACAAGTAAGAAGCTAATGATTGAGTTAACCACGTTGGAGGAAGAAATGAAGAAAAAATTTGATATAGAGGTTTTCAAGACTAAACTAGATGCACATCTGAAAGAAATGCAAACTTTTAAAATGGACACTAGTTCAGAAAGAATTAAGAGACTTAAGAAAGATCTCACGGGTTTTTCACATGACAAAACATTTCCATATACCACAAAAGATTACGTGTTTGGTGCTCAGAGTGGAGTACAAAAAACCAATCGTAGGGTGAGGTTTAGGAACACTTCCTATAGTTCGAGTGAAGAAGGTAATGTAGTGAGCAATGAGGATGACACCAATCCGGGCCAAAGAGGCAGGGGTGGCAGTAGGGGCAGGAATCAGGGCAATAATCGAGGCTCCCGGAGCGGACCAAGACGCCAACCTTTTTTAGCCAGAGGCATTGGCGGGCAGGAATGGGATATGGACCGGATGCAGACACGCAGCTACCGGGGTTGGTAGTTAACTTATCTACCTATGTGTTGTCAGTGGAAGAAGAGAAAACTCTGAATAAGGGTTTGAATTTTGTAGTTTCTAAATTTCATAATCCTTTTGAATTCAGGCTTGAATTCAATGCATTTATGCGCAAAGTCCATCTTAAGGAGTTTTTCGGCGATCAACCTTCCAACACACAGACCAACTTTAGTGGGTTGAGAAATCCTTTGACGTTTTGTCCCCCTGCCCACACTCATTCGCCTGAGTCATTAGTGTTTGAGAAAAAAGTTCTTAAGGAAATAGAACTACTGGAACAAAAAGGTATCCCTAGGAATTCCAACCTTAGCCAAAAGGAAACCCGATTACTACGGGATTTGGATAATAACAATAACATCGTGATCCGTCAGGCAGATAAAGGTGGGGCTATAGTCATTCTGAATAAAAAGGATTATATTGAGGAATGTGAAAGACTCCTTTCTGACAATATCAGTTATTGCAAAGTGGATCGGGATCCCACTCCCAGACTTCAGAGAATGATTAAAGATAAGGTAGGCAAAGCGGTTGAGTTAGGCTTGATCAGCAAACAGGAAGGAGAGTATTTGACTACGGAGACAGCTAGAATCCCTATTTTTTATATCCTCCCCAAGATTCACAAAAGTGTAGAGAAACCTCCTGGCAGACCAATAGTTTCCGGGGTTAACTCCATTTTGGAACCCCTGTCCAAATTTGTGGATATATACTTGAGACCTTTTGTGATGAAAATGCAGAGTTATGTTCAAGATACCAGAGATGCTATTTCCAAAATAGAAGGCGTGTCCTTTAGTCCGTCTACGGATGTGTTGATGTGCCTTGATATCCAATCTCTGTACACGAATATTCCGCAGTGTGCTACCTTGGAAGTAATTGAAGAAACATTACTTTTAAGAGAAGACAACCATCCTGTGAGTAATGCATTCATTTTGTGGTGTGCGGAAACAGCCCTTGTCAATAATTTCTTCCAATTTTGCGGTCAATTCTATGTGCAAGTTGAAGGCACTGCAATGGGGGCCGCTATGGCTCCTAATTTAGCGAACTTGTATGTGGATATGGTAGAACAGACAGTTGTATACTCTAACTTGAACCCTTTCAAAAATCAGATAACCAAATGGTTGAGGTATATCGATGATGTCTTTGTGGTATGGCATGGCTCAGTCGAAGAGGCTAAAAACTTCCTGACATGGTTGAACACTCAAAATAGATATCTCAAATTTACGGCTACTTTTAGCGTGAGGGAAGTCAATTATCTGGACCTCACAATTTATCATAACAATTCGGAATTGTGTGTGAAACCATATGTGAAGGCAACAGATAAAAATGCTTTGCTTCATTATAAAAGCCATCATGCAAAACATGTTCGTGACAATTTACCTTTTGGTCAATTTTTGCGGATCAAACGCAACAGCAGCACTAAAGAGAATTATGAAGAAGTTGCTAATGTTTTGATTGAGAAACTGAATAATAGAGGTTACCCTTCGAGAGTGGTGAAACACGCTGCTAAACGAGCCTTCAATAATGATCGAGGCTCTTTGTTTGAGAAAAAGAGCAAAGACACAGATAACCCTCCTTTGGTTCTGGTCAACACCTTTAGCAATTTATCTTTAAGAAAAGCACAAACATTAGGAATCTGGTTATGAAAAATGATGTACAACGTATGGTAGCCCGTCCACGGGTACAGAGTACTCTTTGGGACCTTCCTCAAGTTTTGGGCCCTCAGCCTTGTGGTAATTGTGTAATGTGTCCTTTAACAAAGAAAGTGTCTGTGGTGAACTTAGGTCTTAAACATGACTGGCTGTTGAAGGAGCATACAAATTGCAATACGAGCAATGTAATCTATATGATTAAATGTCCGTGTGCGCTAATATACATCGGCAAGACCAATAGGAAATGCAAGACACGCATGATTGAACACAGGAGTTGCCTGAGGAATAATATTGAAACAGCTTCTTTGGTCACTCATTTTAGATCCATGGGACATTCGGAAAATGAATTTGAGTGGTGCATTTTGATACAGGCAATTTCCAAACACTGATTGCAAAAAACTGGTCAATCTAGAACAAAGACTAATCTTTATGACCAAAAGTCATCTTACAGGTCTCAATGAAAATATTGAGTGGCACAATGTGAGATGATTCTGACCCGATTGAAGTTCACATGTAACGTTTTTTGCATTTCCTTCAGGTAACGCCCTTGTAATGTGGCGTAATATCGATGGTTAATTAGGCATTAATGTGACTTTATGGTGGGACTGTGATTCTTCTTGTAAATACTCATACCTGCAGTTCCAAGGATGGGGCCTATTGGTGTGCCTTGGCTTTGATCGTGCCCGCTGGACTTCACTCTACCCATATCAGGTCGGGCGCCACGAGTTGTGCTCGTCTTTCTTGGAAAACCCCTTTGTCTCTCCCTCCTCCCAGCCTTCCTGTCGAGGAGTGGGAGTGACCACGTGATCGCGTTTTGTTGTTGTCGCGCGTTTGGTTGTTGACTACGTGGTTGCCCAGCAATGTACTCTCCTGCTTTCACGTCTAGCGATCACGTGATATGGCAGCGTTTTTTAAGCCGAGCAGGTCGGGTGAGCGAGGTCGCTTCGGCTTGCCATGTAGACTGAAGTTTGTTTGGTGATACTCGCATTGAACATACACAAGGTAAGCCAGCATCCGCAGGGCACGTATTATGTACAGATCATTTGAGTGTTTGTAAGAAATGGAGGTTATACTTATAACCATCAATAAGCTGTTGACACTGGGTTTTGGTTTGTAGGTCCTGGCTACTGACTATAACTGGGAGGTTACTTCTGTATGGTTGACTGGCCACGCAATTTGGATACGTTGGTAGACCTTTCTGAACCTATTGTTCACTCTTGGAACACATTGGAAGCGCTCCAAGACCTACCCTCCGTTACTAGAGTTGGACTGCTAAGGTGAGGTTACACGTTGGTGGTGGTTGGTGTTTTACTTAGGTGCTGACATAGATGCTTGTGACGGTATAACAGTACCTGATTTTAATATGTTGTTGGGGGGCAATTGCCCCATTATTTTCGGTACAGTCTGACCAGGTGGACCTTGTTGGATGTGAAGACCTTTGCATATGGAACTGAGGATAATTATCCTTTTATGGCCTAAGAGAATTATACCCTTGGGACACATATCACAGGTAGAGATATATTAATATTTTCCTACTTGTTTCTACCCTTTTTTGGTATTGAGGGTGAGGGCTAGGCGAAGTACTTTAAACCTGTGATGCCCACATATTGATATGTTTTATGTACGTTTATTGTACCTGCAGATTTTGGAGTACCATTATTGAATTTAAGAATTAGAATCTTGAGTGGAAAAAGAATGCCACATCAAAGCACAATATACATGATTGCCCCTGAGGAATGTCCAGTTATTACATACCATTCAGGACAGAAACTTATATAAGTCGGGCTTTGATGGGTACAGTGTTGAGCAACAACAATTGATTTGGCTCTGTGCCTCTGCCGGTTCTAATTATTGTTTCTTGGTTTTTTAACACCAATTTTTTATGTGTTTTGTATATTGTATTGTAACATGTGCATATGCTTTTTATGTATTTTAGAGATTTATGTGTCAGGATTTTGTTGCTTTGATTATTGAATATTAAAATATGTCATGTTGTATTGTCTGAGGACATACACCATATATTGTCTTGTTGATATGGTGATGTCTAGGTACAGACCGTGTTTGTAAGTAAAGATATAGATCCATACCCTTCCTTTTTTTGAGATTTAATAATATTATATCCCCACTGAGTAGGAGGGGTCAATACCTTATGTGTGGGGTACCACCCCTGTAGCAACTTATGTATTATTTCTGTACACCTTTACTGCTACTACTATAACAACTAAACATTTGGAATTGCATTAGCTACTTTACTTGAATTTTGTCATGAGTTTAGTACCTTATACCCTTAAATCAAATATGCCGAAAACAATAGCACAAATAGGCTCGCCTTTGAGTGCTAGTGCAACTAAACTAAAAAGCAACTTTAAAAAAGTAACATCGTCCACAACAATTACACTTACACCGCGAGCTAAAACGCGACTGAAAACTCCAGCTGCGAGCAAGGATATTAGGCAATTTTGCCCCTCTCTGAAAAATATACCACAAAATATCACTATTTCGACTCCCGAGAAGGGTCATCCTACTGAAGCATGCATCCCCTCTCATTCGGATTTAAATATTATCTCAGGGAGTATTGCTCAGCAGTGCGATGAAATACATCGCATTCTGAAACGAATGGCTCAGGACTCCTTGTCCCCACTATCTCAATGTGAACCCGCAGTGAATGTTAAGTTGTCTGATATAGAACCAGAAATGTGCAAGGAACACCCGGTGCCTGATAACACCATGCTGCAAATGCTTAAACAATTCCGAACAAGATAAGGTATTGAAACCACAATTAGAACAAATAGAAGAAATTACTGAGGCTGAAAACAACGAAAATAATAAGAAGTATTCTCAGAGGTGTCTGCTCATCCAATTACTAGAGGAAAGAGCTTGCCTCCAAGAACCTCGGCTACAGATTATCATCAGCGCTGCTCAATGGATTCTTCGATCTCCGAAGCTCCTTCATATGTATTACCCACGCCGAGACATCGTGCATCCTCAAGAGAAAAGGCAGTAACACCAGTAAATTCAGGGCGCATGGAAGTCACGTTGATGGCAATAAATACAACGATTCAAAGTTTATTTAAGCTCTTTGAAACTCTCGAGCACAAAATCAATCTCCATTCTCAAAAAATTGACTAGATTACATCATGGATTCAAGTACATCCACATCGAAGTGAGAGGTCTCAACCTGAAGACTTATCTATAAATGACATGTCTAAGAGTGTGGAAATCTTGACTACACCTTTAACAGTCCCAATAGGTCTTCCTGCTTTTGAACATATTATCTGCCCAATTGAAGCTGATGTTCCGAAAACAGCTGATCCAAATTCTTCTTGGATAAGTGTTGATAACAATCCTACAACAACTAACCAGCAAGTTAATAAAGTGTCTTTTGATGTTTTTACAAAACGACCTCATCCAAAAAGTAAAGCTAGGCACCTTGTTACGAAACCATTTCAACCAATAAAAAGAACCAATAAGACTTCTATTCCTTCTCTACGTACTTCTATAGTAGACTTGACAGGTCCAATGAAGAGTCTCGATGAATCTCTGAGCTCATCTATTGGTTGAAAAATTAGTTCCATCAAATCAAACGTTAAATCAACCTCAACCGCCAACGAACCATTCTCCATTAAATCAACCTGTCACGGCACTTGATGTAATGAATCAGAACCATCACAATCAAAAAAATATGCCAAGATCTGATGAAGGTGCCTCACACATCATGAATATCGCACCAACGCCAGCGATAGCACATCAAGATGTTCCTACAAAAAACAACCACTTCACTCTGATGAAATCAAAATTGCGGTGGATGCTTATCTTTCTCAGCGGTCAAATGAACTAAGGATATTAGCATCAAAAAAAGAGAAATATATTGAAGACGTGAATCTAACATCACAAGAGGTGTCTTCAAGCGAACCTCCACAAGTAACACATCAATCTATCCATAGAGAAGAATAAAATCAATTTACCTTTAAGAAGTCGTCTGCTCTAACATCATTAAGGGAAACGCTTAACATCGGCACAGATAATGAACAGAATGAGATAATTAAGACTGCGATTGAAACCTATTTTGCAAATCATTTCAAGATGTCGAATGTCCCTGCTCAATCGAGAGATATACAACAAATAGTTACATTCTCAGATGATAGCATCCCGGCACGTGAGCCTTTATCACGACAAAAGATGAGCAGCTCAACGAAAATCACATTGTGTAAAAATCAAACTATAGCTGAAGATGCTTTAATCAAACAGCAAAAGATGGACCTTAAAAAAAAGGCCTTTGCAAATCATCACACCTTAATATTGAAATGTCGTGCTGCCCCACATCCGCAATATGACTTATCACGAGCAAGTGTGCTGAACATCTTTAATGATGTGCCAGAACTAGGAGATCTCACCTCTTCAGATATTGATCAAGTGGAATTTATCTGTGATGTGAATCTGGCTATTGTTCGACTATGGATGAAATCCGGTTTAGTGATGAATTCTCTGTGGCAAGCTAGAATGGAACTTTTCAAAATGGGCTTTTTGCTGGCCCAAGACCAAGAAAGGAAAAACTGAGAAACTACGTGTGAAAGGCAAATTATTACAAAACCTATCACTGAATGTCAATGTGTTAACTGTGCTCTTGATGAAACTACAACAGGGTATCTGTCGATACCTCAAGCATAACCATCATTGCAGCAAAAAGAGAGTAGGTTTAATTCAAGTTCTTTGACATTAGTAAACTGGAATACGAGGGGTTATTCTCATTTATTAACAGAACAGAACAACTCCCTCATTGAAGCAGATATTGTAACCCTTCAAGAAACTTGGATAACTACAACTCCAATATGGGACAATCATGAGGTATCCATTATTCTGCGGTAACGGCGCAAAAGGGTCGTCCTATGGCAGGTCTGTTAGTTGCCGTAAATCTAGTTCGAGTTTAAAACTACAACCTTGGGCAAGCCCGAATAATTACATCCAGTTGGTCAAAATCTCGATAGATTCTCAAGATATGGCACTAATTAACCTATACAGGAATCCGGCAGCCGTTTCTGATGGCCTCTTTTATAAAGATCTATTAGAATTTTTCGAAATGATTGCTAAAACTAAAGGTATAACATTGGTTATATTAGTTGGGGATCTCAATCTAGACTCTATTAAAACCACCAAAGAAAAAAAAACACATGAGATTAACAAATGGACTTCCTTCATGACGCATGTTGGTATGAGAATGGTCAATGGATCACTTCCTGGTGATATTCCATCGCAGGTGACGTGGCAGAGAGGATCCTCGACAAGCACCATTGATTACATATATCTATCGGAAGCGCAATTTATGCTGGCTACCAGTTTTAAGATAATAAAACAATCGAGGAGTGACCATCATATGTTTATGTTAACTTGGCCAAGAGATAGTCAGGTTAATCGATGTGAACAACAATGGATGCCTCAATTATTAACCATTATCAATGCTAAATCACGCTTCAAGTGGTCCCCAAAGAACTTGACATCACTTAATGAAGCTCTATTGAAGCAAGATGAATCTCAGCATAGAAATTCTTATGTGGAGGCTTTGTTACTATATAAAAATCTTTACATTCCATCTGGAAGATCGCATGCCAATACATTTGATCCTATAATGCTCCAAACAACAACAAAAAATATCAAAAGGCATTAAGAGCAACCAGACATCTCCCTTGGACTGAGAGGATTAAAACTTGTAAAGTGATAAAATCACGTTATAGAAATTGGGTGAGAGCCCATAAAGGCAAACTATTTCAGCAAGATGGAGAGGCATTTCTGGCTGCAACATTGAATAAAAATGCCACACAAATCTGGCAGCTATTAAATGTAAATGCAAATACTACTCTATTGCAGTCCCAATTAAATGGAGTATCCGAAAATCAATGGATCTCACATTTCACGGCACTATATGAGGATAAGTCCTTCGAATTGTTTGACTACAAAAGACAATCTGCAACTTCATGGTGTCTGGAATGTTCTGAGGACATTTTAGAAGAACTAATAGCTAAGTCTTCATCATCGCGAGCGGTTGGTCCTGATGGCATAACCAACTATATGCTAAAACAACATCCTAAGCATTGGGCGATAATTTTGAATAACATCTTCCAGCGTATTCTCAAATCTCAGAAAATCCCAAATTCCTGGCGCACTTCTATAATTGTCCCAATTTACAAAAAGGGAGACCGTGGAACGCCGTCGAACTATCGCCAAATAGCACTCCTGGATTCTCCCGCTAAAATCTTTAATCGCCTAGTTCTAAGGGACTTTAACAGATGGACACATGAAAGTAACTGTCGTGATCGAAATCAAACAGGCTTTGTTCTCGGCCTTGGGACAGCAGTCAATCCATCAATTAAAAGCACAAGCGCAAAACACAAAAACATCTGTTTTTTGCTTTTATCGATCTAAATGAAGCATTCGATTCAGTTTCCAGAGTGAAACTTATTGAAAAACGTATCAAAGCGCACTGTCCTCAAGACCTAATTGACATTATATTTGCCTTACACTCTTCAACGTCCATTCAGGTCCGCCTGTCTACGATGGGTTTGTTGTCAGTGGTGATTGGAACATCGAGAGGGCTGAAACAGGGGTGTATCCTCGCCTCAGCCCTCTTTAATTTCTTCATCCACGATGTAAAAGACATTTTCTTCACCCTAGCATCTGACTCACCTAAAATGAATTCTACTGTTATACAAGCGTTATGGTATGCTGACGATCTTGTCCTTATCTCCAAGACTCCGTCAGGTTTACAGAAGCTAATTTCTGCCCTCACAACTTATTTCGAGGAGAATGAGTTATCGATGAATGTAAAAAATATCTCAGATAGTAGCTGACATTCCTAAACCAACTCATAGAACCAAATATAGCTGGATGGTTAAGGATATCATCTTAGACATAGTTCCCTGTTATAAATATTTGGGTTCCAAATTTGAAGCAAACTCATCTACCACAGAACACCAACAGTCATTGCAAAACAAACTGACCTCTTCAATATTGCAAACTAAATTAATTCTCCATAAATATGGCAAATTTACAATCAACCCTACACTACACTTTTGGCAACAAAAAGTAACACCAGTGTTATTGTATGGGTCAGAGGCAAGAGATATCACTAACATCAAAGATCTACATAAATTGGAAGCCAAAATTTGGAGACAAATCTTAAATCTGCCACAATCTACACCTGGCCCGTGTTTAAGATACGAATTGGGTCTTGGCAACTATGGGCATTGCTCCGAAAATGTCTTGTGAACACCAATGAAGGGTCGATTTTAGCTACTTTTTCTACATATTTGTTCACTTCGAACCATCGGTTCATCCAGAAATGGACCAATTATGATTATCAAATTATGGCCATGGTAGATGTTGATCTGGAAACCCTTATACAGAACCCTGTAAGAGCAAAGAAGAAAATCTTTTTTCATGATTGGATTGAGACTCGCGCATCATGCCTACAATATAAGCACTTTTCCAGTCAAGTGCATGCGGACAACAAAATGGGGAGTGTGGAACCTTATCTGTCAAAATCCCCGTCTCCCCAAGTTCGCATGGCAATCCTGAGAATGCGCTTTAATCTTTGGCCTACTCGTGATGTCCTAGCACAACGTAAACAAATTGCCATGACAGAGAACTTTTGTAGATTTTGCACTTATCACAAAAAGAAACTCTGGAACATATTATAATTGAATGTGTAGCCTTATGCCCCTTAAAGGATAGTTCCGGGACTTTTTTTTTATTGTCCCTACGGTTCGGCCATGTGTTTTTAAGCATAAATCGGTAGATCGTAGAAAACTTTCCTATGGACCTTACCCGACTTTTCGTCCATTAACGCACTCGAAATCAGCCGCCATTTTCTGATAATCCTATCATTTCCCCCCATCGACCTGGCTCACCTGCTTTTGCGGCACTAAATCAAATCCCCCGCCCCTGAAACAGACTTTATCAAAACATTCATATTCCCCGCCTCTATCCGTGACGTGACTGTGCTGCGTAGGCAAACGCGCCCAGGCGTCTTCTACGCGACTCCACACAGAACCCGGAAACCAACACAGATCAGCTCACAACACAGCGCGCCACAATTCGGAATATGAAACTGTACTTTTAAATCAAACCGCAAGATTGTAAATTTGGTAAAGTACATTTATTTGACATCAAATGTTTAGAGAATATTCAGCGATTTGCATTTTTCTTTGCTCTCGATCCAAAATAGTTCGTCTTGAGGCAAGCGATGTTCCTTTGCTGTACACAGGGTCTTAGATCATCTCACAATACAGCGCCACAATTCGGAATATGAAACTGTGGTTTAAAAGCAAACGGCAAGATTGTACATTTGGCAAAGTACATTTATTGGACATCAAATGTTTAGAGAATATTCAGCGATTTGCATTTTTCTTTGCTCTCGATCCAAAATAGTTCGTCTTGAGGCAAGCGATGTTCGTGTGCAGTACACAGGGTGTTGGTTTACGATAAAATAAGCTCTTCGGTCGCACTGATAATCGCATGGCTGTTCCAACAACGAGGCACTAGGCCACCACAACGGTCTGTATGTTGCATCTAGCCGTTAGTACCGCATAAGGGCATACTTGTACTTGGCGATCGTCCCATAAAATGGTCAGGGTGGTAACGTTGTTCACGCGGAGAAGCAACTGGCGGTTGAAAAAGCCATCCGCCGGTGTCTGGTACTCGTGACACATACAATAATGAAGGATGTACCTGTTTTAAAAACATAAAAAATGAAATTAGTCTCACCATCAGATCTTTATTAAAATTATTCATTTTATATATTAGGTCGGGAAATTATTTCATAGCTAGGACAGTGCAACTGGGTATTATACGTCAAGGGGGGGCTGTAGGATACTGAGACAGTCCCCCAGTGCAGGGGTTGACAGGGAGGCAGTGCAGGTGGAGAGTGGAAGGGCCCAGGACCGAGGTCGCAGACAGTGGACCAGTTGTAGCAGGGGAGAGGAAGAGAGAAAGCAGAAGCAAAGAGGAAGGTTTTGAGGTGCTTCCGTAAAAGGAGATGGTTCTCCTCAAGATAGTGCGCGGTACAAAACAATATGCCACATAGAACGAACAAGTACAACTTAACCCGTCTTTAAAGCTACTGTATAGTAATTAAATTGCGGTATAAACTCATCTAAAGTGTTACTTACATTATATTTGCATTTTCCATTGTGTCTGTGCGTAGGGCAGCCCCGAAATACCACTCCTTCTATGCCGACGTTATTTCTTCTAATGAACGAACATTAAATGGCTTTCGTTTCTGAAATTATATTCATTATCGTTTCTTACGTTATTGCCCCACACCCCCAAAAAGAAGTCTTTCGGGATGGTCCCGGCCTGTCAAGGTCAAATAACAATAGAACCTTATACTGAGTCGTGGGCCATTCCGGCACCCGAGCAAAAAATCAAAGCTGCTGACCTTCACTTTGAACGAGCACACATTCCTAGTTAGCTACATTCAGTGTAAGGCCATCTCACAGGACTTGAAATTTACACTCCATCTTTGCATTTTGTCTGCGTGCATTTGCAGCCCCAGCGAACCATAAATACGGAGACATTCTATATATTACTGTTTGGTTTAATTTAATGCGCAAATGAACAAGGGTGGAGAGACACATTGCATGTACACTGAGCAATCACTTTTATTTACACAATACATAGCTACACATATTCAATGGGCCTGCGACATGAGGAGACTCGAGAGAACAGACAATCAAATTACAATCATTTAAACCGTGATGTGTATTTCTCAATGAGCTCTGCTTTAGGTGGACATGGAACAGAGGCAATGTTGGGTGGCAATGCAGTTGTCCCCTGCACAGGTTCGTTCACAACTCCATGTATGTGCCTATCTAGGACATCAACAATAAGTCTCTCAATAAACTCATATTGCATATCCTCAAACACTGGTTTGATCACCCATTGTTTACTTCTTTTAGTGAAGGCCTTATTGTAGCGAAGCGTCCCTAAAGTTCCGGTCGTCCTACTTTGTTGACGGCCAACATTATGGTTATGTGCCAAGACCGCTAGAAGAGTCCGATTTATCATGCCCTCCATGCCAAAATGCAATCGTTTTGGCCTGTACTTTAGGCACATATTGTGGAACACCTCCAAATCTCCTGTGTGGCAGAATTCCGTGAGTCCCCTCAAATCTCTTGTTATAGTTTTATCAAATACAATCTTTTCAATGGCTTTGTGAGTGGGTGATGAAGGAATCAACCACTTCTTCTTCCGTGCCTCCTCTGTGGACAAATGGCCATGTTCACAATTGTGGAAATGTTGGTTTGTGGTCCAGCGGTGAACGTTGCTACAGTGTAGCATTACTGACCGCCATTTTTCCAGTAGAATTTCCAACGACTCTCCACATGTTTTTGAGCTCCACCAAAGATGGTTGCTGATTGACTTGGACCACTGTGAAATACCTTGCATATCTTTTTTTTTACCTGCAGCCGACATTTTTTTATTGATTGTTTTTGCAAGATGCCAAACGTCAAATTGGTGATTTATATTTTTGTACTCTTCTCTCATTGTCTTGGCAATTGAAACGTGTCTGTCCGTGGCTATCAGGTCGATCACCATTCCCCGCGATTGTAGTTCTTGCAATAATGCTACAAAGCCAACTTTCTCCATGGCCACTGAGGATGTACTTTGTGACACCTGCACGACAACCGAACTCACAATTTTCTTACTTTCCATGTCCTGAAAGTGGTAGGTGCAGTACTTGGCTGAAAATCCTGGGCTGTCGCACTGTCCATCACCGGCTAGCTTGAACCGTTTGCCCGGGAATGTACTATCAATAGACATTTTTTCCATTCTCCAAGCTTCGCTAATGGCTGGAAATAGATAATCGGTTTGGTATTTGTAGAACTGAGTTTTCGCAATGAAATGGATTCCCACAAACTGAAAGAAAGACTCTAACTTTTTAAAACTTGAACCACTAAAAAGTGCAGCCGCTGCACAAAGTAGATTGCTTGCTGGCAGTTGCCCCAGCATGGGTTGTGCAGACCATGAGAAAGGATGATATTTTGTACAGGTGGCATGTATTTTAAGGTTAGTGCCTCGAATTGCGCGAGTCACATTAATCAATGGCTCCCCACATACTTCCCCACCAACCGAATGCCCACATTTCATCCGAATAATAATATCAAACAACTATCGAATACAATGAATTTGGCCTCTTTCCTTATACTGTCACTCTGCATCCCAGCTGGTTCGGCCTGTAACGTTGAGGACATGTCACTCACATGAAAGGTAGAATCTCTGATATCGTCTTCCGCTATGTTCAGTGATATTGATGGTGTTTCATTGTCGTCCACTTCATTCTCTTCCATTGCAACATCTGTTCCTTCTCCGGCGATGGGTGAATAAAACAATTTCTTCAACTTTCTCGCGGTCTTACTTTTTGCGGGTGTGGATTCTGTAAATTGATCTCCGACTGCATCCGAACTACCAGGAGGACATTCACTATCAATGGCTGGTGGTGGTATAGCTCCGTTGTCAATCACTTCATATTCTTCCCATTGGCACGATGCATCTCCAGTCTCAAGTCCCTGCCAAAAGGTTTGACAAGCAACATCTCTCGTTCGCTTCACTGTCTGTGTAGATCTAGTTCGTACACCCACTCGCAACTAGAGGACAGATTGGAAAAGGGATGTTCAGTTTAAACACAACTTACAGTATTGAACTATTAACAGTGAAAAACAACATAATATAGTGACCAGGACACTAACCTTCTTTTGCTTTCTTTTCTTTGAAACTTTCTTGCCTCGAACTTCAACATCAGGACGCTGTTGCTCCGACTCGTGTGTGCATGTCTCCACTTCCTCTTGCGCTGCAACGACTATATTTTCATGATAAGCACATCCATCACGCACTGACGCTCCATCGACTCCCTGAAACATAGAACTTTCATTAGTATGTATAATAATATTGAAAACACAAAATGTACTTGGGGACCAATACCCACGTACATCGCAATAGCAAAACACGAATGAACGCTTTGTGTAGAACATTCAAACGACAATTATTCACGCATAGTTGATCTAGTTAGATGGAACTGTCAAGATCCATACCTCGGGCTCCTCATAGACTTCCATTGATGATATTATTGAAGATGATGCTTCAGTAACTCCCTGAAACACAGCAATTGCATTAGTATGGTTTTCTATTTTGTTAAAAAGAACATAAACTTTGTGCAGGCGTCAACGGCTCATCTAAATAGACCTGCACAAAAGATCAGTTGTCTAAAATAAATAATGGATATGTAAATATGATTCGATTTGCTCGATCGTTGGAAGTGTCACCACCCAGAGATCTGCATCAACTACTAGGGGTGATGTTCTTGTAGAAGAAGCTCCGTCATCTCCCTGAAACATAGTACTTGCGTTAATAAAGAAGGAAGTATAGCGGATGTAATCACGTCATATGATTTCGCTTGATCGAACTGTCAGTATCCATACCTCGAAATGCATAAGAACATCAAGGGACGATGTAACTGTGGTGCACACTTCTGCAAGCTGTTGCGCCGACCCGTAACTGCATGCTCCCCCTTCTTCTGGGACTAATGCTCCATCGACTCCCTGAAACATAGGACTTTCATTAGTAATGAACACAATATTGAAAAAAGAAGACACATAGGAGGGCGACGACAGAAGGACATATCAATGGCTAAAAACGAAAGAAACATTGTGTGTAACAATCACGCTACAAGAATGCAAGATCTGATGATCTCCATCGATGGAACTGTCCGGAAACGTACCTCGAGCATCTGAGTGACATCAACGGTTGTCGTCAATACGTTGGACTCCTCAGCATCTCCCTGAAAGACAATACTTGCATTATTTTGGATAACAATAATTAGAACTGAAAACAAAGACTAGAGGACGAGTACAAGGGTGTACCATTAGGTAAAATAATTACACGATAAATTAAAACTATTGATTTACATGCCTAAAACAAGTCAGTGGCAGAATAGCTAAGTAAGATTACCCGATAGGCGCTTGAAGTGGCTGATGACTGCAATAACGACACGGATGGAGAATCTTCCGCCTTCATATTGAGTGGATACATAAATGGGGAAATTATTGTTAGCTAATGCTACACACTACCGCAAGGCCGAGAGATAAATACGTAAACTTGACTCACCAGTGGAGGGATGTGGACGAATAGAGTGGGAATAGCGGTTGAGAGCAATTTTCGCCTCGCTCGCGGTGTGTTCTTCTTTATTAGCAATGATGTGGAGTACATGTCTGAGCTAAAGTGCCTGCTGCAGATGCGGTATCGATCACCCCTCTTGTCCGCAAAGACTTCTAGGACTCTACTTTCAAGCTCAGACGGTGGATATCCGCAATATCGGACCCATTCTCTTATCTGATCTATTGTCTTAGGGAAAACATGCATTATAGTACCTTCAGATTTATTATGGGTCTTCGAAGGGCAATCGCCAATGGAACAGGCAGGCATTGTGGAAAGTTCTGAAAAGTAAAGATCAACAATTCTCTATGAATACCAATGTGTTAAAAAATTAAATGACACATAAAAAGTTCGATGCAAGGTTCGTTTTGGTTCTTGGAACTATACACGTTATTCACATGCGGATAAGTTTTTGAATAATTTTAAAAAAATAGAAAAATAATTTGACTAAACTCAGAACATGTGACTAGTTCCTTGCATGTACTGTCTTGAACGAAAAGAAATTGGACGCAAAATGATTATGGTACATGGCCTTACCTTGACGAACAAACAGTTAGATGCAGGGATCAGAGTAGTTTCTTGTCGTAGAACAGGGAGCAGTTCACAGGTTGCTAACTGACGAGTTTCCTCGAAGTGGTCACGGAAGTTCACAGAGACGAAGAGCAGATAACCAGCACCTTCACGGGTTGACTAGCAAAGCGCAAAGAAGTTCTCATTAGAAATATGAAGTGGGTTATAAAGAATTCGAAACAGAGGTGTGTTTGTGAATGAATGACGTGTATATGTCGTGGCATTATGCGGTTTGCAGGGGGCCGTCCAGCGTGAGGGGGGATGCTTGGCAGGAGACACGGGGTCTGGAGGTAGACATGGGAACAACAACCCATGCTCTATAGACCACTTTGAAGTGTACATGGTCTTTGGCACCTCTTGGCCTTTATCGCTCCCTGACAGCTCCACTTGCCAGCACAAGTACCCCGGTGCGAACTGCCTTTGATAGGGCGGGGGGTGGATTGGGGCGGTGGTCGTGCAGACAAGACACAGGAAGACTCGTGAATGGAGACACACTTATGTGGATTGCAGGGGGGCGTCCAGCGTGAGGGGGGATGCTTGGCAGGAGACACAGGGTCTGGAGGTAGACATGGGAACAACAACCCATGCTCTATAGACCACTTTGAAGTGTACATGGTCTTTGGCACCTCTTGGCCTTTATCGCTCCCTGACAGCTCCACTTGCCAGCGCAAGTACCCCGGTGCGAACTGCCTTTGATAGGGCGGGGGGTGGATTGGGGCGGTGGTCGTGCAGACAAGACACAGGAAGACTCGTGAATGGAGACACACTTATGTGGATTGCAGGGGGGCGTCCAGCATGAGGGGGGATGCTTGGCAGGAGACACGGGGTCTGGAGGTAGACATGGGAACAACAACCCATGCTCTATAGACCACTTTGAAGTGTACATGGTCTTTGGCACCTCTTGGCCTTTATCGCTCCCTGACAGCTCCACTTGCCAGCGCAAGTACCCCGGTGCGAACTGCCTTTGATAGGGCGGGGGGGTGGATTGGGGCGGTGGTCGTGCAGACAAGACTCGTTTGCCGCAGGGCCTCACCAAGGAGAGGCCATCTAACTGCATGTAAGAGGCAGGCTGCAGGATCTAGTACATGGAAGGCAGGGGGGTGAGTTTATAAATACCTCACCCTCCCAGGAGAATATATGGGTGCAGTTCACCCTGGAGACCCTGGATGCCTAGGCAGTTAGTCAGCAGCAGGCTGGCCTGTGGTGGCAAGGCGGCACGGGCCAGAGGGGGTCATCTCTGTACCCGGTGCCCAAAAGGATGATTTATTATGATCAACCATATTGATTATTTACCTATAACCATGTTTTGTATCAATAAAATCCAACGGCCTTTTATTGCCAACGCTTGAACAAAGTGGTGTGGTAAGTATTTTTGGGGGAGGAGGCAAGGCCGGGAGGCTTGATGCCAACCCGCAAAATAACATATGTATGTCTGCTGCATATGGGTTCAACGGTTATGTGGATTGAAGGTGGGCGGCCAGCGTGAGGGAGGATGCTGGCCGGAGACATGTGGTGTGACAAGACAAGGCACAGGAAGACTATTCAATGGAGACACACTAGATTCATTTAAAAAATCAAAACAACCATTGTTAAAATATATGTTGGGTTTTATTTTAGATCTTAATTTCAATTGAACATAAATAATAAACATTACACATTGTAAAGTTCCGGTTGCAGCACATCCAGGGAAAATCCGCGGTATTGTCCACTGTTGCTGGGGAAATGTTGTCTAATGGCAAGTACCGCACAGGCAGGTATTACTCTCCGAACGCGGTGTCCGAGCCTCCCGTGAAGCCACCAAGTGAAGCAACGATAGGCCACCAGCCTGTACCACCTGTGAAAATGAAAGATGCAAACTGTATTAAAATGACAAAACTTTCTTATCACTGTCGATTCAGGTAAAAAATGTCATTCTGCTTTGAAAAAAATTCTATCTAGAAAATGCACAATATGGAACCAATTTACATGCATTCGAATGATATGTAGATGTAATTTTATATGTGGGAGACGACCATGAAATAGTAGTGGCATCACTGACATCACAACCAGAGTATACTTACTCGTTACTCGGATTACGCGGACGAACAGTGCCGCGAAGTTCGTGCATAAGCACCATCATCATCCTCAACACGGTCCGTGAGAGGCAGGCTTCCCTGAACTCTGGCAGCTCGGTGATGCATTGCGGACTTGGCTCGCCTTCCGAAATGTAGGCCAAGCACCCGGAATTTTCACGGCAGCAGCAGTTCTCCTCCTCAGTTGGCATTAGCTCGCACCGATTGCACGTGCACCAGGTGGAGACGCCGTCCATGCGACATGGTCCAGGCTCTTCATCCGTTGGTCCTCCCAACTGCCGTCAGAATCCCCATCGTTTTCGCGTGCTTGCCTTTCCAGTAGTTCCTCCTCGGTGTACTCGGGCTCGTACATATACGGCATTATTGTAGCCATTGTGTGGTAAAGAAAGTAAAATAATTTACAGAGATGGTACAGGTGTTCACAAGGCCTAGAAGCGGCGAAGGTAGCTGACCAGAGCACAGAAACGAGTCACAGAATACTCAAAGTAACACAGAGAGAGGAATGGAATCGAAAATCTGCTGCTGTGTGTTGTGAAACGGTGTGTTTATACTTATTGAGGAAAGAGGCGTCCTGCCATTTCCATGGCGACACTTCATTAGCTGAGGCGCAGCGATTGTTGACACGAAACGTGCTTTGGCGTTGGGAAATGGGCGGTACGCGTCTGCTGATGTCAGGCTCAGGGGCGGGGGATTTGATTTAGTGCCGCAAAAGCAGGTGAGCCAGGTCGATGGGGGGAAATGATAGGATTATCAGAAAATGGCGGCTGATTTCGAGTGCGTTAATGGACGAAAAGTCGGGTAAGGTCCATAGGAAAGTTTTCTACGATCTACCGATTTATGCTTAAAAACACATGGCCGAACCGTAGGGACAATTAAAAAAAAGTCCCGGAACTATCCTTTAAGAAATAAGTTATATGTGAGGCACATGACTACAATTGCAAATGTCCACCAAATTTATGATGGGCGTCTCTGTTAAATTCTATAAACATGAGCATATATCTTGCATCAGTGAATTTCCTTAATGCTCTTCATTTGCATGATTAATGGACTATATAAAAAAATTGATGATAAATTGTGTATAATGACAATTTGTTGGAGATCCTCTTATTGCATGAATCGTATAACTATATTTAGAATGCTTCCTTTTTGTAACCTAGTGTTGACTGTTTTACTTTCAAAGTCTGATTTTTATACTTATGCAAATATTGCAGAATTCTTTTATTTTGCGTATTTAATAGTGTTTAAAATGTTTTTTGATAAATTGAAAAAAAAGATGATTGATTTCAGCTAAAATGTCAATAAAAAAAAATGGATGCAAAATCCTGGATGTACCAGGTGCAATAGCCGGCCATCCCCAACAAGGACCCTTTTGCAGATATGGCAGTCGGGACTGGTATTGAGACAAAGGCCTGGACCTTCTCTGGATCGGACTGGAGTCCGTTGCTGGAGAATGTGTGTCCAAAGAATTTGAATGTAGACTTACTAAATTTGGATTTATCCACATTTAGTGTTGAATGCGCTTCTTCTAGGGCCATACAGACCCGTCACAGGGTATCATCATGGGCTTCTTGATCTGCCCTGAACACAAGAATGTCATCACTATAGCTTAGACATTGTGCAATATGGTGTTTAACATTATCATTTTCATTTTGTTATATTTCGCCCACTGATGAAACCATGAAACAGACTCATTTGTACCTGAACAATCCAAGGTGTCGTGAATGTTGGTATACATTGGGAATCTGGGGCCGTAATTCTAATTGGTGATGCCTTTTATTCATGTCCAACTATGAGAACACAGTGGCTCTATGAAATAAATGCATCACTGTCAATCATTTTTGGTGGCAGTGCCTTTCTCTCTTAATTGCTTGGTTTGGGGTGTGCATGTAGACACACAAACTAACGTGTCCACCTGTCATCTTCTTGGGTACCGGCACCATTGAGGACACCCACGGCGTTGATCCTTTCACATGTTCTGTTATATCTTGATGCTTTAACAAGGGGTACCTGGCTAAAATCTGGTTGAATGTTTAGATATACCATGCATGTTATCTGTTTGTTTTTTTTAGTTTTTTTTAATTTGTTTTGGTTTGTTAAACCTTTACAAAATTATGAGAACAATTTCTTTAGATCTTTATACAATAAACCATAAAAGTATACAGAAACATCCATATTTAAGAACACATAGAGAAAAAAGAACACAAAACCAAGCAAATATTAACAAAACTGTATCACTTAGTTCAGACCAAAGGTTAGCAGCAATAACAGTAAGCATTAAGATCTTCTTTACTGAGACTAGTATAGAGCACATACATTCCTCAAAAAGGTGGGTACACGAATGTTTAGATTACCACCGCTGTTATGTAAAATCCTCATCCAGAGTTATCTGTTTTATTACAGAACCAGCTTGCTTGTGAAAAAAACGAATTATTAGTTGGTCATAATCACATAAAAACTTGATACTTTGAAAAACTCAATACAACTATTGCACAGAATAGTATACATATAAGGCAACTGAAAAATAAAACAAGAAATAACATTGAATTTAAAATCCAGACATGTAGCACCGTAACACAATAATCTGCATAGGATTTAACAAACTCAGTAACTTTATGTTATATAGGCTAAATCAGATTGGTACAGGGAAACCAACGAGTTTGTTGGATCCAGACCAGGACCGCCACTGGGCCTGTGCACTGTTGACCCATGTGCAAGGCAGGCCCCCAAGGCTGGAGGCAGCACCCCCAGCCATCCTCGAACTCTAACCGGGCCACTGTAGAGCTTTTCCTGCCACATTAGAGCTTTTCCCTGCTGGGAGGGCCAGGGGCCCCACAGGGACTCCCCGGGATCGCTGCTGGGCTTGGGGATGGTCTGCATTAATTTATTCTTTCATTAAGATGTGCTTTCTTTTGGATTTTGGGATGAATGAAAGCACGGCTTAAGTAGGGGCCTCTGCAATGGGCAGCTTTTTTGGTAACAAGGGACTTCTTCTCACCAAACACTTTAAGTAATGCCTAGGATCCAGCACTACTTCAAAAAACGGACTTCCTTTCAGCAGACATAAACCCATTTTATCTTTGGATTCTGTGTATTGTACAGCAAAAAACTGTAATGTTTCCATGATGCGGCCAGTTTCAACTGTTTCTGTCAGAGGCTGCAATGTCCTGCTCCTCAGCTGACATGACACCGGCAGCAGCATTTCCTGGGTCATGCAAGGATTTGTCGAGCGCAGTGCTCACCCTTGAAGATGATTCATGAAATGTAAATAGGCTTTTTCTCAGAAGCGCTGGACAGTGATCGATCTTATGAAACGATAGGCAGGCACAATTATCTGTACCAGTAGTGTGGGTGTTGCCTGCTTTGGTACTGATGGTGTTGATATTTTCCTTTTCTCAACTGACTTGCAGTTGAAGTTATGTTTTATATAGGGTAAGGGATGCATGGTATCACAAGTATAACACTGACACAAGAGTTACAAGTTTCAAAACCTTTATTATATTTTTGGGGGTTTTAAAAACTCCTACTCTGCCCTATAACTATGATGGGAGTAGTCTCTACCATCAAATAATAATGAAAACACAGTCCTATTCAGTCTTTGTCAAATCAAAATGGCCTATACTAACAAAACCTAATGCCTGCCCTATCTCTTATACAAAAAGTGTGAAAAGGGGTATCTGTATGCAAAGGAAAGTCAGTGTCACAACATAAAGGATCAACATGGCTGAGTCAGCTCTCCTCCCCATCTTGGACAGCACAGTGTAAGGCGGTCCCCGTAGGCAGGATGACACACTCTGGCTCAGGTTATCAAAAAAAAAGGCAGTACAAAACGTGGGTCGAGGCCCGCTTGGCCTTCCATGTTAAAGTCACTTATTCCAGCTTTTCAAAAATTCTTTCACAGTTCAACAAACTTTCATGTAGGGCTCCCTCGGTCGGGCTCGGAACTCTCAAAGCATCAATAGTTCACGTAGGTTTCTCTCAGTCGGGCTCAGACATTTCAACCAAAAGTACCTGATTCAACGTAGATCTCCCTCAGCCGTGCTTGGACCTCACAATCACAGCACTTGAAGGGGTTCTGTTCCGCAAGCTTTATTCACATTCGTCAGGGGGTCCCTTCCCCTAACTCATTTCATATTCCCTCAGTAGGGCTCAGACCGTTCACTGATGTCCAAGATTTTCGAATGTGCGAGGCTTTTACTCTAGACCTCCACAGGACCACTTTGACTTTCATGCCAGCTTTCCCTTTATGTTATTTACCCCAGTGTCTCTTGGTCTTGGTAGTTCCATAAAATAAGCACAAAAGTTCAAAGAAACCTTTCTCTTAAAGCATTCACCTTTTACTCCCCTTTCGCCGGTGTTAATCTTGACCGTTACGTATTTCAGAGTTCGTTCACTTTGCCGCTTTATAGCAAGACATCAAACATTTTGCATAGACTTTTGAGTGGGCTACTTCCCTTCGCCGAACCACTCTGCTACTTTGTATCACTGGCTTCACAGTTATCAGCAACTTAAAAGTTCATCAGCATATGCGCAACCTTCAATTGTGAGATACACTGTTGCAGCTTCAATCTTTCCTTGACACAAACCGGCCTTCAGCATCTTTCACTAACTCACCGGGTGTGTGCGTTCCTTTCTTGTCTCTGTGGCTTTGATTCACGAGTCAAGGTTAATACCACAGGCTCGGTCTCATCTCCCCAACTCTGTCGTTCACCCGGGAGGGTCACTGGCATCCTTGAAACACCATGCAGGTTACTTCTTGTCTGCGATCTGGCTTTTTCCACGTCTCCTTCGCGGCTTCCTGGAGGCAACAACCTCCTTCAGGGAACTTCAGGGTTTCTCTACCCTTTGCTCTAGTTCCTCGATCGGTCATCCTGCTCGGGTGGGTTCGCCTTCGCCCCAGAAGATCTGCTGCTTCTCGTGTTCAACCTTGCTCAAGTTTTATCAAACAAAATGTCTCTGGACTTCCAGTCCCACAATGCTGTGTTCTTATTTCGCTCCCACTTCATCAGCTCCTCTAATCAGCATTCTGGCAGTTTTGGGAGCTGCAGGTTTTAAAATGGGATGGGATGTTTCTTGAGGTCAGGGTCCTACCACCTGCCACCAAACGGCCTGGGCTTTCCTGTTCCACCTTGGAGAGGAGCTCTTGTGTGGGTACTGCCAGGTTATCCCAGCTGGCCCGGGTTTAGCTCCCTGGAGTCAAAGTTCTGTCGCCACACAGCAGCCTCCTCTGTACTTACAGGCCCAGCAATTAGACAGTCTTTCTTCCCAGCTCTCTCCGAGTGTGCCTGTGTGTTCTGCCTTTTATACTGACTGGGACTCTTAACAGGTTTCAGGTGGGAATGATTGTAGAGGGAGGCCTGACCATGCCGGGCCTCATTATCGGGACAAAATGGCAACTGGCAATAGGAATCCCTGGTGTATTGGTTCTTATGGGTAATCTTTATAGCTCCCTTTTTCCTCTTCTTCTTCTTAGTCTTGTTCGAAAATGGGGAGGGGGAGTTGTAGTTTCTGTCAGGGTGAAGGAGACAGATGTATTGTTGTGGGTGAATTGATTTTGGGCGATAATATCCCATAATGACTGAGGGGATGTCGGCTAGGGATGTATTGGAACGCAGGGGATACAATGTCTCGCCCAAGGGAGTCCCTCCAAGGGTTCCTCTCACAGGTGATCGATCCTCCCTCGCTGGTACGCCTCCAGGGTTGAGATCCAAGAGCAATGGCCCTTCCCTAGCCACCTGAGTCAGGGATCCCCAGGGAAAGCATGGGAGAAACGCCTCAGGTTTCTCACAGTAGGGATAGCCAGGAACTGTGTTAGGTTTTAAATCCTTTCAGTTGAAATAGGCTCCAAGCCTTGGAGGGGCTGAAATGGGGGGCTCGAACAGCTGTCACATATTGGCTGTCATATGACTGAGCAACATACTCCTTTAGTTGAGGACATTAAACACAAGCTTTGGAGGGCACACATTACAGGCTGTCTTTGTTGGCGCCCTCAGTCTGATACCTACAATGGGCCTCTTGAAGTATCCAGCAACATTCTTGCATACCTCTCAACTCTTGCTTTTGTGGATTTCTCCTGACATGTAATAATTTCTCTCACCCGCCAAGCCCCTTACACGGCCATAAACCTCAATGGGCTCTGACCCGGCAAAAATAAAATTGGGTGTTTTTACCCACCCTTGGGATACAAAAAGTTGAGAGCTATGATTCTTAACACCTTGGTCCATGTTTGCTACTTCTCGTCTATATTAGCACCCTGCTGTCAAAGAGGGATTAACAGATCTTCATTGGAAATTTAGTGTTTCAGCACCCTGCTGGCTGCCCTTCCAGTGATATCTGCCACTATTAATACTCTTGTTGCATTCTTTTGATACCATTATAATTTAAGCACCCCAGCTGGTCCCGGAGATAGCAACACATTGTCACTACACTGTAAGATGTGATAGCTCTTGAGTAGAAATCCCTTAAAAAACATACATTGGTTTTTTTAAAACATAGGACGGAACAAAGAAATCAGACTAGTTCAAAAAAGGAAAAGCTGGAGACCATGTGCAATATGTGATGTCCTTTAGATTGCCAGTCAAACTTGTTTCCTATTCAACATATTTGACCTACCATCACAATGAGCGTCAATCTAGCTTTGGGATGGAATTGAGTACTGTACCCAAATAGGGTTTACAGGCCTAAATTAGATGGTTACAAGGTGAACAGTTCTTACAACATAACATTTATTACTGTGATACCATTTAGGGTAGCAAGGAATTGTTGACATTTACACTTAGTCTTGAACATGTAACAGTGCTTAAAGGGAGGATGAGGTGTGAATCAGGGGGCTGGACCGTATAGGGTCGTCATCAGGAAGGATAGTGGGCAGGTGTTTGAGGGATGGTGCATGTTATAGATTGTGGAGAAGGCACTCCTGGAAGAGTGGGGGTCTTAATCTCTGAACTGAATTGCAGTATAATGGGGGTGAGTCTGATGCTGACAGGTCAAGGTTGCACAGTCTGGGGACATAGGTTGAGAGTACTTATTGAATTTCTTTTTTTGCATTTTCGTTGTTCTTGTTACATGTAAAAAGATAAATCACCCAACCAAGCGTCAAGCACAGGTAGGATATACATCATCTGAAAATACTCACATTGAAAAAAGAACAAATATTTAATTAACCCCTCTTGATTTTGCCGCAAAATCAGGATCTACATCGCCCAACTTCATTCAGGAGAGAGCAGAAAATACTCCTTTTGGGGAACTACCTGACCTTTTCAACTGAGACTGAAAATCAAACTTCACTATTGGTAAACAATGTAGCTATCTACTCAAGTCAGTCGAATGCTGTAACGTGCAGCACAATTTCCATATTGTATGGCATATCTGTAGATCAGTAGGTCTTAATGAGTACGCCTGAATTGGGCTGGTCTGTGTTCAACAAAAGTATACAGGTGTCACATTGTGGACATCCTCATCATTATGTATTAGGCAGGGCTAGGGTGGGGGGCATGATGCGGGAAGTGACGTGACGAGGCAGGATGCCTCGGGGCATGGGCAGTTCAATAAAGTTGAAGCCAGTACGGCGGAGCAGGGGGCGACACTCGCGATGAAGAGGCGGGACCTGAGGGGCCCGTCAGCCATTAGTGCCTTTCCAATGCTTGCCGCAGGAGCAGCCTGCGTCGTTGCATATTTTGTCCCGGGCGACGGTGCTGAGCCACGGAGAAATCACCCGGGCAGCGGCAGTGATGTAACGTGCCCGCAGGAAGTGTAGCGCACATATGCTTAAGTCCTGGGCAGCAGCAGTGAATTGCACTGTCCTCCTCAGAGACTTCTGAAACCCAGGTGTCACGTGTGCACGCCAGGCATGTCAGTGCCATAGTGACTGGGCCTAAATACTCAGAAGACATCTGCCCCATGCCCACGTGAGTGTATAGGATCTTCCAGCAAGCCAAAGAGGACTCCTGTACTGATGGTGGTAAAGACTGCACCGAGTGTACGTGGACCCATCCAATCGAGGTGAGGGGGGGAGCTCTGCACTGCATGAAGGGTACTGAGGGCCCCCCCATCATACACAAAGGGCTCACTGGGACAGTCATTTTACAGACCAGCCCTCACTAGGTACAGTCCCATGCAGAGGAAACCACCCTTAAGGAGAGCCATTGCACCACTGTGTAATATCTATAGAAGAAAAGGGAAAGAAAAAGGACACAAAGAAAGATAGTGGAAAGGATCAAACCATGGCCACAATGTCTGATGGCAAAATACAGGCTACAGTGCCGCCGGCCCATCGGAAGTGGTTCAGGTTGCACAAGGAGATGTCCCTCCTTGGCAACTGCCCACAGCGTTTGACCTCGCTGATACCAGTAATCTGGGATCATGGTGTGTCTGCTGGGCAAAGGATTTCAAAGTGTACGTAGGGACAATGGCCCCATGGACGAAGAGTGCAAAAAGAATATACTGACCCTAGCAGTAGGGACATCAGTACGCGTTCATCCTATATGAACTGGTAGATAAAGAAAAAGTAACTTTTCAGAGATTCAAGAAGCACTCGCCACATACTTCACCCTCAATACCAATGTGGAGTATGAGAGGCATATATTTCATACCACTATGCAGGAGAAAGGTGAAACACTGGATAATTTTGTTATGCGACTCTGCATCCGCATTAAACACTGCGCTTTCCACCGCTATTCGAACGAGGAAGCACTACGCTCTCAAGTCATAGTGGGATGTGAATCCCCTGAATTCAGGAAGAAAATGCTCCAGAAACAACGGTCCCTAGAGGAGATCCTGGCCATGGCACTGACAGACTCAGCCATTTCACAGCGGTTGTCAACATGGGCAGGGTGAAGGTGTCCTCATAGCCGAGAGACCAGGAGTCAGTAAAGAAACTAACAGTGACGTCTGAAGACAACACCAAGAGCACCAACAAAACCTGTTTCCGGTGCGGATACAAATTTTCCCATGAGGGCACATGCCCTGCCCTGGGCCAAAAATTAGCTGCCTGCGGAGGCGATGACCAATTTAGGGCAGTATGTAGGAACGACCCCACGCCGGCACCCCAAGGCACCTCCCCTCGGAGCAGCAGGCGAAATCCGAAGCATCGCTCGGAGGACAGGTGGCCTGGTCGCGAATGTCAGAGATACCGCCCGGTCGAAGGGGAAGGCGACAGGCAGCAGTCTCGACGGACATACAGGTCCCCAGACAGAAGAGGTACCTACAGGACAAGACAAAATGTAAGATGCGTAGAAGTGAGATCACATTCAAGGAGTGAATCCTCATCCTCACTGGATGATCAGCAGAAGAAGGGTTATGTGTGGGCACTGGTCAACGAGATTGCTAAGGAACACAGCCCCACATTGGTCTTACAAATCAACAACACCCGACTGAATTCCTGTTTGATACTGGTGCTACAGTAAAGGTCATGAATGAGGAATCATACAACCGGCTCCCAAACCTGCCCAGGCTCAGACCATCTATAGTGGACATATTGCCGTATGGCTCCAACACACCATTGGCGAGTAAGGGGATGTTCACGACAGTCTACACCCACACGGCCCGCATCCAGTTGCATGTGCTATCCACCGAAGCCAATAGAGCGTGCATCCTGAGTTTCCAAACAGCCATCGACATGGGCCTTGTTCACATTGTGTACCACATGATGGCCCACAAATATCTGGTCCCAGACGGTGATGTTGTAAAGGCATTCCCCAACCTCTTCAAAGGTCGAAATTTCAAGGTAGGACTCCACATCGACACAACGGTCAAACCCATTGCACAACACTATCATGGTATTCCCACAAACATCCAAGAACAGGAGGAAGAAGAAATCAGGTGCCTACTGGATCTCAACATCACTGAACCAGCAGTTAGACCCACTCCTTGGGTCTCACCGATCGTACCCGTCCCGAAGAAGTCGGCTGAAGTGTCCATTCGGCTTTGTGTGGACATGCGCTGACTAAATGTAGCCATACAGCAGGAACATCACCAGGCCCCCAGAAACATGGACATGATCCACCTCCTCAACGGGGAGACCATGTTCTCCAAGCTGGACCTCAAAAAAGGTTACCACCAGCTGGGACTGTCCCCGGAGTCAGGCTACATCACCACATTTGTGACTCACATGGGGATGTATCACTATAAATGGCTACATTTCAGAATGTCCTCAGCAGAAGAAATCTTCCAAGACGAGATCCACCAAGTCATCAAACATATCCCAAAATGCCTTAATTACAGCGATGACATCTTGGTATTCGGCAAAACTCCTCAAGAACATGATGACACTTTGCACCGGGTTTGCATGGCACTGGAGGCGGCCCGGGTGACCCTCAACAAGGACAAATGCGAGTTCAAAAATGAACTCTGAAATGCTTTGGTCACATATTCTCTGATCATGGATATGTGCCCAGACCCGGACAAAGAAGCGGCTCTAAAAGGGGCTCCACGTCCAACGAATGTGTCTGACCTGCGATCATTCTTGGTCTTGCAAGTTACTGCTCCCGTTATCTGGAGAACTATGCTACGGTGAGCGCCCCACTCCACGAGCTGACTAAAGACAACAAAGATTTTACCTGGTCCCCAGAGTGCGAATCCAGCCTTGAGACCATTCCAGCTAACATTGCATCCATCACCGATATGCTGTATTTCAGCTCGTCTAAGGAAACGGAGGTGACTGTCGACGCAAGCCCGGTGGGCCTTGGCGCAGTGTTGGCCCAATATGACCCCAAGACCCTGCACATCAAAAGGGTTGTGTCATATGCCAGCTGCAGCCCGATGACCAGGGAAGAGAAGTACTCGCAGGCTGAGAAGGAGAGCCTGGCGGTTATCTGTGCTTGCAAGCACTTCAATCTTTTCCTCTTTGGGAAGGCTTTCACTGTTGCCACGGACCACCATGCCCTTCTCACCATCTATGGGAATCCAAAGGCACAGATGCCATCACTTATTGCAAGGTGGGGCCTGTGCCTCCAGGACTACAGGTTTACCATCTGTCACAGGCCGGGGAAGTACAAGAACCCGGCTAACTACCTGTCTCACCATCCTGCAGAGTCCCAACAACCAGAACATTCCATTGCAGACACCTACCTGCACTATGTCATTCACCAAATGAAGCCGTTCCCCATGGCGTGGAAGAAGCTCCAACAAAAATCGGCAGCTGATGCAGCCCTTGCCATTGTTGCTCAGTGCATTGGCCAAGGAAAAATTAACCACGCAAGGGACATGGACAAACATCTTGACGCTGCATCTCAAGAAGATGTCAAAAACATGGCGCTGGTGCAGGAGGAGCTCACCATCAGTGAAGACCACCTCTTCATGAAAGGGTGCAGGAGTGTTCTAACCAAGTCACTCACCAGCAGGTCGTGGATCTGGCACACAAGGGGCATCGCGGGGGGGGTGTCTACAAAGAAGCTCCTCTGGCAGAAGATATGGTTACCAGGCCTGGACAAGTAGGTTGAAGAAATCCTGAATAACTGTGCCAATTGCTGCGTGGTCGCACCACCTCCATGGCCAAACCCTTCAGCCCGATCAGAGATGGAACGCATGTTCTAGTGATGATGAATGAATATTCAAGATTCCGGAAGTGCAGATTGTATCATCCACGGGGTCGGCTGTTATACCAGCTTTGAACTGTATTTTGACTGCATATGGTATTCCAAAAGTAATCAAGTCGGGTAATGGGCCACCGTTTACCAGCCTGGAATTTGCCTATTACAAGGGCTTTAAACACTGAAAGATCACACCCCTTTGGCCCCAGGCCAATGGCATGGTCGAGCACTTCATGCCCAGCTGCTCTTGCAAGAAGCTCATGCCAAATGACAGCTGAAAATTTAGCACCCTTCCTTTGTGTGCCCGCCCTGCAGGTACCTCTCTCCAAAAACCCAGAAACCCTAGTCAACAGATTGTTGCCCAAGCTATCAACACCATTGCCCCCCTAGCCCTAAAAAAAGCTAGAAAACCAAACACTCTAATGCCGGGTTCACGAAAGAACCTCTTGACCAAGGCTCTCAGAAGAGGCTTGCCCTCTCTGCATGGAAAGCCAACCCCTCTGAAGCCACCAGAAGCTCCTTCAAAGCCATCTCTATAGCTTACAAAGCCAACATCACGAGAGCAAAAGCAGCGTCCTTCAACCTAAGAATTAATTATGCCAAATCAGGGTCCAAATAAATCTTCTCCATCTTTAGAGAGCTAGAAAAACCCTCCACCCTTAAGGATAAAAGCTGGTGCAACAGTATTCAGTCTGCCATGCTAGACAAGCTCAATTCTTTACAAACCAAAATCCTCGGCCATCAAATCACTGAACCTTCTCATAGAGAACCTTAACAAGAAAAAGCCATCACCTACTAAAGCAAAGGCCGCCCCATCCTTTCACTTCAAAGATATGACAGTCCAGGAAGTAATTGCCCTGCTCCAATCCATCAAACCCTTCAATTGCAAGGGGGGTGCCTGCCCAGCCCAACGCATCAAAGACTCGGCACACATCCTAACACCCTTCATAACCACCTTCATCAACTCATCATTCCAGGCGGCCCATATCCCTACTGGCCTCAAGGAAGCGTGGGTACACCCACTCCTAAAAAAAACATCCCTCGACCCAACGGTCCCAGGGAACTATAGGCCCATCACTACCGTCCCTTTTTTACTCAAGATTTTAGACAAAGCAGCTTACCTGCAAGTCCAAAAATACCTTGAAGAGAACCGTCTGCTCGGCCTGCGGCAATCTGGTTTCCACACACAACATGGCATGAAACGGCGCTCCTAGACTTAAAAAACCAAATGAACGATCTTAGAGACTCAGGCAAACCTGCGCTCCTACTGCTTTTGGACCTTTCTGCCGCCTTTGACCTGGTGGATCACAACACCCTGTGCCGCCACCTAGCATCGGAGGCCAATTTCTCCTCCAAAGCATGTGATTGGATTACCTCCTTCCTCCAAGAGAGGGTCATGAAAGACTCTCTGACTCAGCCTTTGCAACCCCAAGTCATATCAAATGCGGGGTCCCACAAGGATCCTGCATTGCACCCACGCTATACAACCTCTTCACGAGACCTCTGTTCAGCATCCTTGACTCCATGGGCATCTCGTATACCAATTACGCAGATGACACACAGGTGCTTATCCCTCCTATGGGTGACTATGTAGTAGATATGAACACGCTCACCACCATTTACTCCACCATCCAATCCTGGATGGCAGACAATTTGCTCTGCCTCAACAGCGAAAAAAAAATGGAACTCCTGCTCATTGGGTCACCCACCACCCTGGGCAACCTCGATCAACAGTACTCTTCATTTATTATCGACAACATCCCCATCAAGGTCTCAAACCACGTTAAGACACTTGGCGTCTACCTTGACGCCGACCTAACGCCTCATCGTCAGCGTATTACTCTAAGATTCTTAATGCTGCCAGACCCTTCCTATCGCGCCAAATTGCCTCACCATTGCTAGGGCAATAATTGGTTCAAGGTTGGACTATTGTAATGCCCTTCTCGCCGGAACCTCCTGCAAAAATCTCGCAAAATTCCAACTAGTTCAAAACAATGCACTCCGGGCAGCCACAGGAACCTCCAGAAAAGATCACATCTCTGAAATTAGAAGGCAGGCCCACTGGCTCCCGGTCAAAGAGAGAATTGTGTTCAAAACCCTTGCACTCACCCACAAATGCCTCCATGACCTTGCACCCCCTTAACTGGCCCAAAGGATCACCATGCACACCGCCACAAGACCTCTGAGGAAGGGTTACTGTAACATCATTCTCACCCCCAGGACTCGTAAAGTCCGAGCGGGGGAATCCAGCTTTCCAACACTGGCTGCTACCCATTGGAATGCATTACCGAGTCACCTAAGATTGATCGAGTCCCACCAAGTATTCCGCAAAGCAATCAAAACCAAGCTTGTTGTCTGAAAGTAAAATGTACATGACCTCCATACTAGTATGTAACTGTATTAACTCTATGTATGTAATCCTTAACTTTCCTGTACTGCATACAGGGTTTTCTTGTAACCATGAGACCTCTGGTCGCTGTCTTTCAAATTAATCACAATTGCGTAAAATCTCTTGTAGCAGCGCCTCGATGCCTCTGGGCTGCAAGTGCGCTTAACAAATGCAGATAAATAAATAAATGGGAAATAACAAGAGAGCCATACAAGTTGCCCATGTGTCTCTCAAGCCTTTTGAACAGACACTATACCAACTCCTGAGTGACTACAGCCACATGCCACACAGCACCACAGGCAAATGCCCAGCAAATCTCATGATAGGCCGGAGATTGAGAACTCGGTTGCCGCAGGGCCCCCTTACTGAAAAGGCTGCACCCTCTGACCAAGAGATCCGGGAGAAGGACTTGAGACTGAAGATGAAAGTGGCAGCAAATGTGAGAAGGGGTGCTTGTGAGAGTACGTTTGAAGTGGGAGGCTGAGTGGTGCTATGTCAGACACAACAACGGAAAGAAGACTCAAGATTTGCAACAGAACCTCTAAGCGTTACACAAGTGAAAGGCACTGTGATCACTGCAGAGCGCATTGATGGACGTAAAATCACGCGAAATATATTCCATTTTAGGTGATACCGGGGAGACATGGAAGAGTTTGATGAGTCATGGGAAGAACTCGCAGATGTCTAGTCCCAGGGAGGGTCGGTTTACTTGTGAGATGGGGAGGTGTCTGACGAAAAATGGAGGGATGAGGAGAGCAGCCCCCCGAACGCAGAGGGACGGCCCGTCAGGGTCAAAACCAAACCTGTAAGACTTATTGAAGAAATGGGTTAGTATGTTGACTGTTTGTTTAAGAAGGAGGAAGGTGTCACATTGTGGACATCCTCATTGTTATGTATGAGGCGGGCCTAGGGTGGGGGGCATGTGGCGGGAAGTGAAGTGACGAGGCAGGAAGGCTTGATGGATGGGCCGTTCAATAAAGTTGGAGTTAGAAGCCAGTCACACTGTGAGGGCCTCCTTCATTTATACATTGTGTGCAGTTAGTTAGCCGCACCTCAGCATGCAGCCAGTACGTCGCAATTTTCAGAATAATAATCTGAAGGTTTGGAAAACCTAGCTTCACTGTGCAATTTAGTGGTAATGTAAAAGTTAAAACAATGGGACCCACAGAATTTCTCAAAAACATAAAGCTTAAAACAAGAAACCGACAATAAACATAGCAGGCCTTAAGGCAGAAATCAATGTCAGCTAGGGAAAAATAAACTAAATGTGGATGTTTTTTGCCCCTTTTTTCAATATAATAACCTATGCTTAATATTTCATTCAATGGTTATTTTCCAGACAAAGTTAATTTGTACATTTTAACTAACGTTGCAAACCACTTGTGGGCCATCCAAAATAACCAACTCATCCGCATAGGCCAGTATTTGTTTTTGCTGGCCATTTCAAGTAGGATTAAATCTACCATCAACTAGTATATATATGGTAAAACTGAGCTGTACAAAGGAAAAAGTAGGGGTGCCAAAATACACACCTGTTTAAGACCATTATATGTTTTATCAGCCAACCTCCCCTGTATGGGTCATCCTTTTGTTTATTTTTTAAAAACATTTTTTATTAGGTTGTCACTAAAGTTTAATACACCAGATTAAAGAAGCCAAGTAACCTTCATTTCCACCATAGCCTTAGATTGCCTAATGGCAATCGGATAAAAAGCAGCAAATCCAAGTAAACCCGCACTACCCACGTTAGATGGCCAGAGAGAACTCGAGTCACTTCGTCAATGCCAGGGGAGCACAACTTTTTCTGCAGTCTGTCCAGCAACGCCTCCACAGCTGAGAGGTCAGTACATGACATCTTTTTTTGGAACAGAACCTTCAACTTCGCTAAATTCTGTACAAAGATTGGGACTGAAATAGCCGCCAAGGTCTTCCGTGTCCGCCAACAGTCTGTGTTTCTTGGTCCTTGTGCCCACACTTAAGTCAACGAACCTATGTATTCTGCTCCCCTACAAATCCAAGGGTGCTGCTCTCGCAACCTTCCCTAAAAGCTCCTTTGGGAAATCCACATTTTGAAATATCAACATCACAGTCCCATGACTCGGGGTACCCTCTACAATAGGTTTACACAAAGGGAGTCGGAAGGCTTTACTTAACCTGGAGGTGAGCCACATCCAAGGTAATCCCTGAGCTCCCAGATAGTAGACACCGAAGCCTAGCACACAGAACCTTCTCCGGGATGGTCCAGAGACCCTTTTGCCATTTCCGCCCCCAAATCCAAGGTCTCTGTATCACTACCTCCAGCTTTCTGCGGTTTCAAGAGGGGTTGAAAAAAATGATCACCCTTATCATTCTTGCCTCTTCATTCTGCCATTGCCGCATTGATATCACAAGACCCGGGGAGCTCTCTGCAAGGACCCCGGTACACATGCTTCCTCATCCTCTTAGCATATTGCAGCCGACTGCCTTTAGCAAAACAGAAGAATCTGCCCACCCCTGGGCAAGCCACCTCACTGTCTCTGCCAGGGTTGACAAGGGAGGATATATCACTCTACGGCACACCTTGCAGGCCAATAGCCCCATAGACTGCCTGTTGTCGGCTACATGATCCAAACAGTCTACGCTGGAGCTAAATTTTTTGCAGTTCACAGATCCAAAAATGCACTGAGATGGACCAGCCATCTCCTCGACCTTTCCGCCACACTCCCCAATCCTCTGGGGACCAAATTACTACTGAGAGAAATCGAAATCTGCCCAAATCAGCTGCCAAGGCACAGAACAAACAAGAACGGCAGCCATTATGTAGCCACCAACCACTGCTCCAAGTCATCGTGATTTTATCCCTAATCTTTGGATGTTAATGAACGATCAGGGCTAATAGCAATTGAGGAATATCCCAGGTTCGCAGTTTCTTCCGTGTCCTGACCTTATCCACGCTATTAAAGACTTGCGATAAATAAATGAAGAAAGATACAGAATAAATTAGAATTCTTCTTATTTATATATTAGTCAGCCAGATACTTAAGCAAGAAAAATACAAGGTAGAGAAGCACCCTTTTTAAACCCTGTTCAGCTTTAACAGATGAATGTAATGAGTTTTCCTCTGCTCCAAGATGATTCAAGTGCCATGTACAAAAATCCTTACCGCCGTGGCATCTTCTTTAGCAGTTTTCTGGAGAGCACAAAGAAATGGGAACAGTAACACTTCCAGCACACAACTGTGGAATAGCTCAGCTACATACTTGGACTTGGATATAAAAAGGGGTAGGAATGTTTGCTCATGTGTGTGGGACAATTTTGAATACTATATCGGGCCTCATTATGAGTACTGCGTTTTGACAAAAAGTGGCAGCAAAGTGGAAATTCGGATGGCCCTACTTTTTCACCATATTACTTCACCACCATACTATGAATGTTGGGGTAAGGTGGAGGATTTACCTCTTCAAAAATTCTTAACACCAAAAATTATCTGATATCACAGCAAATTAATGCTTGCGGAAATTCACCAAAATTCCCTATGGACTCCAAAAATGGGAATTAACACCACAGTGCCACTACTCATAATACCGTGGTAAGTACGGACTGAGTGGCAGTAACAGTAATCGATTTTCACCCACCAGAGGCTGCGCCATTCCCATGGGACTACTTGGTGTATAGAATTAACTGATCTGGACTGAAAGCCGGCCAAAGCACTGTAATTCCTGCTTGCTGTATTAGTGCCAACCTCATAATGATGCCCAATGACTGGTATTTAGTTCAGGTCACATGCTCTTGATGGCTTAAAGTTATATACATAACAACCGTGATTACTCGAAAACCTGCCCACTTGTTTAAAAAGGTCTCATGTTGACTATATACACCTTCAATATAAACAATCCATTTTCCTTCAGCACAAGTTGCAAGCTACTAGCCAGGCATGAAATGTCACTTGCTCCCTCAATTGCCACATGCACACCGCACACCATTTATCACTCACCAAGTGTCCATTATTAATCACTAATGGCTAGTGGTGAGTGCACATTTTGAGGCTTGCTTTCAGTAATACAACTACTTCCTTATTGTGTCAATAATTGTCAGAGCAATTTTGAACTGCCCGGCTTTGATGTATACAATACTTTTTATCTATTTATAGGTATATCATTGTTTCATTATCTCTTTTGTATGAATTTATTGTGCTTTATAGGAACTGCATATTCCGAATAAAGATGATAATGACAGTGTATACAATAACGTTTCCCATTCTGCCAGCCCATGTGCTATATTCATGTAGATTTCGTATTTCCTAATTTAATAAACCTAACCTTTTCCTAACTTCAAGATAAAAGCACCTATGCTTAAGTACTTCTCCTTTTTGGTGTCTTTCTTTGGGCCATCCACTTTTCTCCCACCATTCATACCTTAACACATCTGCTCACTCTTCATATGTCAATGCATCCAGGGGAGTCTGATATATTGATAGTGGATAAATAATTGAATGAATTTCACTTTGTGCATCAGGTGTCCAAGGTAGCCTATTAGTTTCCTGTAGTTATCGAATAGGACAAAATGACTGAGGGAAAAATGTTTGAAGCCAAAAAGTCTGACCCCTATTTGTGTGTATGTATGTGTGTGTATATACATATATGGGACTCAGGCTCAGACTTTTCCATTCAGTAATTCCACAAAGATCTGTATCATCACTTACAGAACCTTCCCAGCACAAAGAGGCAAGCAGTAAACTGCCGTTTCAAGTGAAGGAATTTAACGTCCAGGTTTAAAATATAATTAAGTATGGCAAGCAACATTTGACTGATGATAGGTATTCGAGGCTGGCTGATTGGCATCTCCAAGAGAGTAGGATCCGGTTGTAGGCTTACTGGAGGATACACTGATGTTAAGTCAAGCCTAGAACATACACTTGCTTCACAAGGGTAACTGTCAGGGTTGTTGCTAGGTCTGGAAGAAATCTAGGGCTACGCTAATGTCGGGAGTGTCGGGACTCAGGGCTAGCTAGCCTTTTGGTTGTAGCCCATAAACTTCTATCCCCTTGGCCCTGCAGCTTCACCATGGGAGAACGCCATTATCAGCAAGGCGACCCCAGGTGAGCTGCAGGGACCCTCCATTCCACTCTTGCCACCTCGTGGCCATGCTGCCCCAGACGCCCTCGTATGTATCCCTCTCCCGTTCTCCACGGCTTCCCCTTCCCCTCCCTCTGTCCGCCTCTCAGACCTCCCTCCCCTGTGATTGGCCAATCCGGCCTTGCACTGTGTTTGGGCCTGCAGCGTCACCATGGGAGAATGCCATTTTCAGCAAGGTGACCCCAGGTGAGCTGCAGGGACCCTCCATTCCACTCTTGCCACCTCGTGGCCATGCTGCCCCAGACCCCCTCATATGGATCCCTTTCCTGTTCTCCACGGCTTCCCCTTCCCCTCCCTGCCTCCTGGACCTCCCGCCCCTGTGATTGGCCAATCGGGCCTTGCACTGTGTTTGGGCCTGCAGCTTCACCGTGGGAGAACACCATTATCAGCAAGGCGACCCCAGGTGAGCTGCAGGGACCCTCCATTCCACTTTTGCCACCTCATGGCCATGCTGCCCCAGACGTCCTCGTATGGATCCCTTTCCCGTTCTCCATGGCTTCCCCTTCCCCTCCCCCTCCCTCTGCCCGCCTCCCGGACCTCTTTCTCCTGTGATTGGCCAATAGGGCCTTGCACTGTGTTTGTGCCTGCAGCTTCACCGTGGGAGAATGCCGTTATCACCAAGGCGACCCCAGGTGAGCTGCAGGGACCCTCCATTCCACTCTTGCCACCTCGTGGCCATACTGCCCCAGACCCCCTCATATGGATCCCTTTCCCATTCTCCATGGCTTCCCCTTCCCCTCCCTCTGCCTGCCTCCCGGACCTCCTTCCCCTGTGATTGGCTACCTGTCTGGTCTTAACTGAACCAACCGAGGCAGCCCTCTCCCTGGCAGCCTGCGGCTAAGGGCCCCAAGGCAAAGGGCGGCTCCTGCACTCGCGGTTCCAAGATGTGTCTGCTGGTTTCCACAGGGGAAGCAAAGGAAGCCAGCGGCCAACAGACACCAACAAAACTGTAAGTGTGGCAGGGGTGGGGGGGTAGAGCAATCACTCTACTCCAGAAAGCCCTCGCCACTATACCTTACCATAACGTTGACTGTCATAAAATTACAACATGCATACTAAACAGATTAGTGACCACTGACTGAAACACACTCTTGGCTGGACTATAAATGTTGCACTGCACTAACATACTGTTATGTTTGCTACTCAGCATTTATATAGCACTCTATATCATTGGTAGGTCCACAAAGCCAATGTTAACTAACCTATAGAGAACGGTCAAGATCAGCCTATGTCACCTTAGACAGGTGTAATAATCGTTAGCATGCGTCGCATCGAGATAGAATTGTGAATGTTAGCATGTGCCATACATAGATGGATTCCTCAGCCTAGCATGCGTTTCATCTAGATAGAATTATGAATGTTAACATGTGCCACAATTAGATGGATTCCTCAATGTAGCCTGCGTCACATCTAGATAAAAATGTAATTCAACGATTGATATACGACTCTTTTGCCAAGCCTGGACCAAGCGTGCAATCCATGAATCAATAACCAACCTACTAACAATTTCACTCCTCTGCATACACCGCTCCAACTCGAACCAAACACAACCACAAGCCTTAAACGCAGCAAACCGCACAAACTTCACTACACTGCAACAACAAAACAAACCGCACATAGACTTGCACAACAGCACATGACGACTACCGACCGTAAAACACCCCAAGCTCAGCCATCGGACCCACCGGGCTGAGGCTGCCAACAGCACATCACTGCTAGCTTGCACTTTTCCTGCTCACTCCCACTAACTCACACCCCCCTCCCTTTTTTCAGGGCCACCAGAGCGCCAGGGGACCACTCCAGTGGTGATAGTGCACGGTACAAATAACCTTTAACATTAACATTAACAAGCGTCAAAAATTGTGGCTACATATCTTCTCAATTTAAAACACGGTTAGCTAAGGGATATGCCTTCATTCGAGCATAGAGCTCTAACAGGTGTTTAAATGTGAATTTGATTCTTCAAGTACGAGGTAAATATGTGAAGCGGACCCGGCCACGCATTGAATGGTTAGTGTCAATACCTTATGTTTGATGCAATGTTGGACAGGTAGCCAGTGAAGATCTTGTCTCAGAGCGCTAACACGTTCACCTTTCTGGAGGCCATGAATAGCTCTAATCGCTCCATTGTGTACAGTCTGTAGCTTCTTAGTGTTCCTTTTTGCATTGGCCGGCAATAGGCTATTGCAACAATCCAAACGCAAATGAATCCGTGCGGTAGCCAATACCGCTCTGTTTTCTATGGATGCATTTGGGCTAATTTGATACAAAAACTTATTTATGTAAGTAAACGAAGACCTAATAGAATCTGCATGTTTACCAAAAGACATCTGAGCGTCAAAATAGACTCACAGTCTTCACACAGGATGCTACTTTAATGGTGCAGTCTGCAATGTTAAAATGTGAGTACTTCGAATGCAGATTTTTTTGTCTTGGCCCACAGCCTACAATGAGGAGCTCTGTATTGCCATTGTTTAACGTGAGGGAGTTATTGGCCATCCATTGTTGCACCGCAGCATACATTTTATTAATTTCGCCTGAATCCTAATCATAATCTCCTGTTGCTTTAAAGAGAATTCGGGAATCATCAGCGTAGTTAGTTTATACCACGGCAATGTCGTCCAGCCGGTCAAAAAAGGTCTCATATAAATATTAAAAAGAGTAGGACTTAAAAAAAGAGCCCTGTGTGACCCCAGACTCCACTGAGACCGGGCGTGCCTGTGACGCCGCCATAGCAACTCTCGTGGCCCAAAAATGATTTAAACCAGGTTGCTGCATTTCTGAGCACCTCGCCACGTCTCAATCTTGAGCCAGAAGCGAGTGATCACTAAGATCAAAAGCCGCTGATAAGTCTAGCAGCATAAGGGGAGCGGTTTGACCTTCATCTATAAGCTTGCTCATATTGGCTTTCAGATCCAAGAGTGCTGACTCCGTCCCATGTCGTGCTCTGAAACCTGATTTTCCGTCCCTACCACAACAACCACTATGTGTGTCAGTACAGTCGTTTCTGCATTTTGCTATTTTTAGGTTTCTTTTGAATTAAGCTATTCTGGCTGCCTTCAACCCTAGCCCTCGGGCTACCTTGACTGGACGGGTCTTGGGAAGGTTGAGAGGAGACTAGGCAGGACTGTGTCTCAGGCACAATAAAGGTCCATCTGTCTAATGCTCCAGGACTCTGAACCTGTAGGACACTGCCAATATCCATCTTACACCATACCATTGTAGACTATCTTTCATGGCGCACAGCAGTGCATTCTTCTGCCTAGTGACTGCATATAGTTCCTCTGCGTTACCCTTCCCCTCGCACACTTCTGTGTGTGGTCCTTAATGGGGGCACCAGTGCCTATGATTGTTCCAGCCCTGCTTTGGTTCCACAGGTCTACCTGCAGTCTGGACTCAACATCTCAAAACCAGGAAAAAGGATTTGGACCTAACGGACAGGGAATAGCCGCTTAGTACATTTATTTTTTCATAAATACCAATAAATGTTCAAATTTCATTTCGAAAATTTATTTATTTTTATAAACAATTCATATATAATGTTAAAACATTTAAATAAACAATTCAATATCAATTCAACTCAGACTGATTCACTCCTACCATTCATACTGTTTTTACTTTTTGAAACACACTACTAACATTTATATTTTAGCCTTATATAGAAAGGCCTCTTGTTGTATTAACATAATTCCACAATAGTCCTCCATCCACTGTTCTGATGGTTCCGTCTGTGTGTGTTAATCGACGGTACAGCGCAATCTACACAGGAGTGATAAGGGCGTGCACTGATACAGACCTGAATACACGGTTTCTGAATCTGAGCCAAACATTAAGAAGCCACAGAAAACCCAAGGGGTTCCATGGAAGAGTCCAGGGTCATTCCAGCAGTGTAGACTAAAGTCGGCGTGATTAACACACACAGAGGGTATTTATGAAAAAATAAATGTACTAAGCGGCTATTCCCTGTCCGTTAGGTCCAAATCCTTTTTCCTGGTTTTGAGTATATGACGCCTGAAGGACCTTGGACTACAAGCAGGCACCCCTTTTGTGTATAATATTGTGGACTCAACATCTGACAATGCCACATCAGTTCTTCCCTGGAGGCATGCCACCACTGCGCACCACGCGTGCTGTCAGCCCCTGGCGCCGCCATGGATACCCAGGTGCAAGGAAGGCCGCAGAGTCACCCGATGCAGTGCAGAGGACTGATACTGCTGATGTTGGGGGCAGTCTCTTTGGCAGCATCACTTGAAGGCACATCTGAACTGCTCTCAATGCCAGGCAGGTACCTGGGCAGCGTGCTCTCAGGTCTTGCTGACGCAGCATGTGACTCACGTGTAGCGAGCGGCAGGGGGACTCTACAGGGCCTGCATACACCACAGCAGTCATTTCCTGACGCCCCCCTCCACTCTCTGTGTTCCCACATTCCCCCCTTGTTTACCTAATGCATCTTCCTTTTACGGAAGCGTTACTGTGTTAGTGTGCCTGTTTTTTGTACCATACTAGTCCAGTTTTTGGCATTTTAGAATAACCGTTTTTTTTTTTATCATTACATTTTTTTCACTCACTGCTTAATGTCTGGTAGGACAAATCAGTGGCCTCTGACCCGTCGAGCCCAGTGGATGGCCATGTGGGGTCTGTATTGGGTTTCAGTGTGATCATGAGTGTGATGGAATATACCTTTCAGCCCAGAATTCGGATGAGGCATTTTTTTAATTATTATTATCGTATTTATTGAGCCCAGACCCAGCTTCAAGAAGCAACGGAGCGATTTACGGAGCGCTGTACCAAGGTATACAACAGAATAGATGTATAATGGAGCGCTGTACCGAGGTATACAACAGAACAGATGCATAAGGAAGCGCTTTACCAAGGTATACAACAGAACAGATGCATAATGTAGCGCTGTACAGAGGTATACAACAGAACAGATGCATAAGGAAGCGCTTTACCGAGGTATACAACAGAACAGATGCATAATGGATCTCTTTACCAAGGTATACAACAGAACAGATGCATAATGGAGCGAGTTACTGAGGTATACAACAGAACAGATGCATAAGGGAGCGCTGTACCGAGGTATACAACTGAACAGATGCATAATGGAGCGCTGTACCGAGGTATACAACAGAACGGATGCATAACGGAGCGCTGTACCGAGGTATGCAACAGAACAGATGCTTTAGGGAGTGCTTTACCGAGGTATACAAAAGAACGATTTCATGATGCCTACCCCCGGGGACCCAGACCACGTCCAGCAACCCTGGAAGCAGGCATCAAGTTATCCTAAGCAAGCCCAACAACCCCTGCTAGGAGCTATGGCTCATATGGAGAGTCAGTCCTGGCGCCATAGGCGCCAAGCTCATAGATTAAAACTTACCTGATGCAGACCATGCTGCAAACTTACCTGATGCAGACCATGCTGCAAGAGCTCCAAGCCAAAAGAGGGTTGGAAGAGACTACTTTACTTAGGGACCATTTTTTACTCAGGCGGGGCTGGGGAGGAATACTTACCTGGGACTACTTTGGAGGCTATTTAAACCACGCCCGAAGAGCAGCACACGCTTCGCGTTATTCTGCATCCAGCAGCGTAACGCTCACCGTGCCTGCAAGTCTGCATCCAGCCTTCTGCCACGCCCGCCTCGAGTTTGGAGCTCCTAGAAAAAGGGAGAAAGAAGGAGAAAAGGTTAGAACAAGAGCAATACCTTTAATCCTTACCTGAATTCCCGATCCATCTTGCCTTTGAGCTGGAAGAAAGAAGTTATTTTATGCGTGTCGCCTCGCCTGCTGCAGCGCCGCGCTGAACTCTCCGGCCTTCGCAGCATCTTCACATTCAACCGCATCCTCCTGCATGTTCCCGCCGCACTGCGGCACCTAAGGAGAAGACAAGAACAGCAAGGTAAGCTAAGGGAATACACAGAGGAATATTAGTTACCCCCCCCATAGACTTACCTGATTTTACCACCGGGATTACTATTCCTCTTCACAGGTCGGCGCAGCTTCCACTGCATCTTCACTGAGGGGAAACAAAAGGACAGCAAGGTGAAACAAAGGGACTAACAAGGGAAACCCTCCTCACCACAATAGACTTACCTGATTTTACCGCCGGAGGTATTATTCCCCAAGACTTCATACTTTCTCTCAGCGCCTGAATAAGGGAGAAAGCAACAGGTTACATATTGACTTTATTTTAACGAACTATGTTGGAAAATACAAATACTTACCAGAATACTACTGGTTGCCACGAGGAACTCATCATTAGGGTCAAGCTGCAACCTGCAAGGAATCGGACAAGAGTGAAAGTCAGGCATTTGAACTCTTACGAACTTAATACTTATGGCGTCTTGTCGGGAATCTCGGAGTCAACATTGTTCTGGAACTCACCAATTCCTTCGAGCCAGTGAACCAACTGGTTATCAACGCGCCCCTGCGCTCAATGCAGGATGGAGAGCTCATCTTTTCAAACCATCAGGTGAGACTATAAGAGGGGACATCAAAGGCGATCTGTGGGGAGAACGGCGGGGGTGGGGGGATTTACGCTCAACTCCACGGGTGGTTAATTCCCTTTCTTCGTTTGCAGAAGAATATTCCTACGGGCCAAGCAAACGAAGCTAGGTGGGCCAGTCCAGTCATCTCGGCCCTACGTGTCACATTGGTGGAGACCGCAGCTGTCCAGTTCCGATCGACGCCTCTGTGGGAGCCAGGTGGGCGTAACAAACGGATGCATAAGGGAGCGGTGTACCGAGGTATACAACAGAACAGATGCATAATGGAGCGCTTTACCGAGGTATACAACAGAACAGAAGCATAATGGAGCACTTTACCAAGGTATACAACAGAACAGATACATAATGGAGCGCTTTACCAAAGGTATACAACAGAGCAGATGCATAATGGAGCACTTTACCAAGGTATACAACAGAACAGATGCATAATGGAGCGCTGTACAGAGGTATACAACAGAACAGATGGATAATGGAGCTCTGTACCGCGGTATACAACAGAACGGATGCATAATGGAGCGCTTTACCAAGATATACAACAGAACAGATGCATAATGGAGCGCTGTACAGAGGTATACAACAGAACAGATGCATAAAGGAGCACTTTACCAGGTATACAACAGATCAGATGCATAATGGAGCGCTGTACCAAAGTATACAACAGAACAGATGCATAATGGAGCCTTTACCGAGGTATACAACAGAACAAATGCTTTTCGGAGGTAACAGATAAGATATACGCGGGTATAGGATACAGAAGGGCACAGAGGAGAGGTACCGCTGTACCGGGTTGGGGTATTTAGAGAGCCAGGTGGCGTCCAGTGAGTCAGGTGGTGCGAGGAGCAACGTGATGACCTAGGCATTGAGGATGATATGAATTTGACTTTGCGTCAGAACATTTTTCCGTAAGACAAAACCTAATTTGAAAAGTATTATTATATTGCTTGGTGGACAAATGTGTTAACTAAATCTGTAGCAAACAATTTAGCAAACAATCTTGAATCTGTCAGTTCTCCTGTAATGTCCGGTTCTTGGCTCCTACACACCGCACAGGGTTAATAAAGTGACTGCGGTAGTGGAAACGTGACCCGATGAGCACAGCTCCTGTCAGCATGCAACACGACAAGAGGACTAAATGTATGAACATATTTTAACAGATTCCCAATATATTGCTTTTTGTTACATAATTCACACTCAGTATAATGTTAAGAAGGAAATTAATGAAGCACAGCCCAGGAAACATGAGGCAAAACAAGCCTTCCTCTCACATGTGCGCCAAAGGTTGTGGGAGTGGTTAGTTCACATTCCGGAATGTGAAGTAACCACTCGCCCAACCCGTGCAGTGGAAGTACTTGAGCACGGTATAAACTAGGAAGAGGTAGAGGTATTCCTGCCCCTATAGGATAGTTCAGGGGCAAAGCATTTGTCATAGAAACAAGACAAGGCAGTGCAACACAGGTTTGAATCTCGGTACCCTGCTTAGAAACTGTTCTCCGGTATTAAGCGCATTATAAAAGATTCATATTAACTAATTTAAGGTCAGCTGGGGATCTATGCAAGTCAGCCTGCCTATGCCCCAGAAGTAGCGGTCCTGGTGAACTGCTGGGCTCCGCCTTCCACGCACAGGATAAGTAGCGACCTCAGATGCCTTTCTGCATCACTGAATGCTGTCAGTGATTGGAGCTCGAGACCACAGGCATAATGTACGGACATGCGAGTGAAGACCGAAGCCCATAAACTTTGATACTATGGGCTCACTTATGAGGTCAATAAAGACATTGCAAATATAATACCAATATTATATTGATCAGAGTGTACTTAAGAATGTTTTACTGTGATTTTCTCGAAGCTGAAATGTTCGAGGGAGAAAAGATTCAAAGTTATTTTACTGAAAACAACTTTCGGTTTTCTCTCCCCCGAACATTTCCGACTAACCCCTTGGCACCCACGCCCTTACTTGCATGTGGGCATGACACATCCTTGTGTGCCACCGTCTCCAGCATCCCTTTGAGACGCCGGTTCCCTTCACTTGCTTGTATGGGAACCGGCGCCGCTGGGTCTACTTTTCCTTTCTTTTTAAACTTTATTGAGCGTGGAGCAGGAGACACCCCTGCAACACCCTGTCACATTACAGTCAGAAAGGTTGCAGGGGACACCCCCACAGCCCTGATGGCCTTATTCACTGTAATGATTTGTATGGCATATTTGTTGAATTTTTAGGCTATATTAGATTTTCATACAGCCTAAATACGGTCTAATATGCCATATGTTTTTTTTTTCTTCAGTCTTTTTGGGTGTATCCCTTTAGAATACATTTCGGGATGCAATGTTGTGAATAAAGCATTTTAGTCAACAATAGTGTGCAGATAGAGAGGTGCCCAAGATTCTACCCGAGCGTATCCAGCGGCGCTGCTGGTGCTCAGCCAATTTACAAAATTTGGTTTGTTCTGTTAAGGAAAAATGGTCAGCAGCTCCCCGTCCTTCTATGTCCCTATTAACCACTCTGCTTTTGACTGCTGCCAATGAGGTGGCTCCCCTTCGCTACTTCCAACTTCGTAGACTTCCATCCCAACCCTGGTTTTCGGACCAGCTGAGGTCGGCTCGGCTGGGGGTGAGACAGTTGGAGCGGGAATGGTGCCTTGGCTATGATTCTGCTAATAAAATTTTGTACAGGATTGGCCTTTCAGCCTATTCGGCGTCCATTCTCGCAACAAAAAAACTCTACTTTGCTGAGAGGATTGAACTGCACTAAATCAGCCTAAGACCTTCTTCTCTGTGATTAAATCTTTGTTCTCCTCCACCAAATGTACCCCGAATGTAAGACCTACCCAGGAGCTATGTGACTCCCTATAAAACATTTGTATTACTAAAGTTGAGACTATCCGGAACAACATTGCAGGGAGTCTCGTCCCTTTGGTCCATTCAATTCTACCTGATAATCTGCTTGTCCATCCCAATCTTACATGATCCCTTTTCCCCTTATTCCCAGAGGATATGGTGTCTAAGGCACTGCAAAAGATCCAGTCCTGCGCTCCCTCCAATCCACTGCATCTAGGAGTGACGAAAAAGCTATTGGTCAATCTGTTAGGCGAGATCACTACCGCGGTAAACACCTCATGTCAGTCTGGCGTTATCCCCTCTGAGCTTAAGGCTGCCCTTGTTATTCCCCTCCTGAAGAAGCTGTCCTTGGATCCTTCTCTTCCATCTAATTTTCGCCCTATTTCTCCTCTTCCCTGCCTAATGAAACTCTTGGAATCACTGGATTCCCCTCTACTGTCTTCTTTTGTGGCATCTTCCAGGGTGCTTGACTTGGCCCAGTCTGGCTTTCGAACTGGCAGGGGCACAGAAAGTGTCCTTGTCTCCGTGCAGGACATGACCAGGCTGGTTGACCAGGGTAGTGTCGGTGCCCTGATACTTTTAGATCTTTCAGCACCGTTCGACACAGTGGATCACACTACCTTGCTTTCCCGCCTGCGCCAGATTGGTGTCTCGGGTCAGGTATTGGCTTGGTTCGACTCTTTTTTGGCCAATAGATCCCAAACTCTTTCTCTTCCTCCTTTTCTCTCTAAATCTTCACAGTTCACCTGTGGTGTCCCTCAGGGTCCTACTCTGTCCCCCATTCTTTTTAACATCTATATTTTCTTGCTGGTTCGTCTCATCCGCTCCTTTGGCAACTGGTGTTATTCGTACGCTGACGATACCCAGCTTTTGATCTGTCTAGATCTGCATCAAGCTGAGGTGTCGGCTTGCCTACATAAGTGCCTGACTGCCGTAGGTGAGCAGATGGGACATAACTGGCTGAAATTAAATGGGGACAAAACGGAGGTGCTGGTGGTTGGTTCTCCTACCGACCCCTCACTGTGGATCTCTTCCTTCTGGCTTTCTTCTCTGGGTCCGCTGCCGGTACCATCTTTGAAGGTAAAAAATCTTGGAGTTATTATCTCAGCCAATCTATCTATGTTGGCTCAAGTATCTGCGGTATGCCAAATGGGGCACTTTCAGTTGAAAATCTTAAGAAAGGTGCTCCATCTGATTCCAGAAATGCTACATCCTCCGGTAGTAGCAGCAATGATTCTCAGTAGGCTGGACTATTGTAACTCCCTATACCTGTCGCAGCCCATGGGGCTGATTGGCCAGCTACAGTGCCTCCAGAATCTGGTGGCTAGGGTGGCAACGGGTACCCCCATATGGGTCCCATATATCCCCGGTATTGCGCTCCCTCCACTGGCTTCCAGTGGTACAGCGCATTCAGTTCGAGGCACTCTGTACTGTGCACCATGCCCTGCATGATCAGGGTGCAGACTACCTGCCCGTCAAATTTGAACGTTATGTTCCTAACTGCCCACTGCGGTCAGCCTCTGCAGGCTTGCTGTGCGTACCCTCCTTCTGCCTTTCTCAGCTGGTGGGCCGTGCCTTTCCAATCACAGCAGCACAATTGTGGAATAATCTGCCCCTCTGCTATTAAATTACTCTCTAACCACCTCTCATTCCGGAAGGCTTAGAAGACTTTCCTTTTATGAGCTGCCTGTCTAACTTGGTTTTGCTGTGTCTCCTTGTATTAGTGGCTTTTTACTGCTCAGCGCCAAGATCGTTCCGCTATATAAATGGCCATAACATAACAGAGGTGAGCAGATACAAAGGGCCAATGAATTTGGATAAGGCATCCATCATCAGGGCCAATTTGTCACGCAATACAGAAAGCTTCAGTATGGTTTAAAGGAAAATGGCTCATCCTGGTAACATACTCAATTAAAAAAGTCCGTGTTCCAGCGAAAAATCCATATGGGCATGTATGGATATGCCCGCCCACATGAGTAAACACACCAACATTGTGACAAAAATGCTTGAATATATGTTTGAAAGCTGTAGAGTCCCTAGGCGCTAAGTGGCGAGCTAAAAAGGAAATGTGGCGAAGGAGTTAGGTGCATATCTTGTTGACGTTTTTATGGAATATGAGGACAGGTAGACAGGGTCTCCTGGCCCTGGAGCAGCACTCCAGGCTCACACACGTGCAGCTCTTTGTTTGCTAGCTGCTGAGTGAGCGGACGCGATGTACATCTAGCGCATGTTTCCAGACCGTTGGGGCAGAGTGGCTTGCTTGCCAATGAACCCCCTTGTAATGTCACAGACATGCTGAGGAATGAGGGGGGGCAGCTCCAAAGACCCCATTGTAATTGCTTCGGCAGACAAGAGGCAGTGGTTCAGGCCTTTGCTTTGCATGTTTAGTTCCCTGCCAAGGTGGGCATTTGTTTTTTGTATAAAAGGGACATAGGTCTACTTGGTACTAGAAAGACACCAACTAATTTCGTACACGCTGCCAAACACATCACCCAGTGCTAATTGTTATCACTACCCCCCTTAGTGATGGTAAAACTGGAGCAGGAGGGCTCTCAAAAGGCTGTGTCCTGTAAGCCCTTTGCTGAACTTGAAATACTTCCTAATTGGTATAGAGACCTCTCATCCAACAGGTTCGCTCAGCGACAGCACAACCTAGAAAGAGGTCACTGTACCAGGAGGCCAAACAGGCATCTGAAAAGTTGCTAAAGGGAAACCATTTGGCTAAAAAGGCCTCGTCGCAGCGGTCACCGGGGAGACGGGCGAGGTGGCCCGCATGACGCATAAGACATTAGAGCAGCTTCCCTGCACGACGCCGGCTCCACTCGCCTCTCTGGGGCACGCCACTTTTCATATATCTAGAGCAATATCCTTGCCTGGAGCGAGAACGCCACTCTTGAGAAACAACTAATGGTGCTGCTGGCCAACAAAATGTTATTTATTTGATTTGTTGGACATTTGTATGGCGCGTATACACAGGTGTTTCCAGGTGCCATAAGACAAAAGGGGGCTGTGGAGGTAAATCATCAGAATACAACAACAAAGAAATGGTTATATTGGTCTTGTGACAATCCTACTGCGCAACTGCATGAACGAGGTGAAAGTGCAAGGGGGGGTTAGATGGAGAAGTGCAGAAGTGGGGTGCCCCCATGGGTGGGGGCGGTCAAGTGCTGGTTGGGCCGAGGTAGCAAGTGCCAGGGGAAAGAGGGGGGCAGGCGAGGAGTGAAGTGGACAGGAGGACTAAGTTGGGATAGTCCGGGAAAGGGAGCCCAAGGGCAAGTGCTGGCAGAGATTGCTGGGGGGGGGGACTTCTGGGGGGTGGTCTGGCCCTTGTATGACTCTGAAAGGAATGGAGAGTTTAGCAAGGGAGGGGGAGATGGAAGAAAGAGGAGAAAGGAAGGTCTTGAGAAGTTTCCAGAACTTAAGAAGATCTGTTTCAAGTCTGAAGGGGGGGTGGAGGCTGTGCACTCGCCACTAGTCATTGGCTAGTGATGACTGGTCTTGGCGAGGAGAAATTGTGTGCTCTGTGAATGTGGAAAACTGAGGGGGAAAGTAACTTTTATGCTTACATTTTTACCCATCTTTGGTCAATAATAATAATATCACTCAAGTGCCACCTGTGAGCCAACTATGACAGGATATGTTCCATGCGTCCGGGATGTCACCCCACTGACACATATTAGCACTCAAGTGCTCAGCTTAAAACGCTCTGCTGCAGAATACCAAGAATGGTAAGGAGGAGTGAAAGTAAAGTAATCTCTGCACTGCCGAGAAAATAACACAAAAGGAAGAAAACAATACTGGGCTCTTGGAATGTTGTTGGGCAGTCGTGAAACTTATAAGCGGCTTTGCGGGGGAGTTGGAAGATTCAGACTATCTGGAGTCCATCCAATGTTACCCAGGAATTGAGGTGGTGAGAAGGTCCTTTCGATTTGTGGGAGAGTTCTGCCAACAACATGATGCAGACAGTTCCCCCCAATAAAATGAGGACACAGATAAGTCCAATACAGTGCCAGTAAGATTGCTCAGCACATTGACCACTCGCTGCTGCAATCTTTGCGTGGTGTGCAGGTTGCAGGTTCGAATCCCGGCAAGGCCAACACAGTCTTTCATCCTTCTGAGGTTGATAATGAGTACCAGCTTCAGTTGGGTGATAATTGTATATAAATATGTTCTATGTATAGCCCTTCATCAAAGCGCTGTATAAATAACAAATCATTATCATTAGAGGAAGAAAGCTTAAGGTTTACCATACCCTAATTTTTTTCAAAGTGACCAGCCTGCAACTAACCCCTTGGTCACACCTGAAATATCTGAATGCCCACATGAGGGTCAAATACCAAATGACTCAACGAACTTTGATGACATAGACAACAACTCGCTGCTGGATCTCTGTCTCACCATTCAGCAAAATGTGGCTGTCCTCACGGAAAAACAGACATTGACATGGGAGGATACTCTGTTGGTGAGTGCCCAGGTTATTAGAGCACAGGCGGCACATGACTCCCATGTGGCTTCCGCCCGCCTATCTGCCTCTCTTAACCTTGTCATAGATTATTCCACTGGGGCTGTGCAAATTGAAGACTCAGCACAGCTAAAAAGCCAGAGCGTTTGCAATTGTTTTGTAGGGTAAGACCAATCCAAAATCCAATACATGCAAGTCACCAACAGTGCACAGGAACATGAATGCTTTAATTAATGTAATGCTTTGCTATTAAAAATGCCATACCACAGTGAAAACATGTCCAACTGGCTGCACAATGTAGACCAGTTTAGACACGTAATAACATATTACAGTAAAACAGGCCAGACCACATTTACACATTTAGACATATCTAGTCTGGTTGCACCAAAATGCCAGTTGAAGCAATAACAGTTATCATGGTTATTTTATCACAGATGCCCAGAAAAATATACAATGCCAACAGTAAGAAACGGCTAGACTGGCAGCACTCAAATGCCAGTCTAGCCAGGTAATTACACTTAGCAGGACTGTTCTCGCTCTCACCCCTAACCCCAACTCCCAAAATTAACTCCTCAGCTCAGAATTACCTCCACGTCCCTCTTCCTTGTCCCAATGCTTACGAATGAGGCACCTTGCCTCATGGGTACATACTGCGACGAGGAAGAGTGGGACTCAGACTAATGAAGAATAGATGTAACTAAGCCAGGCATTACCTACATATCCCTCTACGTGGAAGAATAGGGCTAGGAGTAATGAAGATTACCAATAAGTAATCAAGGCATTAAACACAAGCAGTGGTGCAACACCATTGAGTTGACTGGGCTTCAGACCTCCCCTACGCCGAAATGTTAGGCTATGTGGACTCGACCTGGCTGACCTACAGAGTCATGGACCGGACAGAACAGGACATAGATGTTAAACGGCACCTTGGTTTTGCTGTTAACAAAGGCCAGGCAATTACTAACATAAAGCATTACACTGTTAGTACCTGCATTCAAATGCTTAATTATTTAGGCAATTGAAATCGTGATGTGGGTTTAGTACTTGCATATCAGGGGAGTGATTCGAAGGGTAGCAAGGGGACAGGAGACCGCTCATTCTCACAGCAGTCTATAAGTGGGTGCTTTCAGAGTTAAAGGTGAGAGTTAACTGCTTGTAACATTGAAGCTATTGTAGAATAGTCTCATTTGAATGAGTAAAGAATTTAGATGCCCCCTCACAAATACATTTGCCCCTCCCCCGCCGCCCACAAAGTTAGAACCTCTCTTGAAGGGTTAACCGCCCCTCTTGAAATTTAGGTTTAGTTGTGCACCTGAACACAAGCACACACACTATTCACCATATATACACATGCACACCCAGCCACCCATACATTTAAGTCTGCACCCTTTCACCATACAGGTACACCCCAAGCAACCACCATGAATGTTACTGTGCACCCTTTCACCATACAGGCACACTCAGGCAGCCACCCATACATTTAAGTATCCACAGTTTCACCATACAGGCACACCCAGGCAGCAACTCACCCATATATTTATGTGTGCACCCTTTTGTCATACAGGCACACCAAGGCAGCCACTCATACATGTAAGTGTACACCCTTTCACCTTATAAGCACACCCAGGCAGCCACCTATACATTGAAGTGTGCACCCTTTCACCATACCCTCAAACATGTACACCCAGCCACCCATACATTTAAGTGTGCACCCATTCACCATACAGACACACCCAGGCAGCCACCTATACATTGAAGTGTGCACCCTTTCCCATACCCTTACACACGTACACCCAGCCACCCATACATTTAAGTGTGCACCCCTTCACCATATACTGACACAGGCACACCCAGGCAGCCACCCATACATCATGCACTCACTCATTCATGCGCATTATATACATATACACACACACTTACATGCATGCACTCACATTTAAAGAAAATACCTTTAATCCGATGGTCCAGGGAACGCAGCCTTAAGTTCCCTGCAGCAGCCAGGAACGCTTGTTCCCGTCATCTGCAGAGGACCTTGAGGCTTCCATGTCATGGGGTAGGGGCAGTTCTCGTACTTCAAAAATAGTTTCTTTTTTAAGTCACTCTGCCTTCATAAAGAAATTATTTCTATTACCCTGCGGCTCCTTCTCATGCTTATGCTGTTCCAGCGGTCAATGCTAGGGAACGCAGCGCTGTAACAGAAATAATGTATTTATGAAGGCAGAGTGACTTCAAAAAGAACCTATTTCATTTTTATTTTACGGTATTTATTTATTTATTGTTTTGAGGGTCCGCCTCCCAAGTCAAGAACTGGCGGGGGCCCCAGCTACGCCAAGGACACGCACGCTGTGCAGCTCTTTCTCATGCTTATGCTGTACCAGCAGACAATGATAGGGAACACAGCGCCCCTGTTGCCAAGAGAAGATAGATGCTGCTAACCCTGACCATATCGCGCGGAGGCCTCATTACGAGTTTACCGCGCTGGGCCTCATCACAAGTTTACTGGTATCCTGGCGGTATTACTGCCAGGATACCGGCAAACGGAATTGCTGTTACCGGCACTTGGCCTGCCTGAATTACCGGCAGATTACAAGTGCCGGTAAGGGCAGTAAATCCCCATTCCATAGAGTCCCATAGGATGCCATGGGGGGGATTTGCCGCTATTACCGGCAACAGTATTACTGTGCCTGTAATAATGGCAGTTTTTTGCCAGTAGGGGTCAGATTTACCTCTGATAGCTGTTAGCTGGAGGTAAACCCTTCAGCCCTACTGGCAAAATTGTAGTTAGCACGTCCGGTAAAAGTGTCGGGAAACGTTCGTACCGGCACGTTTACTGTGTACCGACGAATTTATAATGAGGCATGGCCGCTCTGCGCTTCCATCTAGGGTCAGAAAAGGAGCGCCTAAACGTCCTTACCTCTGTTGCTGCCTCTCCCGCAGCGCACATATGACAAAAGCCAAAATTAAGCACCCTGTATGGACACCTTCTGTCTCTCAAATGTCATTCCTCCCTCGACAATTGCCACACCAATATTTTTACTGCACTAGCTATTGGCCAATAATACAAATATCAAGTGACGCCAAAGGTTGTTAGACGAAAACCATTGATTATATTCAGCTGAATAAACAAACAGGACAGACTCGTTATCCAAAATAGAGGTAATTACACAAAGGTCGTCAACGGGTGAAACCACTGAGTAACAATGCTACCTGCTCCACATTCGAACCACCCTAGATACTTCAGCTCCGACTCAGTGCCTAAAAATTGCTCACAGCACTGCGCAAACACTGACTCACCGCCCGCAGCACCTATTGTTCCGAGGGTTAATTATTCAAAAAGCAAATGTATGCATGCAGAAACCTGACAAGACATCAACATCCAGGTCAAAGGGTCATATCGGGACACAAGAGACAACCACTTCTTTCAACAGTATAGCAAAAAGACACCTAAATCATATGTCCATACAAACTCATTCATTTGGTCACAATATTGCTCTATTAAGGTATTTGTAAAAAGAAACGGTAAATAAACGTTAATTTGTGCTGCTGCCAATATGCGTGTGTCTGCCCGGTCGCCACACAGAGACCAACAGTCTTCACCTTTGGCAACATCCTTTCTCTGAAACCTTTTTATCACTAAACGAATTGATTTATTTCAACATGACCGCCCAGGGACCCCCCCTTTCAGCCAAGGTACTGTAAAACCAAGAAGATAATGTGAATTCTATAATAATGCTGAGTGCAGAAACAGGAGGGAAAATGCTTCAAAGAATGTGGCTATATAACATAAGGAAAGGACTATTACTATGTGGTTCAACAGGCGTCGTTGGGTCGGCTGCCTCATATTCTCTCTCCTACTGCAAAGAGTAGAACTGTTGAGAAGTGCTCTCATTGGTAACAGTTGGCAATATTTCAGCCGACAACTGTACGTCCTTTTAAATGACAGAGCCAGTGGAGTAACACTAAATGTGCTGAGGCATGCTTGCAGGGCCCACCACCCCAACGCTCCTCAACAAAGCACGGGAGGCGCCACACACCAAGCCGGCCTGGTCCACCATGTCCAGTTCAGGAAGGAGCTCAAGAACCTCCTGTTCAAAGAATGGCTCCTCCCTAACAGCTAGGTCCACACACCATCCCTCCCCACCTAACCTGAGACTGGGTGGATCCGATACCCACTGTTTCCTCCCCTGGTCACTTGTAGATCCATTGCTGACTATTGCCCGCCCTCCCTCCCCTGTTAGATCCCCACTCCCTTGTTTCTCTGCTCTCTAACCTTATTCTTCCCTCTATGATTGTAAAGCACTCTGTTGCTTCCCGAACCTAGGTCTGCGCTCAATAAATACCCTAATAATAATAATAATAATAATAATAATGCCTGTGCAATGTCCATGATGAGCATGCTGCTGCAGGGGCACGCACACACTGCTCCAGGCAAAAGATGCATGTTTTTTTAATCAAAGCTTAAATCTTTAGCCTAGTGTAGAAACAAGGGGACGGTGCCTGTCCTCTGGCACCCAAAAGTACTAGCCACCAGTGGTGCCTGGAACTCTGCTTCCTGTCTGACGTACCATCGAGCGAGCCAGATCCGGCAGAGCGTCGCACCAGCCACAGTAGGTTCCGGCCCAGCCCTCACCCTGACTTAAAGTCAAGGTGAGGGCTGGACCGAGCCCCCCACCCCCGGACCTGGGGTAGCCAGGGCCATAGCACCACAGGGTTCTGCAAGACCTCTGTTACACAAGTGGACAGAGCTGGGCCTTTGGCAAACTCACTCGTGTCAAAAACCAACCTGTTCTCTTGGTTGTTCCCATTTTAGCCTCTAAATCTCTGTTAAACGCAGTAGGATCTGGTTTAAAGAAAAATAAAAAAAATTCCCACAAATATGCAAGAGTAGCCAGGCATAGCGTGGGAGCTAGAACTAATCAAGGGGATTGGGAGAGGGGTGTTGGTTCTCTCCATAAGAATAATTTTTTTGCATAATGGGTTAAAATGGTGGTTGATACAGCACACTTTCTATGAAAACTTGGGGAAAGCGCAAGATGGTTGGCGGTCGGTTTTGTGGGGTTATTCTTGAAAAAAATCCAAGAAATGCAAGTCACCACCAGTGCACAGGAGCATTTCCCAACACATTTTAATGATGCCTTTCCACACAATGTATGCAAGTATAAAAAACATTTTGATGATGGCTGTGGAAATACATTTCCATGCTGGCTGCACCAATATATTCCAGTATTCCCATGTAAAATGGGCAGTAAAAAAAGGCCATGCCACAGTAAAAAATTATAGCTAGACTAGCTGCACCAGAATGCCAGTCTAGCCACGTAATAACACTTATTATTAGATGACAATGAATTCTCTCCAAAAAAGAAGGTAATGGAGCCTACCATAAGGAAAGCGGCTGTGCTTAACTGTGTGGAAATAATAGAGGACACTGAAATTCTCCCTGACAGTGCAGCCCCCATTCTAAACCCATTTTACAAACACAGGCCTACCTCTTTAGAAAACGGGATAAGCCGAAGGATTACTTGGGGCCTTTTGGGATTGGCCATTTCAAAGGTCAGGAGGGGGGGGACATTCTGTCATCCCGGTTGAAGGCCAAGGAGGGGGGGGGGCAGGTGATTGTATTGCATTCCCCCACAGACATCTTGTTGGACTTATCTAGTCCTCATCCTCCTTAAGAGTGCAAATGCTACAAACCCCCCAGGGGTTGGAGGGAGAGAAAATGCCTGTTTACCCAAGACGAAAGACCACATAAGGAATATTGAGATACTGGCCCCCACGTCAAATCACTTCCAAGTTTTGGAAGTGAGATCCCCAGGGGGGAATGTAATAACTGAAAGTGATAAACAGCTGGGGGGAAAAGCCCCACAAGAGCAGGACGATAAGTACCAGGGGGTTGTTGGTGGAAATGAAATGGGGACCCAAACTGATTTTCTCCCCCTCAGTAGCTTGCTTAATGTTGAGTCAAAATCAGTGGGAACTAACCTGACCTTGCTAATGAACATGGAAGGGCATAGTCCTGTCATAAAGGAAGCATTGAAAGGAGAGCTGTGCCCTATTGAACTTGCCCTCAAGAACTTGGGAGACTCTGCTAGGGTTCTGCTCTAGACCATATTAAAAGATTTAGCTGTCATCAAAGAAAGAGTAGCAGCTTCATCCAGTGAGATGAGCCCGGACCTGAAAACATCCACTACCCAAACTACTTCTGGTAAACCCCTCACTAAAATTGATTGGTAGCCCCAGTCTACCTCGGAGGACCCAACTGCCACTCCCCTATCCTAGCTGAGAAACATCGGGAGGGGGGGTGGTAAGCCGTATGAGGGGGCTTTGGAGAGAAAGGGCCTCGGTTTACGAATGGCCCAGTTTTACAGTTGGCCTTTGTTGGGCTTGCCCCCAAGAGATACGGTGCTGGGCCACCAGGGCCTATGCCAGTACCTAGCAGGGTTTGCAGTGGACTAGGCACCCCTACCCCTACCCCAACGTGGCTTTCAGATTCTGTCCCATGGGTGCCTCTACGCGAGAAAGAGTTGGTCACACATGGGGTAAGCAATGGAACTTGCAACAGCCAACTGAGGCCCATGTTGGTCACATGAGTCCCCAGGTATTGGAAAGACAGATTCACAGGTGGCGTGGATACCCACGCCACAGCTAATCGAACCTCCATAGGCCCCCAAGACAACTAAGATGGCCCTCAGTGACACTATACAAAGTAGGCCGCTTGCAAGGCCCTTTAGAATCACTCAAATGCCTAAGTAATCTACTTGCTTAGAGAATTAAGAGGGTGTAAATCCATAATTAGGTGTGACATAATGTGGTGTTAGAGGTTCCAAATGAGCCCTCAGGCCGATGATAAGATTGTGGTCTATTTAAAAGTGAATGGCTGGTTGACGGCCTATTGGCTATTGAAGCGAGAGCCTATCCTCCCATGGGCTCTAGAATTATACTTAGGCCAACGCTTGGGACCAATAGGGATTGCAGCTATGATACTATTCCCCTACCTGTGGTGCATCCCCTTCCCTCCATGGCACAGAGGAATGCTCCACTGTATAACACCCAAACCGGTGTAGATCTCGAGGCAATTGATTGTCATGATTTTAAGCCGCCACAAATGACACAGCCCGAAAGTAGAGAGATTAGTATTGTCTCCTGGAATATAGCAGGATTTAGGAAAAATTTGGTTGACTCGACATGGTGTGATTTTATACGGGGGTATGATATTATCTGCTTCCAGGAAACATGAGATATGCAGCCAACTACCTTTCGGGGGTACAAGGTTCTTCGTGTGCTGGCAAGGAAGGGTCTAAGGGCCAGCCTTTTGGGGACCTAGCCACATGGATCAACACTAACTTAGTTTATAAGGTTGCGAATATAGAAACTGGCTCCCCGATCTCCAATATATAATCTTGTCGACTGCAGATGTTAAGCCTGTGTCCCTTTTTAATGTGTACAATCGAGTGGCTGGGAAACACTCAAGGAATATTATTGAAATGGCTGGACATCTGCTGCAGTCAAGAATACAATGTGATAATATGGATCATCAAACCTTGTTGGTGGGTGATCTAAACCTCCAGGTTGAACCCCTAGTGGACTTTGAGGGTGTGTGGGATGATATTGATGAGGGCTGTGATATTCTGACTTTGATACCACCGACAAAACATAGGACACATCCTATGGCTCTTAGCCATGCTACTGCACTATTGGGAATGGGACTTAGAGCGTGGAACGGTCGCTTTAAAGATGACCAACCACCCAGAACAACGTTCCAGGGTCAGAATTGTTCTTCGATTATTGATTTTATTTTTCTCTCACTGAACTTGTGGAGCAAAGCCACTGGGTTTAAGGTTATAAATGTGCAGGGAGTGACCGTAATCCATTGATGCTGAAATTATCCAATATGGAGGGATGGTTAGATAGAGAAGGGAACCCTGGGAAGTGCCCAGAGATCTTTGTACAGGGTCTCTCTAAGCAGCGCATTAAATGGATCGACATTGATCAAGGGGAAGTAAAACCATTTATTTATGAGATTGTCATTCCATTCCTAGAGCAACTCAAGGTAGGGCTCTGGAGGACTCAGGGATTTTTGAAGTGTACGATAAACTTGTCCACCTCACCCACCCGTTTGTAACAAAAGCGGCTAAATTCATAAAAAGAAGTGCCATCAAAAAAAACTTGTGGTACAATAAGGAATGTAGGTGGACATCTTTGTATTAAAGTGTTTGGAAAAAGGAAAAGATGCGGATAAACCATTGCTGAGATCACAGAGGCTGGCTTATGAGTCACTAATTAAGATAAAAACAGAAGCCCATGTCTGGGCTGAATGGAACAAATTGTATGTGGCCTCTACCTCTGGCAACTGCCGCACATTCTGGCGATTCGTAAATGGGAACACCAATGACCAAGCAAGGAATTTGGTAACAGAGATACCTGCCAATGCCTGGATACAGCATTTCCAGGAATTATATAGTTTGGATCCCACAATGCAGGAACTAGATGCCTTGCCCGACCATTATGAGAATATGAATGTGCATGAATCAATACAGCTGCAACTGGGGGAGGTCTGCAACGCCATACTCTTGCAAAAGGGTGGGAAGGACCGGGGCCCGATTTGTTGCCCATTGACCTGTTTAGAGATGAGGTCATGGTTAGGGCCCCATTCTTGTGCCTGTTGTGTAATGCCTGTTTGAAACAGAATAGGGTCCCCCACTTTTGGTGCAAAGCCATCATTGTACCAATTTATAAAAAGGGAGGGCTTGGTGATCCATCTAATTACAGACCAATCTCCCCACTAGACGAGGTGGGATTTTCTTTTTGCTAAAGCCCTAATAGCACATTTACAAGAATGGGTGGACGGGAATGGTATTATCGACAATGTGCAGGCAGGGTTCTCTATGGGAGTAAGAACATTGGCCCCGGTATTCCGGCTATATTTGATTGCACAAAAATACACGGTCCTGAGTGGGATGAGGGTATTCGCAGTATTTATCGATCTCAGGACCGTGTTTGATAGCGTCTCGAGAGCGACTCTGTGGGCAGTTCTTGCGAGGAGGGGGATCCCTGCCGGGCTTCTACAGATTGTACAGCAAAGATGAAAGCGGGTGAAGATCCTTAAGAGGGCACATCACAGTCCTACTCCTCTTTTCTCGAGCGAGGTCAGACTCTCCTTCACAGGTATAGATACCCTTGCACCACCTCGTTACATATGTTTTGGCAATGTCCTTGGGTGTATGTTTTCTAATGTCAGGTCTTCCATAGGCTCAGTGACATCACTGGTCTCTCCTTCTCTTTTACTCTCGTCAACAGTCTTCTTGGTGGTTTCACTAATCGCATGAAAGACCTTTCCAAATTGCTATTGGCACTGCCTCCCTTGGCTAAACGCTACGTATACCCCTTTACCTCAGTTTCATTATTCCTTGCTTCCAGGCACTACACTCAGAACACTGCCAAGCAGATTTTGGGTAGTGCCATTTGTTCCACAAGGCCTCGAGCTACAGGCCCTAGACGGACTGGAAAAGGCAAATATATGTGTTGTTCCTACACAATGAAGCTGATAAATGTATCCAGGCAATTCCTGACCCCCTTTAGCTCCCTCACCATTGCTCGAGCAATAATAGGCGCAAGCCTGGACTATTGTAATGTGCTCTTCGCAGGCACCTCCGAGAAAACATGAACAAAATGCAGAATATACAGAACTATGCTCTGCACGCTGCTCTCAACTTCTCCAAAAGATAACACATATCCTCAGCCAGAAGGCAATGCCACTGGCTCCCCATTCAAGACGCTCTCCATCACTCACCAATGCCTGTCTGACACAGCACCAGCCTACCTGGCACAGAAAATTGTGGGAGTCAAAACACTGGAACCAGGGAGGTCCATGCACACATTTAACTGGAGTAAAGGAGGAGGCTCAAGTTTTCCCTCATTGGCAGCCAAGCACTGGAACTCCCCCCGAACCCCCCTAAAAGTACGCACTGAGGAATCGTCCTTGACCTTCCACAAGGCCCTCAAACCCCTGCTATTCACCTAAACCTTTGACTTGGCTACACCTTACCCAATTGGCTGTAATGGTATAATGTGACTGCCTAAGTTGTATGTAATGTGTTTGTTTTTTCCTAAGATGTCTTATCCTGTATAACTGTGCCTTGATGCCCCTGGGCGTAGGCGCTTTACAAATATAAATATCAAATAAATAAAAAAAATACATCCTGCTTACATGGAGAGTGGATGGCTCGATCTCAGTTTCCACTTGGCTCTGGGAATTCAGAAGGAGCCATGAGTGTGATGAGAGCAGCAGCACCTGCCTTTCCAACAGGCAGCTACCATGAGATATCGGGATTTATTTTTGTAGGCATCCTCGTCTACCTCCCCCCATGATGGAGATAGACATTGATCCCATAGGCTACCTCCTCCTTCTGAGCTCATTGTGGGTGATTTTGCCTTGTGTTGCTGTGTTGTTGCAAGCTTCCCTGCCCTGTATGTACTGCTTTGGATGCACTGCTCTGCACTTGTCTTGGATCAACCCTCCTTGATGTCATAATGTACTCAATTTACTGTACATTTGGTTTGCTGCGATTAATAAAAAGATTATAAAAAAGAACCCCATACCCTGTAGAACATTCATAACAAGGAAGTAAGCAAGAAAAGGGGGCCCCAAATAGCTATAAATTGTATATTTAGTAAATCCTCCAGCAATAGTGTGTTAGAAGCAGCAATCAGTGGCAGTTTCAGATAAAAATGGAGGAGGAGCAGGAGGTAGAGGAAGTTTACCACCCTCCCACTCCCTTGGACAGGGGATATAATTCCATTCCTGGATCTCACTAGCTCCGACACCATGGGTCGCTCCATGTCTAGATCCCTTTTTGGCTTGTCTGCGGCGATAGGTCGAGCCTTTTCAACAGTCATAGCTCCACTTGTTGTCCACAATCAGGGTTCTCACGTCCTCCAATCTACGCAGACAGTGAGGGATGCTCATGCTGGCCCTATTCAGATGCCCAAATGAGGAAACACCTTCACATAGGTGATAAGTGTGGATAATCTGCCTCCAAGCCTAATTATCTCAGAGCAAAAGCAGCAATGCTCAGCCTAAAAGTAATATAGAATCCATTCTGCGCCCTCTGGTCTTGAAGGTCCCATGTTGACCAAAAGAGCACAGGTTAACCCAGTTCTGTCAATATTGCTTGCAGACCCTGGGGATGAGTCCCCAATTTATTATGATGCTCTGGACCTTTTACCACCACAGAATGTGTCCAGGTGGTGGATACGGTCCAGGTATCCAATTATTCAGACCTACCAAATCCCAGTGGAATAACCAATCATAAATGTACACCAGTGTTTGAGGCAACATCTATTATCCATCCCAACTCTAATCAGTGGAGCCTTCCTCCTAACATAGTACAATATTTCCAACCCCATATTAATTCCAGAATAGGTTATTCGGCTAGATTTAGAATGGGGTAGAGTGCCCAAGACCACCCCTTACTGATAAAACCATAGCTTTCCCTATTTTAGACCCCAAAATAGGAATGTTTTTTCCAAATATAGGAAAAACCAAGTAAAAGGACAGACAAGGCCTTGCATGCTTGTCACGACAAGCTGTTGGATACCATTGAACCCCTCATCAAGATATTGGAAATATCAGAAACTGCTAGGCTTAAGGGCACAACAATTGACCCATAGATACTATGGGGCTGGGCTCAGAAAGATATAGGATTTCTAAGTTACAATAATGCAGCATTAAGCTCTGTGAAATGAAAAGCACTATAACTTAAAATAACACCCAAGATCGGGAATTTAGCAATTGAGCAATTTGCAAACACGGGTTATATCGGGAGATAATGTCAAAGACGTGTCATTATATATCCTCCTCACTAGATAACGCTGAGATAACAGTGCATCATATCTTTACCTCCGAGCTTGGTAGGGCTGGCCCAACGTGAAAGATAAGCATGTCCATCAATGGGCGGAGGAAGGGGTAATGTGCCAGCAGGTAGGGCATTTCTTTAGAGCTAAACTTTGGGGGCACACAAACATTTTTCTGGAGAATTTGGAATGTATCTCTCAGAACCAACTGTTTCTAAAACCAGTATAGGGATTTTGTTTAGACTGTATCCAAATCATGAATTTAGGATATTTCCACTTCTCCAGCAAAGGGGCGTTTCTGTTATCTCCGCAAGTTCAGCACCTGTTAAAGATAAGTGCAACAGAGTCTCTCGTCATTTTGTTAGCTCTTTTTTTTTAGGGATTTCCAACCAATTTTTTCTTGGTTTGGAAGAAAGACAAAAACATTTGTGCAATACATCTCAGGTCCCTCATGTGAGGGTCCCTCAGGTCCCAGGTGTGAAGTTTTGTACCATTTCAAAATGGAACTTTTGGAGTAGTAAGAGATTTCTTGCACACCTGCACAGAAGGGACTGAGCGGCGAGGCTCTCATGGATGCCCACTTGACAAGTCCCAATCCTCCCAGATTCAAGAAGCATCTTAATATCACATGGGGGCAGGCACAGTAATTAAATCACATGCCTGCCAATCACTCTCTCTTCAGCTCTGTGGTGTTTCACCAAGATATTAAGCCTGGAGGCTGCAACCATCAGAAGCAATGGCATGCCTCTTAATATTTACCTAGACACCATTTTGATCATTAACTACAGGAGCCCCTAAACGACATGCAGCAAACGACTCATGCCTTACAGGTCTTAGGGTTTGTTGGAAATCAAGACAAGCCGTAAACCACTGTTTCCAAAACAATGGAATTTCTGGGGTTCCAGATCTCCTCTGAGAAATGCTTCCTTCATCTGCCTGTGATGAGAATCGATTCCAAAAAAAAGGGAACTGAAGAGAGTGCTGAGAACTCTGTTAATTGCCTTTCAGCAATAGGTCTTGTTTCCTCTCCAATGAAGGCAATATTTCCAGGGCCCCCATAGCATAGGTGCTCCAGAGACTGGAGATGTGGTGGCTCTATCAGAAGAGACCATGCACAGACAGGGTTTCTCTGACTCGAGAGAATTGATGGAGGAAGTAAACTGGTGGTTAAACCACATGTAAACATGATGGGAGATTGATCTTTTGTTCTGCTACAGATCTTGTGGTAGAATTTCATGCTAGCCAGGTAGATTTAGGAGCCAGATGTGTAAAGACCTCCACAGAGGATTGTGGTCCAGGGAGTATAAATCAACTATTCAGAACTGCTTGCCGGGTACATTGCAATAAGAATGTTTACAAATCAAATACCTCAGTGTTCTTCGAAATAAACAATGTTCCAGCAGTTCACGATATAGCAATCTTCTGTCAGGGAGGCACACAATCCAAGACTCTTGCAGACATGGCCATGTCATTCTGGGAAATGTGCCTATTACAACCGATTGGGGTCAGGGCAGAATTTCTTTCAGGAACACGCAACACAGTGGTAGACTGAAGCACAAGGAAACTCAAAGATTCCAACAATTGGCATCTTCAGACCTGAGTTTTCTGGGCTCTGTGGTCTCATTGGGCCCTATGTCCGTGGACCAATTTGCTTCCAGACTGAATCCTCAAACTTCCAAGATTTTTCAGCTGGAGGCCTGACCCAGAAGGCGTAGCAAGGGTACCTTGCCCCACCCTTGGGATACAGTCTGGTTATACACTTTCACTCAAAGGGGTGCACATCTTGTGTTAGGAGCACCCATATGGCCAACGTAGGTCTGGTACCATCTGGACCTTGAGATGTCAGTGGGCGCTCCAATGACCCCTTGATATAGGGACGCATCTCTTCGGCTTAAGGTATGGAGAATTTCGGGGCTGCAGGATACACCCTAGGAATTTCTAAGGTGGCTGATTAACTCCTACCGAAGTCATGAGGAGTCATGAGACCTAGGCACATTTCCAGTTGGAGGCCAGGGTATAACGGATCCCTTCACTGCCCTTGTCACACAGATACTGAATTTCTCGGTACACTTTGCATCGTCCCTTTAGTACAGACCAGTGAATGTTTGAAGGGGAGCTACTGCAGTGGATCATATATTTTTGAATGGTAAAACAACAGAAAAATACACTTTAATTATGTGTTTTTTTACACCGCGTCTGATTTAAGACTCAACCAAAATTAAGGTATTCTGCACTTCGGAATGTGAACCGGGCTTTCATAATGCTTTTGGATTGGGAGGATAACAAAGATTCATCCTCACAGGTCCTCTCAGTAAAACCTGTGGCTCTATTCTGTCTTACCTCTTTCGGAAGAGTCTCTGAGGTCAGAGCTTTGAATTTAAAAGGCTTGTAATATTTTCCTAACAATGTTCGGTATTTGATTTCTCAGACAACAAGGGCGTTTCCCAAGTTTCTAGAGTACGCTTCATTTCCTGATCATCCTTAGTTGCGTTAAGTCTGTTACCTTAAATGCTATGAGGACAGTACAAAAGACCTGTGGAATGCTTCCTCTCAGCTCTTAATCTCCTTTAGACATCCTTTCAATCATTCGTGTCATCAAACATATCATGCATCATACATCATTCATTGTGTTTGTCACACAACATTAATTGCATGCAGAACATGTAATCTGTTGTATGCCTGATACATTGTTCATTGCGAGTGCCACACTTCATACATTGCATCTGTTACACATCATTAATTGTAAGAACCGCACATTGCAGACTGCATGTGTTACATCAAACATTGCCATTATCTATTGCATATGCCAAACAATCATACACTACGTGTCACACATTACATATTGCATGTCTCACATTACTCACTTGCATTTTGCATACATAATTCACTGTAAGCATCATAAGTAATACATTGTATGCGCAAAACATCATGTTCTGCATGTGTTGCACATCATTTGCTGTAAGCATCACACTGCATCTCACACATACATTGCATCTGTCACACATATCGTCTTGTATGCATCAGATCCTCCTCTGCACACGTCAAACATCATTAGTTGCAAGTCCCCCCTTAATTCATTGTGGGCACCAAACATTGAATGCATTACATATTCTTCATTGCATGTGTTTCAGATGCTTCACTGCATGCGTGTCACATCTTTGACTATGTTTCGAACAATGTATAATATGCATTGCACATCATTCATTGCCACACATCACTCACAGGATATGTTACGCATCAAACATTTGTATTCTGGGTTTCAAAAGCATTTTATTTAAGTATCACCGTCATTAATTGCATGTCATTCATCATGCATTATATACATCACACGCCATTCACTGCAAGTATCCAACATCGTTTATGGTATACAGAATATATTGAATGTTACACAGCATACATATTATGGGTCACACACAACATTCATGTGTCCATCATGCATTACATGTATCACATATTGTACATTGGGCCTCATTACAGGTTTGCTGGTCCGGGAACTACGGTACCGGTAAGCTTGCTGGTACCGTAGTTCTGAGACCGACAAACTATGAGTTCTGCTCGCGGGTACGGCACCCACGAGCAGAGCATGTCAGATGCACCAGCAACATTCTGAATGGAGCATTCCATTACGGCACCCATGAATGGGCAATTACCGGGTCCGGCAGGGCTGTAATGACGTGGTAATTGCCCATTCGCGGGTGCCGGAAAATAATTGCAAGTTTGGCAGCAGCCTGCCGGTTTTACCGGCAAGGCTACCGCCAAACTTGTAATGAATTGTGTGTGTTGGGAAGGGGGAAACCCCGTCCCACCCCCCCTTAGCGCTTTAGAGTAAGGCGAGCAGCATTCAAAGCACTATGATGGGCCAGTGGGAGAGGAGACGGTGGTAGGACCTCACCCCAATATAATTTACTGACATTGTGTAGCCCAAGCTACGAGCAAGACTGCTATTTTGTATAGATGTTAGTTCATTCTGCGTAGATGTTAGTAACCATAGTTCTGAGACGAGGCCTGCACGATGAATGCAGCATTTCATGCACTAGGTCCTATTGAGAGACGAGGGAAAAACGAGAAGATGAACCTCACCAATGTTAATTAATGTTCGTTAAGTAGGGATCCGAAGTGTAGATGCACAAATGATAATATACGGGCCTATGCCTATTACTGTGGAATGGCCGTTATTGCAGGCTTCTCTATGATATTGATGGTATTATTGGGGGTTTGTTGGGGAGTGTATGTTGTAGGGGGAGGTCCTATATAGGGGGGAATGGGGCAGTATACTTAAATGGGACAGTACATATAAATGTTACTAATATTAGTGTATTTACATATATTTGTAGCAACATGAATGTTAACAACAATAATGGAAATACATATAGGAGTAGCAATAGTGTTGATACAAGTACTAGTGATGACTATAGCAGAATAACACGCCACCGGGTGTTTGTGCACAGTTGGCAATGAGGGTATTAGTAAAGAGTTTGTTTCCAATAATTTGAGCACTGTATAGTAATTCAAAAAATATGATGACATTTTCAATGCGAAGGCCGGAAGCCATGGGAGCATGTATGGAATAATGAAAAGTGAAGTACGAATGAAATATGATACGTATCAATGGCTGGGTTTAGATGCGATTGAGGATATACGCCACCCCGAGTTTACCAACAGTTGGTATACTGACATGAGTGGAGTGGAAAGAAACGTTGTGAATGGAAGCTGTTATGGTCACTCATTCCACACGCGTCAGGGGCTCCCAGGGTGTTAGTACTGCATGCAGTCCCAATTATAGAGGCACAATGCCTAGTTCATCTTGCACTAGGCAGAATAAAAGGAACGTTCCAGGCACATAGCGTGCAACTGCAAATGGTGGGTCCAGATCGTTTGAAGTGCAATGACAATCCCAAAAACATTAAGTGTGTGGAGCTACCCTATTTGATGGTGAGAGGGCGTAAATATGTTAATAACAAATGGCAGGACACCACACTAACTTGCCTGGCAGAAGGATTGGTAACATATGGCAGGTAAATGATAGCACGGGTGGACAATTTACGTGCACAAATATGGACAGATCATATCTCTCCTCTTTGTGCGCTCCCTTCAACTCAGGCCATGTGCGTTCCCCGGCAACTTCAGGCCACATGCACTCCTTTGATTCCCTAGCCGCGTGTGCTCGCTCGCATCGTATGTCCCCTCATCCTGTTCGCGTCCGTGCATGCGCTCCCTCACAACTTGTCCATGTGTGCTCCCTTGCTTCACTAGCCGCGTGCGCTCCCTCGCATTGTAGGTCCATTCCCCCTCCTGCATTTCCCTTCCTTCCTTTCGCATATCAGCCCTTCCCTCTTCGATCTGTTGTGTACTATTCTGACACTATCTCGTGCTCCACTGTTTTTCTGGCATTACTTTGCATTGCCTGCATTTTTCTTCTAGCTTCCTGTTATGTTATGTGCATCGTTGATTGTATTGACTTTGTGTTGTTCTTTACGGTTCTTGATATTGTGTTGCTTTCCACGGTTTGTGGCAACCCATTGCAATTGCCTGCATTCTTCACTTCTAGGTTCCCTGCTGACCTCTGTATTTTGCTGTTGGTCCTGTATTGCTTTTGCATGCTTTACTTCCAGGTACCCTGTTGTGCTTTGCCTTGGTTCTGTACTACATCTGCTTTCTCCTCCTTCTAGGTTCCCTGTTGTGCTCTTTTCTTTGCTGATGGTTCTGTACTGCATCTGACTGGTAGGCCCGTTGTTCTTGTTCTTTGCTGTGCCCCCCCCACCCTTTCGTGTCCCCGCGGTGCCTACCTCCAGTCTGCCCACACCCCTGCGCGACCTCTCCTCCTCCCTCCCCTACCTGGGCTCCCCTCTCCCTACCCCCCTCTTTCCTCCCCGCACCCCCTATGGTGCTCTCTGTCTCACCTATCTTTTCTAACTGCTTTTCTATCGACTAAACTATCCCTCTAACTAAATCTGGCAGGAGGAAGCTCAAAAGGAACATCCTGGTCTCCAACCCAGGCCTCCCTATCTCTGATACCTATACCAGTGTTTCCTCTAGACAGGCCCTTACTGACATACTCTTTTTCATTCCCTCTCCAGGCCTATGGACCCCCCATATGGTCTCTGTTCCCTCTCCTTTTTCCTCTTCTCCCATTAATGGTGGCACCTGGTGGAAGGCCCTCCTGGCCCCCTTCCACTTCTCTAAGACGATCATTGTCTACTTAAATGGCACCGTCTTGGTCCAGGGCCCTCACGTCAATCTCCTCCTCTTTGATAGAAGCTTCCTGTGCCTTATCAACATCCTTTTCTCTCCTGCTATCCCTTCTTACCCCTCTCTAGCTCCTCTGCCGCCTCCTTCCTCTGCCACCTCTTCGGCGCCCCCTGCTTCTCTGGCCACTGTTGCCTCCCTCCTCTGCCACCCCTCTGGCACTCTCCTCTCCCTCTCGGAATACCCTGCCTTCTCTTCCTTCCTTCTCTATCTATCTATGCTCTGGCACTTCCAACACTTCCACAGGGTGTACCTCTGGTCTGTACCCCTCCCTGGAAGTCCTTCAAATGGGGCAACCTGCTCCACATCGCTACTCTCAACTCTCATTCAGCTGTCAAACACCGTTCAGCTGTCAGAACACTCCTCTGATATCTGCCGTCTCCTGGAAGAGCTTGATTTGGATGTACTCAGTCTCACCTCAGTCTCACTCTTCTTTCCGATGCCTTCAAGATCATCTCCGAACCCAGAACCAACCATCCCGGTGGGGGTGTAGCCTTGATCTTCCTGGAGTGGATCCCTGCTTCTAACATTCCAATGCAGCACTACTCCTCCTTTGAATGCCTAGCCTGCAGGCTCTCAATCTCTCCTGGCCTCTCTCATGATGTGGTCACTATCTACAGGTCGCCCTCTTCCTCTCTGAGTAGGCTGACCTCTCTTCCTCGCTCCTTGCCTCTACCTCTCAACTTCTCCACCTTAGAGACTTGAACATCCACCTGGATGCTACCAGCCCTTCTTCATGACTTTTTCGCAGCCTCTGTGATTCTCTCTCTTTCTCTTTCTCTCTCTCTCTCTCTCTCTCTCTCTCTCTCTATTCTTCCCTCTGGCCCGACTCACTCTGCAGGGCACACCCTGAATGATCTGATCTCCTCAGACCTCCCAATCTCTAACCCTCTCACCACTCCTCTCTCTTAGAGTGATCACTTTGTCCTTACTTCCCACCTCTCTCATTCCTGCAGGTCAAGCCGACTCCAGCACTGCCCCCTACCTTCTCGGTTATCCGACCCATGAGGCGTGTGTCAGCTAAGGCTTTTGCCGCTACTTTCTCTCCTCCTTCACCTTTGGCTGACTCACACCCTGACACACCCTGACTCTAACCTTCATCTCTCTATCTCTAACTCTCTGGATGTCCTTGCCCCTGTCATGAGGATCCGCTTGAAGCCCAAATCCAAGCGGAATTCTTGGTACAATTCCGATCTGGCTGCCCTTAAATGCAAGTGTAGGGCGGCGGAGAGGAAGTGGAGGGCATCGGGTGCACCCCCTGACAAATTGTCCTGCTGCATGCGCCAAAGACAGTACAGACAATCTGTTCTCTCTAAGAAGAGAGCCTACATCCAAGCCCACATCTCTGCTGCATCTAACAACTCGGATAAACTTTTCAAAATCTGCAAGGAGCTGGCCAATCCTGCTGCAGTCTCTACCTCTCATGTTCCCCCCTATGCCCTCTGCACTGTCTTGGTTTCTCATTTCACTACTAAAACTCAGGCCATCCTGTCCACCCTCTCTTCCTCTACCTCCTCTTCCTCCTCCTCTTCCACTCCTTGCCCATCTATGGCTGTCTCTCCTCCTCATTTCTCCTCCTTTCCCCTGTTCACCCCTGACGATGTTTCTAGACAAGTCTAAACTATGAAAGTTTTGTCAGAGCAGGTTCTCGCCTGCTCATCCAGAACCATCAAGGACCACATCCACACCCTTGCTCCAGCCTTGGCCGATTTCTGCAATCACTCCTTTGCCACTGGAACTGTCCCCTCCGCCTTAAGCAATCTCTTATGCACCACCTTCTAGAGAAGCCCTCGGTCGATCTTTCCTCTCCGGCTAACTATCGCTGGATCTCCATCACTCCTTTCTTGGGCAAACTCTTAGAAAAGCTGGCCATCTCCCAGCTTAATCTACGTACTGAATCTGTTGGTTGCCCCCATGACCACCAGTCTGGCTTCAGAGCTCCCAGAAGCACAGAAACTGCTCTCCTGAACACCTGTGAAGACCTGCTCTCCAATCTTGACTCTAATCTCCCGTCTGTCCTCATTCTCCTCGATCTATCCTCTGCTTTTGACATGGTCAACCATGCCATCCTGCTCAATCACCACCGCGACAACCTTGGTATTATTGATCAGGCCCTGGCCTGGTTGACATCTTTTCTCACTGACTGACTCTCTCAGGTCCAACTGGGGCCTTTCCTCTCTTCTATCTCTCTCTCTCTCTACTTGTGGTGTTCCCACGGGGTCAAACCTCTCTCCCTGACTTGAACTACTACCTGGCACCTCTTGCCCACTGCATCGCTACTTTCTGCTCCAATTTTCAATGTTATGCGGATGACTCTCTGCTCTATTTCAGGCCAGCCTTAGCCACCTCTGCTTCTTCTCCCATACCAGACTGTCTGGCCGCAATTCAGAAATGGTGTGCCGCCAATTATCTCTGCATTAAGGCCAATAAGACTGGCATCCTCCTCATTGGGACACCTGCTCCCTTCTTTCCTCTCTCTCTCTCTGGCCGCCCACTCTGGACCCTCTTCCTGCTCCTTCCTGTGAGGCTAAGAACCTTGGTGTCATCTTCGACTCCACCTTCTCCTTCTCTCCTTACATCTCTGACGGCAAACTATCAGCTGCACGTCCTCAGAGGTATTCTTCCTTTTCTCACTTTCCCCCAGAAGGTCACTGTCCCCAGACCTCTGGTCCTCTCTAGGCTGGACTACTGCAACAGCCTCTTTCTAAATCTTCCTGCCTCTACTCTTCGTCCATTACAACTTATCCAGAACAGGACTGCAAGACTTGTCCTTGGCCTCAAGCCCAGGGATTGTATCTCTCCAGCTCTGAAATCTCTTCACTGGCTCCCCGTGGCTGCAATGATCAAGTTCAAGATCCTCTGCATCGTCCACAAGGCTTTCTCGGGCATGGGACCGCTCTACCTACAACCTTCCCTCCCAAAGCATCTTCCTTCTCGAGCTCTACGATCATCCACCTCCAACTCTCTGAGGGTCAGACACTTCTCCAAGCAGAAAATTGGGGCAGATCCATCTCCTCGGCTGCTGCCTGCCGAGGAGCCAAATGGCCCCCCCATACTAGAAAAAGTAGAAAAGAACCTGTTGTCCACACAAGAGCTCTGCATCCTGCCAGGGAAAGGACAATTTCAACAACTAAAGAGGAATAAAAGATCGAATTACATATCCAAAGATTCCTCTGCATGTCTTGCCGAAATACCAGAGGAGTATTGGCTCTTCAGCTCAGCAGAATTCTTTTTTGCATCTCTACTATTGACGGGTGTGCAGGCCGCAGCAAATGCCAAATGGCTGCAAATCGTGCACTGGGAGCTGGTCCAGCACGCGAATGACACAGGAAACAGGTTCAACATGGTCAAGGTTGAGTTGCGTGCATTAAGACGTATGACGATGCAAAACTGATACGTGCTGGACATGTTAACAGCAATGGAAGGCGGGGTTTGCAAAAAGTTTGGTGACTTCTGCTGCAGGTTCGTGCCTTCAGAAGATGCAGAGAACGCGCTATTATCCTACATCATTGCAGCCATCATGACCTGGTTGTTTGCATGAAGAAGGAGGGACGACTACAGTAGAGAGACTGGTTCACCTTAACATTTAACTGGGTCCCATCTTGGCTCGGAGCAATCATGAAGATGTTGATGGCCATTATCGTGTTCACCCTATTTATCTTCTGCGCTTGCCAACTAGGCCGCCAATGTTTTGCCAGTCCAGCACCCAATAGCGCAAGAATGATGGTATCAATTGGGGTTTCAAAAGCACCTTGCAAGACAAAAGATAGTGAAGTAGACACTAATATCCCACAGAATGGCCTTAAGTATGAAATGCTCCCCATCAAGTATGGAAATGAAGTTGGCCACCTATACCACACTATCATTAATCCACCCCAGATCTAGAGAATTACACAGAAGTTTGGGTGGACCTGGTGGGTGATGAGGGAATGCATCTAAATGACTTGTTCACCTGAAGAATATGTGCATAGGGGGAGAGTTTGCGGTCAGTTTGCAGGGCTTGGGTACCAATAAAGGGAACACAGCCATACGTGGAAGCAGAGAGGAGACAGCGGGAGCAGAAGGGTATTAAGGAGTTTGTTACTGTAGAAGTTACGAAAGGGGGGAATGCTAGGAAGGGGGCGACCCCGTCCCACAACCCCAAATGCTTTAGAGTAAAGCGATCAGCATTCGAAGCACTATGATGGGTCGGGGGGGCGGTGTTAGGACCCCACCCCAATATAATTAACCCACATAGTGCTGCCCAAGGCACGAGCAAGACTGCCATTTTGTATAGATATTAGTACATTCTGCGTAGATGTTAGTAACCATAGTTCGGAGCCAAAGTCTGCGCGGCGAATTCAGCATTTCATGAACTATGCTATTGCGAGACGAGGGAAACTTCCAGCCATGCCTGAGCTCACGAGGCCAACCCACAGCCCCAGCCACCATAAAGCTCATTCATTGTTCTAAAAGTGTTGCAAAGTTGCTTTTCTACACAAAATGAATGTGCCCTACAAGGCCGCGATCATAGACCGGCGCCTGGTGTGCATGTTATCACACACCGGCCAAAGCCTCACCCGGTCCACCCCCCGGCGACCACGAGTTATAGCCCATATAACTGACTATGCCCCAAGATCCTTGAATTCCATGGCACCAGGTGACCTTCGACCTCTAACCCTAAAGTAACAAGTCCAGAAGGTTTCAAAGAGAACGAACATTGCACGTCTTTGAGCTACAATCATATGATTTGTATTGCAAGGTGCCGGGAGGAATACATTATAGTTCAAAATGAGGGTGGAGACCTTGGAGCCTGATGGCGCAAAAGGCAGCGAGTGAAATGTGTGTGTGGAGGTTAGAGTGCCCCAGAATCTAGTTTATGCCAGTCTTAAAACCTGCCAGGTCCACAGTATAATGATGAAGTAGCATTGTGTTAGAAGTGTATTTAATTTGTTCTTTGACCTTTGTCTGTGAGAAGGTGCTCTCCGCAGCACCCACGTGATGGAAGACTGGCGGTCTGGGCTGGAACCAATGACCTGGCACCCCTTATGGGGCAGGCGTATCCTGTATAGGCACACACTAACAAGCCGTGTGGGTTTTTACTGTATGGTATTGCGTCACAATGACAATGTGTCTCTGCTTGGAGCCTTTTTCGTCAGAACATTCTTGGCAGCAGAGTTCTTTGATGTTGCTCTCATCTTTGTGCGAGATTAAAATGTGTTATCCTTACAAGATCGACCTGGGCCTTTTTTTCTCTAGCGGTTTGTATTTATTCCGGTGTGAGCATTCAGGGGCGTGCCTTCATGTTTCATAATCATTTATTGTAACCATCGTACATCATCCAGTGCAAGTTACACAAACATTAATTGAATCGTCACACATCCAGCTTCCTGCTCCCTCCATTCCCCTCCTCCCTTCCGAGCCTCCAATGTTCCATTGGCCAGCAGGCCAAGTGTTTTGTTGTATGAGGGTGTAGGACCCTTGCCACAGCCCCACCAGCATTTTCATTTCTGCTGATGCCTGGCGTAACTCCCTCATGCACTGAGCCACGCATCATTTAAAAAAAAGTTTGTGTGCTTCTGTGCTCCCTAGCGTACCTAAACCATGCCTCCCTGGCCCTGCTTCATGCTCCCCCTCTTCCCCTCCTCCCTTCCTGCTCTCAACATTGCATTGGCCAGCAGGCCCTTATAGGACATACAGTCATGGCAACCTCTGCCCGAGCAGCCCTTCGGCTAAGGGCCCATGGCAAAGGGCAGTTTACGAAGAAGCAGCTCCAGTCCGTGTTTGCCAGTGTTCGCCTGCGAAGCGAGCCGCCGTCAACCAACAGCAGCTGACAAGTTAAGTGTTGTCTGGGTGAGGAGTTAAGCAATTACTGTATTCCAGCAAAGCCCTGCCACTCTTATTACCTTAAGCACACCAATCTTAGTCACCTAATATATTAGTTTGTCAATCATTACTATATGGAAAAATGAAGATATCTCGCCATTGACTATTGACTCTCAAATGTGGGCGTCCTCTCCAGCTGCCCAATTGTCTCAAATCAAGCTGCTTGTTCATTTGCGGCCTTGTCTTAAATCTAGGCACCACTGCATTTACTGTTGAGTCAAAAATGTAAGCATTTCTCTGTTTATCTAGGTAGCCCAAATGTGAGCATTTTATCACTGACTGCTGTGTTTCACATCCAGGAGCCACTGCATTTACTGATGACTCCCAAATTTAGGAGTTTCTCCATTTATGTAGGTACCCTAAATTTGAGCATTTTATCCCTGACTGCTGCATTTCAAATCTAAGCTCCACTGCATTTACTGTTGAGTGTTCACTTATCTAGGTACCCCAAATTAGAGCGTTTAATCACTGACTGCTGTGTTTCATAACTAGGTGTTGCTGCATTTATTGTTGAGTCACAGATTTAGGCATTTTTCCATTTATGCAGGTACCCCAAATGTGTAACGCTCACCTGATTCCCGCAGAGGCGCCGGTCTTGACTGGGTGAATGCCGTATCTTCAAAGGTGATGTGTAACACACGGTTGGCTCTTTGGGCTGGACCTCTGTGCACTGTATGTCTGACTCGAAGAGTAAGATGTCTGCAGATAGAAAATATGGGATTAATGAACTGGGGTTATTGGGTGCCTCTCTCCTCTTCCCTTTCTCTTCTCCTGTAGAACCCCAAAGGTTAACGCCCTCACCTTAGGTAAATGAACGCCGAGCTCTCCATCTGCCTCGGGGGAGGGTGCCGTAACCAGTTTCTTCACTGGATAAGGGTGCAGGCCTCTTGACCTCAGAGGACTGCTGTCCGTCGTTAACTGCACGAACGGTAAATTCTGGGCACTTCAAATGTCTTAAAAGTCTTTTGTAATGATATCTCTTGTTTTGCAGGGTTCCGGCGATGGCGGATGGCGGGCTGATGAGAGTTGAGGATCGAACCCGTGTGAGGAATAGAAGCGCCTGGAAGCACGTAAGTAAGCGCTTGTAGCCTGCTTCACGATGCGCACTAACTGTCCCTTTTATCTTGCAGGTACAAGTTGGGAGCTTTAGAGAAGCTGAAGGGTGCTGGAATACCCACTGGATTCGGCGTGGGAAGGAGTAATGGCACGTGAGTAATAAAGTTGCCCAATGTCTTTAAACGCACCTTCTTTTGTCTTTCAGATGCAGGATGCAGCGCCGAAGGCCTCCGGAGCGTGCGAAGAGCTGGTAAGCTTTGGTCTTTCAGATGCCGGAATGCAGTGCGAAGACCTCCGGAGCATGCGAAGAGTAGGTAAGCCTTTGTCTTTCAGATGCCGGAATGCAGCGCGAGGCGTTGGTGACAGCCGATGGACCAGGTAAGAGATGCGCTGCCATTGAAGACCGTAGTGCTAACCTGTTCTTTCTTTGTCTTTACAGGTGCTGCTGAAGACTGGATTCCAGGATGGTAAGCCTTTGTTCCCTTAGGCCCAGGATCAGAAGCAGAAGACACGATGAGCGTTCTGCTGCAGAGAATGCAGAATAACGCAAAGCAAGATTCATCCATCGGATGTGGTTTAAATAGCCTCCTGTAGTGCTTAGGTGTCTCCTTCAACAGCCACGCCTATGTAAGAAAAGAGTTCCTGCTTTCCAGAAGAGTTCCAGTGTTCTGAACCTAGGGAGTGGCTCCTGCCCCACCCAACAGGAAAAGTAGTCCCAAACAGAAGAGGATCAGGGGTTCAACTGGCAGGTAAGTAAGCAGCATGGTCTGCTGCAGGTAAGTCCACCCAAGCATTATGAGCCCGGCGCTTCCAGCGCTGGGACTGGGCATCTTTATGAGCCTGGTGCCACTGGCGCCAGGACAGGGTCCAAAAAGTCCCAATTGGGACTGGCTGGCACTCGGAACCGGGGTTATGGGTCTGCTTCCAAGGGAGTCGGGCAAGTCCTGATCTTTTGGAAGCAGAGATCATGACAGCACCCCCCCCTCAAGGCCCCTCTCAAACCGGGCTTCTCCGGGGGTTTGGGCTTGTTAGGAAATGTTCGATGAAATCTTTTGATTAGACGAGGCGCGTGGACATATTCTGCAGGTTCCCAGGATCTTTCTTGGGGACCGTAGCCTTTCCAGTCAATCAGGTAAAATAGTTTAGATTTGGATATCTTGGAATCCAGGATGCTTTTGACTTCAAACTCGAGTTCTCCATCAACTAGAATAGGTTTTGGAGATGTAGTTAGTCGGGTTTGAGGTTGCACGGGTTTTTTTAATAGAGAGACGTGGAAGACCTGATGTATCTTCATGTGAGGGGGCAAGTCCAACTTGACCGCTACTGGATTTACTATGGTAGTGATAGAATAGGGACCAAGGTATCTTGGGTTGAATGTGCGTGGTCCTTTTAGAGGTAGATATTTGGTGGATAACCAGACTTGATCTCCTACTTGATATTGGGGGGCTTCCTTCCGATGTTGGTCTGCTCCTTTCTTGTATTGTTCTTTAGCCCTTTGAAGGTGAGAAACGGCTTCCTTAAAGGATTGGGTGATTGTAGAATGTAGGTGGTCTACTGCTGGTGTTCCAAGATCTTGGAGTGGATCCAACTCCGAGGTTCGAGGGTGACTACCGTATAAAAGAAAAAACGGGGGTCTTCCCAGTTCCCGAGTGGACAGAGTTATTGTAGGCATATTCGGTTGTCCAAAGGATATCTTTCCAAGTTTTTTCAGTTTGTTGTAGCATGCAGCGCAAATACTGTTCCAGAGTTTGATTGGTCCTCTCGGTTTGTCCGTCGGTTTGAGGGTGGTGGCTGGTCGAAAGTCTCACATCAATTTGAGCCGACCGACAGCAACTTCGCCAAAAATGAGAAATAAATTGACTACCTCGATCCGAAATTAGAACTGAAGGAAAACCGTGCAGTCGGACGATGTTTTCGAGAAATTCTCGGGCCAGAGTTGCTGCTGTTGGTAAGCCTTTGAGTGGAATGAAATGCGCCATCTTGGAGAATAGGTCCACGATTACTAGGATCGTATTGTATCCGGAGCATGGAGGTAGATCGGTGATGAAGTCCATAGTATGCCAAGGGCGAGGCGGGATATCAATAGAGCGTAAGAGGCCGGCTGGTTTTTCCTTTTGACTCTTGTTTTGGGCGCATACTCCACAGGACATTATAAAGTCTCTGATATCTTTTTTCCAAGACGGCCACCAGAAGTAGCGCTTGATCTTTTCCGAGGTCTTGGTCATACCGGGATGTCCTTCCATTAAAGAATCGTGATAACAAGAGATTACCTTTTTCTGTAAATCTGTGCTGGGCAGGTATAACCGTTCTTGGAAATATAATAGGTTGTCCTTCACCGTAAAGTCCTTTCCCTGCAGATGCCAATTCTGTATGTCTGCTGGAGTTACCAGTAGCCTGGCTTTATCCTTAACTTCCTCTATGGATTGTGTGGCGATTACACCTAGAATTCTTTGTTCGGGAATGATAGGTACAGGTTTAGGATTGATCAAATGTTCTTCCACTCCCATCCGAGAAAGGGCATCAGCTTTACCGTTTTTTGTACCAGGTCGATAGGTAATTATGAAGTCAAACTCGGCAAAGAATAGTGCCCAACGGAGTTGCCTAGAGGATTGAGCTTTTGCGGTTTTCAAATATTGCAGGTTTCGGTGATCTGTAATCACAGTAACGGTGTGTCGGGCCGCCAGAAGATAATGCCGCCAAGCCTTAAAGGCGGACTTGATAGCTAGAAGTTCCTTATCAATAATAGTGTAATTGATTTCAGGAGGCGAGAATTTGCGGGACCAAAATGCCACGGGATGCAACTGATTGGTTACTGGGTCCTTTTGTGATAGAACTGCCCCCATGGCAAGGCTCGAAGCATCAGTTTCAACGATGTAGGGGAGTTCTGGGCGAGGATGTTTTAAGATCGGTGCAGAGATAAATCTAGTCTTCAAATCCTGGAAAGCTTGTTCCGCCTCGGTAGACCATTCAAAACGTTTGTTTTTCTTTAACAAGGCGGTGATGGGCTGGACTATTCGAGAGAATTCGGGGATAAACCTGCGGTAAAAGTTAGCGAAGCCTAACATGCTTTGAATACCTTTTACGGAGGATGGCGATGGCCATTTGAGAATTGCATCGACCTTCTTTGAATCCATACGCACTCCGCTAGGTGATAATATGAATCCCAAGAATTCATCTTCAGTCACGTTGAAAACACATTTTTCCAACTTAGCGAAAAGTTTGTGTTGCCGCAATCTCTCGAGGACCATTTTCACGTGTTTCCGATGTTCAGTTTCCGATGAAGAATAAACGAGGATGTCGTCAATGTAAACAACAACACACACATCTATGAGCTCTCTGAGGACATCGTTCATAAAATATTGAAAGGGGGCCGGGGCATTGCAAAGTCCGAAGGGCATGACCTGATATTCAAATAGCCCATACTTGGTGCGGAAGGCCGTCTTCCATTCATCGCCCTCTTTTACTCGTACCAAGTGGTAGGCTCCTCTAAGATCCAGCTTTGTATATATGCATGCTTTTCTGACTTGGTCCAGGAGTTCAGGGATCAAAGGTAACGGATATCTATTCTTAACGGTGATCTGGTTCAGGGCGCGATAATCTATACAAGTTCTAAGGTCCCCTTCTTTTTTTGGAACGAAGAACAAAGCTGAGGAAGCAGGGGACTTGGAAGGACGAATAAACCCATTCGCTAGGTATTGATCCAGGTATTGTCGGAGGTGAAGATTCTCAGGCTCGGTGAGGGCATAAATTCTACTACAAGGAGGAGTAGATCCAGGTATCAGGTCTATCTGGCAGTCATAAGACCTATGAGGAGGTAGAGAGTTAGCCTGATCCTTCCGGAAAACATCTTGGATTTCTAGGTATTCAGGAGGTAACTGGGGAGCCTCCGAGGAAATTGCTGCCAGTGCAACACCAGGTCGAGGGTGACAAGTAGAGACACATTCTGGAAACTGAACCGTTCTTGCTCGCCAATCGATCTGAGGATTGTGCTTCTCTAACCAAGGAATTCCTAGAATAATCTGGAACTGAGGGGCCTTGATCACATCGAACACGATCTTCTCAGGGTGTCCATCTTGACTTACTAGCGTCACTTCTTGGGTGGTATGCGTTACTGGTCCGGAGGCTATCTCCGTACCATCCACCGTAGTAATGACGTCCTTTACAGCCTTTGGACAAAGAGTCAGATTCATCCTCAAAACCATTTCATGATCCACATAATTGCCGATGGCACCGCTGTCGACGTAAGCTTCAATCGCATGTAATCGATCCGGATGTTCAGGGCTAATGAGGACCATAGGTATCACGAAATGCGAGGTCACGGAACTGGTTTTAACGCTCGGCAAGAGGACCTCTATTCTTGTCGGGCGAGGTCGTTTCCCTGCTCAGAGTTTGTGACCCTGGTAACTGCAGCTCCTACTGCCTTCTTGGCTGGTTTCACCGGACAGTCTCAAAGAAAGTGCCCCGAGTTTCCGCAATAGAGGCATAATTGCAGCTGTTTTCTCCTTTCCCGCTCCTTTTGTGTTAGTGGTCCTTTCAGGCCCCCTATTTGCATGGGTTCCCCAGAGTCTACTCCTTTGGTAGGAGTTGGTGGTTTGGAAAATACTCGAGCATCAAACTTGGAACGATCGGCCTTCCTGTTCTGCAGTCTGTGGTCAATTTGAACGACTAAGTCAATATAGTCCGAAAGGTCTTGCGGGGGATTCACTACTTGGGCTAACACATCTTTGAGCTCTCCACGTAGACCTCTATAAAACAGCGTAATCCTTTTGTCCTCAGGCCATCGAGTTTCCACTATCAGTCTGTTGAAAGACGCAATATAAGCCAAAAGGTCTTGATTACCCTGTCGCAATGAAAGGAGCTCATTGTCCAAGGCCTGCCCCTGTGAATGTCTTGCAAACAGTTTTTCCATACTGAGCTGAAAAGCTTGAAAATCATGGAGAACCGGATCATCCTTGATCAGTTGGAAAGGCTGCTGGCCGGCATAAGAAGTGCAACCGGCACTGATTAATAAATACTGCAAACCTCTTTGGGTCACCAGAAAATCGTTCGGGCGGAGCCAGAGGTACATTCCCAGGTAGGTTGATCTGCACTGGGTTCGTAGAGGATGTTGAAGGAAGATTTGCCCCTGATGCGGGTAACGGAGTTTGTCCGGCTTGTGACTGTAGCAATTGTCTAGCGAGATCGTCTGTTCGCTCCTTGGAAATAATCAGTTCCCTTCTTAGAGCATTTGTTTCCTGACGGGCTGCATGCACTTCTGCTCTTAGTTCCCCAAGTAACTGGGCTAGCTGGTCGGTATCCGAGGTTTCCATAGCGCCTGGGTGGGAGTTTTGCGGTAGGCTTTGCGTTCTGTAACGCTCACCTGATTCCCGCAGAGGCGCCGGTCTTGACTGGGTGAATGCCGTATCTTCAAAGGTGATGTGTAACACACGGTTGGCTCTTTGGGCTGGACCTCTGTGCACTGTATGTCTGACTCGAAGAGTAAGATGTCTGCAGATAGAAAATATGGGATTAATGAACTGGGGTTATTGGGTGCCTCTCTCCTCTTCCCTTTCTCTTCTCCTGTAGAACCCCAAAGGTTAACGCCCTCACCTTAGGTAAATGAACGCCGAGCTCTCCATCTGCCTCGGGGCAGGGTGCCGTAACCAGTTTCTTCACTGGATAAGGGTGCAGGCCTCTTGACCTCAGAGGACTGCTGTCCGTCGTTAACTGCACGAACGGTACGCTCTGGGCACTTCAAATGTCTTAAAAGTCTTTTGTAATGATATCTCTTGTTTTGCAGGGTTCCGGCGATGGCGGATGGCGGGCTGATGAGAGTTGAGGATCGAACCCGCGTGAGGAATAGAAGCGCCTGGAAGCACGTAAGTAAGCGCTTGTAGCCTGCTTCACGATGCGCACTAACTGTCCCTTTTATCTTGCAGGTACAAGTTGGGAGCTTTAGAGAAGCTGAAGGGTGCTGGAATACCCACTGGATTCGGTGTGGGAAGGAGTAATGGCACGTGAGTAATAAAGTTGCCCAATGTCTTTAAACGCACCTTCTTTTGTCTTTCAGATGCGGGATGCAGCGCCGAAGGCCTCCGGAGCGTGCGAAGAGCTGGTAAGCTTTGGTCTTTCAGATGCCGGAATGCAGTGCGAAGACCTCCGGAGCATGCGAAGAGTAGGTAAGCCTTTGTCTTTCAGATGCCGGAATGCAGCGCGAGGCGTTGGTGACAGCCGATGGACCAGGTAAGAGATGCGCTGCCACTGAAGACCGTAGTGCTAACCTGTTCTTTCTTTGTCTTTACAGGTGCTGCTGAAGACTGGATTCCAGGATGGTAAGCCTTTGTTCCCTTAGGCCCAGGATCAGAAGCAGAAGACACGATGAGCGTTCTGCTGCAGAGAATGCAGAATAACGCAAAGCAAGATTCATCCATCCGGTGTGGTTTAAATAGCCTCCTGTAGTGCTTAGGTCTCTCCTTCCACAGCCACGCCTAGGTAAGAAAAGAGTTCCTGCTTTCCAGAAGAGTTCCAGTGTTCTGAACCTAGGGAGTGGCTCCTGCCCCACCCAACAGGAAAAGTAGTCCCAAACAGAAGAGGATCAGGGGTTCAACTGGCAGGTAAGTAAGCAGCATGGTCTGCTGCAGGTAAGTCCACCCAAGCATTATGAGCCCGGCGCTTCCAGCGCTGGGACTGGGCATCTTTATGAGCCTGGTGCCACTGGCGCCAGGACAGGGTCCAAAAGGTCCCAATTGGGACTGGCTGGCACTCGGAACCGGGGTTATGGGTCTGCTTCCAAGGGAGTCGGGCAAGTCCTGATCTTTTGGAAGCAGAGATCATGACAAAATGTGAGCGTTGTATCACTGACTGCTGTTTAAGTCTAGGTGTCACTGCATTTACTGTTGATTCCCAAATGTAGGCGGTCGCCCATGAGAAGGACGGAGTCGTATTCCAGAGTGGAGTCCTAAGAGAAAAAGAGCTGTCCGATTGGGAGTGAGATGTAGGTGTACTCTTCGCTATACAGTGTAAAACAGGAAACAGGAGAGAAAGATGTGCCTGGCTTAATTGGACTACTGACATAAAGCCTTAAAAGAAAATGGGCAGAGAGGCGTCTCGATCTCAGAACTGATGGACTGTGGGGCACAGGGAGCGCATCCCCACTGGAGGAGCCCTTGGGCGTGGTGGTTGCTGCACACCAGGGTGTGCTGAGGGGGAAGGGATATGGGCAGCACTTGGTCTGCACGCTGTGGGTGGAAAGGTACTGCCACTGAATAGCCCACTGAGGACCCACTCTTCTGCACACAACATAGGAGTAGTAAGTGTAGCATTTCAGAATATACGACTGGGGGGACACGGGCCACAGTCAAGGAAAACAGTGAGTGTAGGATAGGGTACCGCCACTAACCAAACCTACTAAAAAAACTCACCCTTCTGCATACACCTCTCAACCCCTGAACTAAACACAACCGTACCTCTACAGCAAAACAAACTGCACGCGCTTCACAACAAAACAACCCACACATAGCCTCGCCAGTGGCGTCACCAGGAATCAAATTTAGGAGGGGCACAGAGGGGGCCAAAGACAAAAGTAGGCGGGGCACAGACAAAAGTAGGGTGGCCGCCTATAAAAGGTAATGTGTGACGTCACAAACACTCCTGCAGAGAGGCTTTTGTGCACACCAACTACCCACACCCCACTGCACTTCCCCTCCCATCAGAACGCAGGCACGAAATAATTCTGTGACTAATGGCCCTTCATTAGCAGTTTCGTGGCTACATTCTGATGGGAGGGGCTGCGAGCTGCTCGATCACTACTAGCTTTGAGACAAAAGGAGTATTGCTGTTTGATATGCAGACATTTGCCTCAGTTAGTGTCACAAATAATAGCACAGAGAACATGGTCACTGCTCCCGTTAGGTAGGGGGGCACAGGACTTCAGAGGGGGGCACTGCCCCCCCCAGACCCTCCCTAGCAAAGCCACTGAGCCTCGCACAACAGCACATGACGGCTACGAACTGAAAAACACACCTCTCCTCAGAGAACGGTGTAAACCGAACTGCAGCTGCCAGCAGCACATCACAGCTCCCTTGCCATTTTCTTCCACTCAGGCCTACTAACTTACACCCCCCTTTTCCCCTTGCTTTAAAGATAGGAGGAATGATAGCTCAGGGGCAACGTGTTTGTCTTGGCAGCAAGACAATTCACCCAACACAGGTTTAAATCCGATCCCATGCTTAGAAACCACTTGCTGGTATTAAGCACGTTATAATAGAATAATTATCAATTAAAATGTAAATCCGACAGAGCACAAATGGAGAACCTTTGACATGAGATATTAATCGTCATACGTTATATATGTACAACACATTTATGTATTCCACACATCATTTTTTGCATGTGCTATGAATTGTTCATTATCGGCATCCACGACGTGCTTCAAGCATGCACTGCTTATCACACATTATTATATCCATTCCAATTGCCACACTTCATTCTTTGTACGCATCACATAATTTACAATTGTGTTACACATTATCATTGCATGGTCGCGTGTTAATATTTAGTGCATGCTGATCACACACCATTCATTGCATACATCACACCTACTAGATTGCAAGATTCTAACTATTCGTACGTGGCCGTGCTGTTTGGAAAAGAAATTAAGCTTAGCACGTTATCGGGTGATCATATGACCCATGACAAGAGTATAGCAGAGCTAAGCAGTTTAAGTTGCACAACGTTTTAAACCGAGAACGTAGACTTGTTGACTTCTACTATTCAGAACAACATAACACGACATCGCGAGGGGCAGCCAGGGTACAGTGGCTCGTCACATGGCAACAGGGAAAACGCAAAGAACACTGCTCCAGGGAATATCACAATGTGCACTGGCAGGTTGCTGTGGGGCGTACAGTGACAGGGGGCATAGATAGAGCGGTTGTGCTGTACACTGGCAAACAGTGGCACGGCCTGGTGGCGCCACATCGGAGGGCGCACGTGCACTCGGCGACGCTACTGCCTGGCACGTGCGACTCTTTTCCCGGACCTGACATTCCAATCTGTGCAAGTGGCTGCGGCTCCACGTGGCTAGTCACGTGCGCCGCTTGTTTACAGCGCGGCCGCCAGTGGTGCAATGTGTGTCAGGCTGGCGCTGACGCGGGCACCGCCGGGGCCCTGGGCGGTAGTTCACAGCAGCAGCTGGCCGCTACCACTGCCTCGGCTCTTCCCAGGCGGTTGCGCAGTTCAAGCACAAACAACCCACGGCTGGGCCCGAAGCTGAGCTCCAGGCGACACAGAACACCGCGGAGAGACAGGCCCCGAGCGTCCCTGCAGTGGCCCGCCTCCCCCTCCCCATACAGAGCAGCAGCTCAGTGCCGGTGTCCTGTAATATTTGGTATCCCATACCGATCCGGTATCCCCTGGTCTTCGGCTGTCTTCGGCTGATTGCTGATTGGCTGCAATAAGCCTGAGCACTGGCCCCTCTTGCGAGCTGTCACAGACATAAGCAGCAGAGCACCGCGCGAGCGGCCTCCGTTGCTGAATAGATAAAACACTGTTCATTCTGAGAGAAAGCTTTGCATTAAAAAGAGAGGCTGTCTTTGAAGAAGCCGCTGATGTAAAACTTTCTCTTAGAATAATAAACAGTGATTAATCTATACCCACAACGGAACGAAGCTCGGCATTACATAAACTTTAACTTGTCATTAAAATACGAGGCTTCGACTGAAGCCATTAATGACTCGTTACAGTTCATGAAATGTCGAGCTGCGCTTTGTGGTAATAACAAGACAGTTACATCTTATGAAAAGCCTCCCTATATTAACCTGTAAGTGGAGTATTCAGCATTGCAAGATGTGGTGAGGGGGACAGCCACGGTGAAACACCTACTACTTTCCGCTCAAATGCAGTGCACGCATTTCCAGGTTGTCTCATTCGCGCCCACAAACCACCCACCCCTGCCCCAATCAATTTTTTTGGTAACATTACTAGTGGCATCTCGCATTTTAACACAACAAAAAAAACGGCAGAATCATTACAGATGCAGGGAACTCATCTATTAAAGATCTATCCAGGCGCTCTGGGGCAAAATACAGACATCCATATGCATAGCTCCCAACTCACACGCTTTTGGCGGGTGTCACCCGCCTTGTAAACAGCGGACTCACCCGCCAAACCTCATGCACGCCCATTCATTTCAATGGGCCTCTCACCCGCCAAAAGTAAAATCGGGTGTTTTCACCCGCTTTTGCGACATAAATGGTTGAGAGCTATGCATATGCAACTAATTTGCATATGGATTGCACCATACCAAATATTACAGAACACCGGTTCATGTGCAGAGGTTACTACCAGCCTGCACGCGGGAACAAACAAGGGCAGCGCCTCTTTCAGCGCAAGGACAGACGCCCTAGCGGGCTTAGGCTAGCACACACAGCCGGGCGAGGGAGTGTGTTCCTCTACCCAATACTATGGGGACCAATAGGTGTAGTATTTACAACGCAAATACCGACAAACATGTGGACCAACACCTCAACGCAGTCTGCCCGAGTAAACCCCAGATTATCATTGGAGTAGTAATGACGTTACTCCATATTTTGGGATTCCAAAGAACCCCGCGCGGACTGTGGGGTAATTAGGGCAGGTGGTAAATTTTACAACTGTAATTCCACCAGCTTTCGCAGGTAATGTGAAGGAGAAACCTCAAACGGTGGCTGGTTCTCCTCCACAGTGCATCCTAACTCACAATTCGGCTGTGTAGAAAAGTGTCAGTAACGGAATTAGTGCTAATTTCTCGCATTGCCACTCCTAATGAGTCATTTTGATGGTTGTGAAGAAACGATCCAGGGCCTAGTGTACGTTTGGCAGTTGTGGTACAACACCCAGTATTTTAAAAATAGTGGATGTTTTACCACTCCACTAAACAACGAGTTTTGAATGTTCCGTCTGCTTTTGTGTGAAGGCCATTTCATCCACCAAAATTCACTTTTGCTGAGCCTCATGGTGTCCATAGAGCTCCAAAATGGGGAAATAACATGAGTCCAATGACTTGGCATCGGGCAGACCCTTCTGGCTACTCGAATTTTACTGCATGTGGTAACACTAACGGTAAATTAAATTGGGGGTATTATCTATGATAATACCGCCAACTCATCGCGAATGTGGTGGGGGTGAGGTCAAGGTTGTGCAAGCAGGGACATAGTAATTAGGGCCAGGGGAATAGTGATTTGGTCAGTGGTACACAGGAAGGAGGCACATTGGCAGACCTATGTGGGGGGCGAGGAGGGGAGGAGTTGCTGTAGCCCAATATGTTAAAGATGATGACGCTGTGTTACAGAGATGGGGCATATGGACCAGGCGTGTGCATACAAAGCGGAAGTAGTAATCAGGGTTTGTATAGAAGCAAATGGATGTGGTCATAGTTCTGCTGTACAGGGGTGTACAACAGGGACAGCTTTTACAGAACTGTGCTGTACACGGGGCGGGGGGAACAGAGTCACTGCGATGTACAAAAAGGTCGTTTATTGTGTTGTGCAGTGACCAGGACTGTGCTATACACGAAATATATTGACAGGGCTGTTCAGTACAGGGGAGCAGAGACTAGTGATGTGCTGATGGGGTCGTAGGGGCTTGACCATCGGTTTTCTATAGAAGAGTGCAGCTGAGTTACCATGGCTCTGCTGTACACAAGTGGCCGTGACTGGGGTTTTGATGTACTGGAGGGCAGTGGCAAGCTGAATTGCCAGTTCTGTACAGGGGGACAGCGACCTGTGATGTGCTGTAGGGGTTAAGGGCCCGCCTGACCATCGGTTTTCTATAGAAGGGTGGAGCCGAGTTACCAGGGATGTGCTGTGCGCAAGTGGCTGTGGCTAGGGTTGTGATGTACTGGAGGGCAGCTGAATTGCATATGTACTGAACAAGACGGAGCGTGGCCAGGGCCGTACTGTACTGGACGGCAGCGGTTGGGCATGGCTGTGCTGCACAGGGGAGATGGTGCGTTAATGAGCCCTAACAGTACTGGGGGCGAAGTTACAAACCCCGTGCTGTACCTGGGAACAGTGGCTACTGCGCCCCTTTGCACGGTGGGCAGTGCTGCAGAGGAGAGACAATAATCAGGGACGTGTTGCACAGGAGGGCAGCGCCTTTGTGAGGGATCAGGGTCGTGCAGTGGGAAGTGACAGTGACCGGGTCTGTGCTGTGCAGCAGGAGTAGTAGTGCAGCGAGAGAGGGCCAGAGGGTCACATAAAGGCGCAGATACCGGCGCCCCAGTGTCCTTAGCGGGAAGAGGGGTGGGGGCGCTCTCTCGTGCCCAGCTCGCGGCGGCTCTTACCTCCTGGCCGCTACGGTAGCTGATGCTGGGCTCGTGTTCTTTGTCTGTGCTGTTGGCAGTCCGGCTCTAGGCTGCCGGGATACTGGAGGAGCAGGGGGCTGGCAGGGAAGCAGCTCTGTGACGTCTGTAGCAGCGGGCCAGCAGGGAGGGAGGGAGGTGGGGACTTAGCTTGGCACACTCCACTGTACACAAAGCAGGAGCCCGGCCTCCTCAGCGCTGACACTGCACCAACGGGATGCAAGGAGGAGTGTCTCCGACTGCATCTGCATAATAACGCAACCTCCGCTAGACATTTTTCTACCCCAGAACTATAGATTGTATGGTAATGGTCCCTGGTGCAATTCTAAGAGTGTTTTTTTTCTTACGTATTACAACACGTCATTAGCGTTTTTCCATTTAAAAGTTATACTTGATGCTGTTCCTATCTTTTTATAGTCATGGGTGGCGTAGACAAAACTCCATGTGCCATTTTTGAATAATGTGCGCTACCAATAACAAAGCAGTGTGTGCCCTCTAGTACCCAATTTTAACTCTTGAGAGGACCTGGTTGTTGTGAGGGAAACCCTGAGCCCCGGACCCCGCTGCAAGATAGACTCACAAGGAGACATGCGTCAGGCTCGGGCTCCCCTGTCGCACTGGCGCGGCCGGGAACGCCCCTTTTATTTATAGGGCATGTGGCGGAGTGCAACGTCACTCCGCAGCGTGCTATTCCCTTAAAGGGGCAGCACCACACTCCTCCTTTTTCATGAGGACAACAAATTCTACAACACACTTAACCCAAACACCTAGATCCCCAATGAGCCCCTTTATTCACAGCCACCCCCTCCCCTGCTGGGCGGGCCCGTCCGGGTCGGATTCTGTCATGGCTCCAATACAAAGTCACTGAAACAAGCAGGTTTCCCTCGCCCTGTCCTCAGGGGGTACCTCCTGCTCGCCTCGGGGATGGGAGACCCGCTGTCAGTTGGCGATCTCACTGGAGACCGAGGGAGGGGCTCTGAACCCCCGCCCTCGTCGGGTATGTCCGCCATGTCCTGATCTAGGAGTGCCTCGGTCCTGGGCTCCCCTAGTTTCTTGAAGAAACTGACGTTCCTTGTGACCGAAGCTCGGCCGTCTGACGCAGTCACCATGGAACCCTTGACTGCTACCACGTCCAGCGGCTCTGGTTCATATGTTAGTGACAGTTTCCCCCGGGGGTGGCTGTTTCTTATTAGCACTTCGTCCCCAGGCACGAGTTGTTGAGGGCGGTGACCCCTCCTTTCGTTCTCCTGCTCAGTCTGTATTTGCCGCTCCATCTCCACCCGTTGAGTGTCGATGACTCCAGACTCCTTTTTCCCCACCTCCGGCAGAAACCCTCTCGGGCACCGCTTGAACAGGGCTTTGCCCGGAGCTACCCCCATCGAGGTGTTTTGGGTTGTTCGATAGACCCGCAAGAACTGGTAGAGGGCCCTCGCCAAACACTGTCCTTGACCTTGTGCAATCCGGAAGACTTTGTTTAACGTGCGCATCATCCTTTCTGCCTCTCCATTAGCCCTTGGACAAAGCGGTGTGACCTTCCTATGATGCACTCCATAGCCTTCCATCAGGGCAGCAAAACGTTCACCTTGGAATGGAGCCCCATTGTCAGAGCAGAGTACTGTAGGCAGACCATGAGCCGCAAACACCTTCTCCATCGCCATCACCACATGTTCAGAGGCCACCGACTGGATGAACTCCACCTCCGGGTATCTGGAGCACTCATCCATCACCACCAGGAAATGCGTTCCCTGCAACGTGGACCCAAAGTCAGTGTGGACAACCTCCCAGGGAGGCGTGCCGCAGGGCATGGCTTTGATGGCAGGTTCCCTCTGGGCGGGCGACGCTGCCTGGCACCACACACATGAAGCTACATATTCGTCCACCCGTTTCTCAAGCTCGGGGAACCACACCTTGAGACGTAGCCGGGCCTTGGTCTTTGCAGACCCTTGGTGGCCTTGGTGTGCCAGGCCGTTCACCTCATGGGCTTTGGCCTGCGGGACCACGAACCGATCTCCTCTCAGCAATAGTCCCTTCTCAGAGAACGACAATTTCTCCTGCACTCTCCACAGCTGCTTGAACCACCTTTGCTTCCTGCGTGCGCCCAGTCAGCGACTCTAGGACACTCTTCCACGACCCTTGCTGCAGTGCCACTCTGAGGATGCAGAAACACTCGTCGTTCGCAGCCGCCACTTCCAGTTATTCGAGTGGCAGGGCATTCGGGGTGGCCCCTTCAACCACCAGCTGTATGTGATCACTGGCCTCTTCCGCACAGGCGTCAGCCTCGCCGTCCAGGCGACTCCCCGGATGGCGAGAGAGGTAGTCAGCTGCATTGTTTGCACCCGGCCGATACACCAACGAGACCCCGTATTCCAGCAGGGCCAGCATCCACCTCTCAATCCTCGCTGGTGGTTTTGACGACGAGCCGCCCAGGATCGGCAGCAGGGGCTTGTGGTCTGTCACAACAGTCACCGGCCTTTCCAGGATGTACAGCCGGAAATGCCTGCACCCCAGAGAACGGCCAGCGCTTCTCGTTCTATTTGAGAATACCGCTGCTCCATCTCTGTCAGAGCCTTGCTGGCGTAGACCATGGGGCGGACGCTGGAGTCATGTCCCACTTGCGTTAGGTACTGCTCCCAGGCCAAATGGGCTGGCGTCCACAACAATTTCAGACTGCAGGGCAGGGTCGAAGAAGGCCATCGTGTCTTCCTCTGCGAGGGCGCTTTTAATGTCCTCAAAAGCAACCTGTTCCAACGGTCCCCACTGCCACGCAGTCTCTTTTTTGGTGAGGACCCGTAGCGGCTCAGACCTGGATGCCAGATTTTTGATAAAGCGGCCACAATAGGTGACCATTCCCAGGACACTTCTCAATTTGGACACATTCTCTGGAGGTCTCGCGTCCTTCATGTCATTTACTTTCCTGGGGTCTGGAGACACCCCTCCCTCGTTGAACATGAATCCAAAGACGTCTATGTTTGTTCTAAGGAACTCACATTTTTCGCGGTGGAGTGTCAGGCCCAATGATTGCAGCCTCTCAAAAGTTTTCGCCAGTCTCTGCAGTTGGTCCACTTCCGACTTGGCAAACACCAGGATGTTGTCACTGATGTTCGGCACGCCCTCTAGGTCCGCCAGAGCCCCTCTGATAATGTTTTGAAATACCTCAGCCACAGAGGAAACCCCGAAGCTGAGTCGCTTGTACCGGTATAGACCCCGGTGGGTCGTGAAAGTCGTGATGTACCTCGACTCTGGATGCAGGAGGACTTGGTGATATCCAGCCCTGAGGTCAAGCTTCGAAAAGAAGCAAGCTCCCTGCAGCTCTGCGATGATATCGTCATTAGTTGGTGTGAGATGACATTCCCTCCTGATGGCCTTGTTGGGCAGCCTCATGTCCACACAGATTCTTACCGAATCGGGTTGCTTAGGTTTGTTGGCAACCGCAATTGGGGACACCCAGGGTGTTGGACCTTCCACCTCCTGGATGATGTCAAGGTTTACCAAGTTATCCAGCTCTTTGTCCACCAACTCCCTCAGATGGAATTGCACCCTACGGTGTTTGACGGCAATGGGCTGCACCGACTCATCGACGTGCAGTCTCACTGGATCACCAGCCATGCAACCAATCCCTTAGAACAGGCCAGCATATTTCTCCAGCAGCGTTTGTATGTCCTCCACATATACGGAGTATGCAAAGCTCACCAGTCCGAGGGCTTTGGCCGCCGCGCAGCGTAATAAGGTCTTGGTACTGACGGGCATTACCTAAAAACATGCTTTGATCTTCGAGCCCCCATGCTCCACCCGTGCCACAAATGCACCGTCCAGGGGAATGGGATGTGAGCCCCCAAACGTGAAAATGCAAGCTTTCGGGGTTGAAAGTCTGGGGGGGCAGGGCATGGCATCATAATGCTCACAGGTCATGACGTTAACTGATGTCCCAGTGTCCACCAGCACCGATAAAGGAGAGTCATTAACAGCCACGATGCACCTCGGCTGTCTTTTGCCCTTGGACTGGAGGGCGTCAATACTTCCTCCTCCTCCTCATCAGGTTGGGTACCCTCCTCCCCGTGTTCCACCTTGGCAACATTGGGAGGGCGGGACTGTCTGAAGAAACCTGATTGCACTGGACCTCTCGGCACCATCACCGGCAGGGACGCTCTGCACACCCTTGCGAAGTGATCCATCACACCACACCGTCCGCACAGCCTCCCCGCAGCTGGGCACTCACCAGGGTGGGGCAGGTCATACCTGCACTTCTGGCATGCCTCTCCCGGCTTACCGCCCCAGCCGGTCTCCGGGCACCCCTGCTGCCACGACCCACAGCGCAGACCTTTTCTGACTTGGTCATGTGGGACCCCGCTTCCATCCTTGATGCACGTACCTCAGAGATCTCCTGGCAAGGCCCAGCTCCAGAATGAAAGGAAGGGTGATCCCAGGTTCTCTCAACTTGCCTGAGGATCATCCCTGAATGAGCTGATTTCTGACCATGTAATCAGTGTTGTCCCATGCACATGCCACTGACAGTCTCCTAAAACGACCATGAAAAGTGTCGAGCGTCTCGTCTTCTTTCTGTTTAGTGGATAACATGCCAAATCGCTCGTAATCCGCATTGGCCAGTGGAAGGAAGTAGTTGTGCAGGGCTGTCTTTGCCGCGGCATAGGTGGTGTCTGCGGGCTAGAGGGAATCAAAATCTCATGTACAGCCGGTCCTGCGGCATTCAGCAATGTGGCCAGCTTGCTGTCATCACTGGTTTCCATCGTTGCCCGAAAGTACATGTCAAGGCGATCAATCCATCGCCTCCATCTAGGCCCCTGGCTGGATGGGGGGCCAAACACATCAAACTCTGGTATGGGCGAGAGAGCCGCCGGCCATTGCTGGTGGTGGAGGTGGGAGTGCTCCTTGCTGTTGGGCCACTGCCTGCGCCCCGTCCTGGTTTGCTGGATTACTCATGGTTCAAAGCGCACAAGCACCCCTTCAGTATTGCAAAAGGAGCCGCAACTCACCCAGCTTGGATCTTCTCCTCACAGACACCTTGATCTTCCACCTTCCACACCAGGATTACAGCCACACAGGCCTCCTTGATCTTTAAAACTCCCCACCAGTTCTGCACCAGCGCACACAGCACTCACCAGATTCCAGTAGGAAGAGTAGTCCAGTGGCAAGTCACCAGATTATCCAGCACAGAGGAGTGTCCAAAAATTGAGCCAGGGAGGCCTAGGGTAGAAGTCTCAGAACAGCCAGTCTCCCCCCAGTGCCTCACCTTCACTCAGTGATTTACACCTCAAAAATCGCAATAAATTGAACTTCCCAGGTATGTCCATGTAGGAATAGCAATCCGCTATTCATATTTCCCAAAATTGTGCCTGAATGGCACTCACAGGCCCCTACGGAGCTCTGTGAAACATCTGTGTTTGAGGGACAAAATGGCCGCCGCCACGTGGGCCACACCCTCCCCCAAGCGTGGAACGAGAGAAATCCTTCCCTCGTTCGAGCAAAAAATTATTTAAATCAATCACCGCTGGGTCCGGGCATGTCTTTGGCCTCGTCGCCACTGTTGTGGGGGAAACCCTGGCCCCCACTGCATTGATCCGTGAGCCCCTGGCCCCTGCTGCAGGACACTTGAAACACTTGTGTATAGGCGCGTTACAAATGCCATATCATATCATATCATAGACTCACACGGAGACATGCGTCAGGCTCGGGTTCCCGCCGCACCGGGAACGCCCCTTTTATTTATAGGGCACGCGGCGGAGTGCAACATCACTCCACAGCGTGCTATTCCCTTAAAGGGGCAGCACCACACTGGTAACATTTTTATCGCCACCTCTTTGGTAGAGGTAAAGTTGTACATATTACCAAGAAATACATAATACCGCCAGCAGTAAATATCCCACAAACCTCGAAAGTGTTAAGGGGTAATATGGGTGGTATATTATTTATGTAATACCTCCAGTTTTACCATTATTACCATAACTGTAATAAGGCATAGTGTTACGAAAAACAAAGGCAATGTGCCAGTAGAGAGATGGATGGATATACTTCTACACAAGGGCTTTGGCCATGTACCCGCCCTTTTAATGTTCATGTTGAGGGGGCATTGGTGGCCTAGTTCACAGGAGAGCATCCAATTGACTCGTTCACGCTGTCATTCAAATGTAATGAGTGTAAGATGGTATTGAAGATAGCATAAGTTGAATTCCCTGCTGACAGTTTCAACTTGATTTACAGCTTGCTAATAGGCTGCAAAAGTGATACGTGGTTGACTGCATCTTTCTGTTTATTGCTTCTCAGTTGATGGTTAACTTTATTAATTGCCTTTTCTGATGGGGGTTAGTGGTAACAAAGCATTCATACAGAGATAGACTGCATTTGGACCCAAGGAATGAAGTCTTGTTCCAGTGAACAATTAATGCACACAGAAGAAAGCCATTCATAATCATGATTACTTTATTTGTCAAATAATGGTGCTTATTTAAATATGTTCCCATGGCAAGTCCATTTTTCATTCTTACTAATATACTAGAAAAAAGTCACATGGCTGCACTAACTCACCGAAGGAGGGTCTAATGTGTTCTTTCTATTTCTCGGGACATTTATTGGAATTATACTGGATCCAATATCTGACATTTGGTTATTCATACTTATCCTGAACTGCCACAAAGGAAGTTCAAGAGGGGATTTTTATATACTCTAGGCCGCCGTCCTATAATTAAGATAAGACCAATTTGCCCAGACGTTTCCCACAATTCTATTGCTAAAAACATTGGATTCGCTGGATGGATTTGGATGCCATTTTCCAAATCAAATGTTTGGCACTAGCTCCTCCAAATGGAACATTTTAGGGAAAATGTTCATAAGTTAGATGGCTACGTGACTACATTCACACCAGCACAGAAAGGGTTGATGGGCCGTCCAAAGGCTGGACTCCTGAAAGGAATTAGTTCAGGAAACGGCCTAGAACTCTCTGCCCAAATTCAGCATTCAACCATGTTGCAGGCATCAATGGTCAACTGGCAATGTTACAATATAACGAGGACTGAGGGAACAAAGGATACCATACTTATTGTAAACACTTACTGGAATCCAAAAGACATCTCAAATGACCAATATATTTTGGTGGTGGATAATTTACTTGAAGAAGCCAGTGAGTCTCACCAGCTGAAACACATCATCATAAATGGTGACCTAAATGCCATATGTTTGGAACTAGAGGCACATACTCAACTTCACCCACAAACCCACCTAGCCCTGGAATGAGGAAGAAGATGGGAGAAGCTGATACAAATTGGGTCCGGCAACAACGAGCAAATCTGTACCAGCAAGACGCAGAGCAGATACTTTGCACATTGTGCGCGAAAAAAAGAAAGGATTTCTGGTCCTTAATTAGGGCAGCTAACAAAAGTAACAACGACTCACTCCAAAACAATGTGAGTGAAGCGACATGGGTTAAGTTTTTGAAGACTTGTACAAAGCTCCGACGACCTTAATCAAAACTCTTGAGCAACAAAATATATCAACCTGGGAGATTCCTTGCGATATTGAGACCATATTGAACAACATTTAAAAACTGAAAAATTCGAGAGCCCCTGGCCCTGACGGGATATCGAACATTGATTTAAAGAGCAATGTTGGTGCCTGGGCACATCTCATTAGCAAAATCTTCTACAACTGCAACGTAAATAAATCAATTCCTCCTTCTTGGAAGACAGCTAATGTTGTTCCCATCTTTAAACGAGGAGCAAAGAAAGACCCGCAACATTATCGTCCAATAGCGATCCTCGATGTCACTGGCAAGGTATTTGGGTCATGTGCTCTGGATGCACTTCATCTCTGGCTGAAAGAAGTGGACTTCATCGATCATTATCAGACAGGCTTTGTAAAGAACACAGGCACAACAGCAGCCATCTTAGTGTTGAGCAGCCTGAAAACCAAGATCCAACAGGGCAGCCCTAGAGTTTTCATGGCTTTTGTAGATCTGGTACAAGCCTTTGATCCAGTTAACAGGGACCGTCTTTGGGAGAAGTTAGCAACAAAGAATTGTCCGGAAAAACTCCTGGCCCCTATCAAAGCGCTCTACCAGGAAACATCTATGAGAGTCAGATTAAACAGAGCAGAACATCTATCAAAAGACATCCCCACTGCGCGCGGCGTGAAGAAGGGATGCCCATTGGCTCCAGCCTTATATAACACCTACATGGTGGACTTCGAAGATTGGGGAAACAACATCAGAAGCTTCCCTCCGACGATAGGAGAAGCTAAGGTGTCCAGGCTTCTCTATGCAGACAATATCATTTTATTATATAAAACCGAAGTCGGTCTGCAAAGACAATTGAACAACCTATTGGAATACTTGAAGGCAAACAACTTGGAATTGAATGAAGCAAAAACCAAGATCATGTTGTTCGAAAAATTGTCAAGGAAGGTGGAAAGGGAAAAATGGCACGCAGCAGAGGAGAAGCTGGAAAAAGTAAAAAGCTTTAAATACCTAGGTGTCATCTTGAGCAGTAATCCGTCAGAAGTCCCCATGCAGGAAAACTTGATAGAAAAAATGAAAACACTGACAATCCAAGCAAAGGCAGTGGATAGAAAGTATGGCCGGTTTTCACTCATTCCAGTAATTACTTTTTTCAAGGCAAAAGTGGTGCCGAGTCTAATTTACGGCACAGAAGCAATGCCCCAAATCCCAAAACACATCTGGGACAAACTCGAGGGATACTTTTGGTGGCAGGTTCTCGGCCTTCCACAAACAACCCAGATACCCCTCATTAGGCGTGAACTTTGTCTAACATCTTTAAGAGGAACGATTGCTAGAAACACCATGATGCTATACAGGAAAATCATCCTGGAACCAAGAACAAGAATCTTCGAAATCATAAAAAAGGAAATCGACAGTGGGAAGAATAAAATGTTGACAACATGGGTCTCGGACAACACCAACCTTCTAGAAGAATTAGTTTCCGCTGAAGCCACCCTCATAACTAACCCAGATAAAGTGGCAAGGAAACTGACCAAAATGGATTGGATCAGAACCTTGGAAGCCGCGGGAAACTATAAACTAACAAAAAACTTCCCACCCATCCAATGAAAGTCAATGTAGTAAGGGGTTACCTGAGCAAATTTCCAAACGAAAACCTTGGATACACCTTCCTGAGAATCCGCCTAAAGCTCATGAGAACAAACGAGATAAGGGCGATAAGAGGAGAATCTGCTACCAACAAATGCAGATTCGGTAGCACAGAGGAGCAGGTGGAGACATTTCATCACCTACTTTTGACCAGCACAGGCACAGAGGCAGCAAGAGCCATCTACCTGGGCAAAACTTTGAAATCAGCAACGACAAATTATGAGGAAGCATGGTGGATACTCCTAATAACCGGCGAAAAAACTCATTAGACAATTGCTTTGGCCCTATTCATGGAAAATATTAGTTTGGAACTGCGAGACACAGACACAAAATAACATAAAACAGGTCATAAGGACATTTAGACCTTGACAGTAATGGGAATAAACGTCCTCACTACTCTCCTTCTTACTCTCCTCCGTTTCCCTCTGGACCCTTTCTCACTGTGATTCTCTTTTTCTTTGTCCTTCTTTTCTCTTCTTCCTTCTGCTAAAGTCAAATGGAAACATGTGGAAATGCTATATGGATCATTTTGTAAAAATTGTAATACAATGAAATCAAATAAAAAAATTAAAAAATTAAAAGTTATTCAGAAAACAATAAAACGCTTTTTACAGCCTACTCCCTGTGACTGAATGCTATCTGGTGAGGGTGAACCAGCTCAAGAATTTTTGATTTTTATTAAATAAAATGATGCAGGTAATTCTGTTGCTAAAAGGGGGTCTGCAAAGAGAGTGCAAAGGGAGAGAGCAGTCTGCAGTCACTGAGGAATACACTGCGTGGACGCTTTGTGGCAGTAACTCTGTTGTCTACTGCTTGGAGGCGTGTCTTCAGCTTCCTGTTTGAAAAGCTACTCCACCGCAAAGCGGACCGCAAAGGGAGTGCAAAGGGAGAGAGCAGTCTGCAGTCACTGAGGAATACACTGTGTGGACGCTGTGTGGCAGTAACTTTCTGTTGTCTACTGCTTGGAGGCATGTTTTCAGCTTCCTGTTTAAAAAGCTACTCCCCGCGAAGCAGACCGCGAAGGGAGTACAAAGGGTTCCATGTCTTAAAATCGTGGCAAAAATGGCAGTGTTTACAAAATATCGCGGCAAAAATGCTGTGGTATTGCCGCCACAATCATGTAAAGGATGCGGGGGACACCCCTGCAACCCCCGGACCCATTATACCATTTAAGGGGAGCGGGGGACACCCCCGCAACCCTCGCTCCCCTTAAATGGTATAATGAGGTACACCTTTACCGGGTCAAACCACAGCATTTTTGCTGCGATTTGTTTTACTGGCAACATTTTTGCCGCGATTTTATTACCTAATACCGTACAAAGGGAGAGAGTAGTCTGCAGTCACTGAGGAATATGCTGTGTGGACGCTGTGTGGCAGTAACTCTCTATTGTCTACTGCTTCGAGGCTTGTTTTCGGCTTCCTGTTTAAAAAGCTACTCCCCCGCGAAGCGGACCGCAAAGGGAGTGCAAAGGGAGACAGCAGTCTGCAGTCCACAGTGCGGAGAAGGAGAAGGAGCCACGGAAATTTAAATTGCCACTACCCGTGGAGTTTGAGGTACGCGTGATGGGTATGTGTGACATTCAATAGCAATGTAAAATGGCATTGATCATCTAGACTGTTTTAGGCGCAGACTTAGCTACTAAACTCCTAATTAACATTATAAACTTAAAACCAACTTTCAGCTGCGTACTCCTTATTACGCGCCCAGGACCTGCAGGGGTTGCCGTTTGGCTTCCTCTTTGACCTGGGTTTGGATTTACTTCACTTTCATCTTAAATCCCAAAACAATTTGGTGAAGTGAAGGAAGAAGTTTGGTGCATATCCAGATACTGTGTGGCTCCCCCATTGGAGGTTTCCGCTATGATCTTGATTGTTCATCAAGGATAACTGCAGTTTATCTTATATTTTTACCCAATTGTTGAATCCTCCTTTTCTGTGCAGCACGTGAACCGTGACTCATATACTGCTTTTGGGCGGTGGGTTTGGCTGTGTGAGCTTGGCGAGGCTTTGGGGGACCAGAGCACTAAGGTGAAACGATTTTGTCCCAACGTTCTAGAAATACTGCTATAAGCCTAATCTAAGATAATGCGCCCAGGGCTACGTAGCCAAATGGGCCATGAGTTACCAGCAGGAAGCTGTACTACTACGGCGATGGTGGAACAGACTGGGGGTTCTTTTCTGCCGAGTATTTAAAACCGAGTCCTACCACCTGTCTCAACTTCACTCTGTAGATTTGCACCATAATCCACTGTTGGGGAGAATCCAGGATGGGAGGTGGGCCCTGTGGATATCAATGCTTAGTCAGTCCCACACCTGACCTTAAATCTGGACGATCAATTTAACCCAGGAACTCCACCTCCTATTCTGACTGGTCAAATTGATAGGCACTCTATTAATAGGAGGGCACCTGTAAGTAACATGGTAAATATGCCCTTGGTTCAGTCACAAACACCAAGGGATATCCCAGGGACTTGCCCGATCTTGGGGCAAAGGGCCATGGACCATTATTTCATTAAGTGTGTAGCAACCAGTACCGAAGTGAAACCTCTACCGGCACTTAAAGGAAACGCGATGTTGGACCACTCTGTTATGAACTCGCAGCTCTATTTTGGCTGTCCAAAGGACCTGACAGACATTAGCATTAATTAACTTGCTGATCAGGCAGTTGAACAAGAGGCCAATCAAGAATAAGCTGTTAGAAGCCTAATCTAAGATAATGCGCCCAGGGCTACGTAGCCAAATGGGTCATGAGTTACCAGCAGGAAGCTGTACTACTACGGCGATGGTGGAACAGACTGGGGGTTCTTTTCTGCCTGACAGACATTAGCATTATTGAACTTGCTGATCAGGCAGTTGAACAAGAGGCCAATCAAGAATAAGCGCTTTGTGATCGAGCCGAAAGTGTGGTGCAACTAACTTGCGTTGCGTCGCTGCAGGATTCGCCAACTGCACTAACCAACCTAATTGATAGGTATGACATTGACTATGAACAAGAAGTACAAGCTCAGTCTCAACTTGATGGCTCAGGGGCATTCGGTGCTCAGAGTGATTCCCCGGCTCTCCATCATACATTAAGGGAGATTGATGAGCATATACGCCTGACTCATCCTACAGTTTCTGCATTGAACATGGTCTTGAGTTCATTTGTTGCACTATACGATAATATCTGGGCTGAGTTAAAAACGACTAATACAATGATGTCTGGGGTGAATAGTAAATTGGAGGGAATTGGGTTTGAACTGCGCTTTGGAACTATTGGACTGGGACAAAGGGAGGAGAAGGGGGAAGTGGATCGAGAACAGCATAAACCCATCATTGTTGAAAGTACCTCAGAAATTATAGAAATCTCAGATTCTAATCCCTTGGAGGGTCCATCACTATGTCCTACTGTTCCACTCAGGCCAAGGGTGGAGTGAACATCAATTAGCTCCCCCGTGAAAGCCTCAAATGGGCACTGCATACATATTGATTTAACTAATAAACATCCCTTAAGCAAGGGCGGTTCAGTCCTATCGATGGGGTGGTACCAGCTGTGGCAGTGACCACGGAAGAAAGCTCGTTGCCTAAATCAAAAAATTTGAAAAAAATGTAAAAAGTGAAACTTAAACCTTTGGTTGGAAGGAATCATATTCTTAGCATCAGAGCTGCCCATAAATCCTTATTTAGGCCCAGGCTATCCCCTGTTATCAAGGCCATGTCGGTTGATTCCATGGTACAAACTGACCCTGACCCTCTGGCTATCCATATGGAGGCAGATCCAAATATTGTTCATGTTAAATCTACTGCCCCTAACCTAATCCCTCTCGCTGTGGATAAACCCGAGAGGGTTCAGCCTATATCCCCAAGTCTGACAGTAAGGGGGGCGCATGTGGTGTCACTTGGCAAATCGGCAGTAACACAGCCCTGAGCCATGGTAGAGGGGATCTGTGGCATTGCACCCAATGGCTGCTATGGCTGGGCAGTCTGAATCAATATGGGGACCAAGAGAGGGGGCGTCCACATCGGCTCAGCCTATAGTAACGGCTGGGGTCAGACAGTCTGTTCCTGGAGGGGGCCGAGTAGAAGCTCATGTGGGCATGGGGGTGGGGTAGCATGGAAAATTCCCACCTTCTGTGAACATTGGTGTGGGAGATTTTCCTCTTGGGGCGGAATGTGGAAGTGGGAAATCTAGGCTATTAGAATATCCCACCGATGTGCCTCTATCCCGGAGTGGCCCCAGGAGTTAAGGATCTATTGCAATGCCTACACATGCCGACAATACAGGCACAAAGGGATGGTCTTGATGATCAGTTCCCATCAGTATGGGGCTCCCGAAATACAACACGGAACCCACGAGTGACTGATTCCTAGGGTGTTAAAGTGCGGGTGGCTTTGGGTAGTAGGGGAAATGGTAAGATTGCCAGTCAGGAGACCAACCGAATTGAAATGACCAATATGCTGGGCCCTGATTACCCAGTATGTCTGAATTGCTCTAATATCCTGTATATTTTCTGAAAATCCAACATTGGCATTGGTGGGTTCACCTGGCATTGGGAGAATGGCTTTCCCCGACAGAAACAATCCAGATACATGTACTATTTATCTGAACTCTCCAATAGTTAAGGAATTGATCCTAACACAACGAGAAGGATTACTGAATTTAGGGTTTGATGTTAAGCAGGTGGAGGTGGAGAAGGGAGGACCTCGTTATATCAGCCATAACCAGCGCATTATGTTCCCAGGGTGGGTAACAAGTGTGCAAGTGTGGGACTTGGGATTGAGAAGAGGCTGGAAAAACAAATAGATTGGGCCACTATCATCTCCTTCCTGTGGCAGAAATTGGTCCCGTAAACATCTAAGCACGGCAGGTACTGAGTGGCAAAGTGTCCCCCTATGTTTACAATCTTGGAATACCTGAGGAAGCATACATCTCTTTACAAACCCTACTTGTCTAGTCAATCTAAGAGAGGCTAATTGTATTTGCCTACAAGAAACTTGGATGACCTCAATACCTATCCTAGATGGATATAAAATCTATACCTAACCAGCTAAAGAGAGCGCTGGGGGGAGGCTCTCAGGGGGCATGCTCATCGCTGTACAAAATACTCTAGGCCCTAGTGGGTCAATCATTGAAAATCTACCCTTGGTGTTCTTGGGGTGGATCTTACCTCGCGGGATGGTTGTGTGAAGATTCTGATAATCAACATATATTGGCACAAAGGTATTTCATCAGCAGATGCCTGTGTGGAGAAAGTGTGCCATGCTATTGACGACTGGTCGCTGAGGTTTCTAAATGGTAGAATCTTAGTGGTGCGAGATTTAAATGCCGACTGTGGATTTCAAATAAACCCCTGGGATCTTGATGAGGTCTACCTGAACCAAGCTGGAAGCCTTGGGAAGCGGCAATTGGGGGGGAATATATGGTATGCAGGTCTGGGCTCTCTGGGTTTACAGCCTTTGGTGGGAAAAAAGTCTCATAATTCTGAGGAGTCTCAATGGCACACCTGGTATAGGGGGAATAGATCCTCTCTTTTGGATTACATCTACTTGGACAATTTCCTTTTGAATCGATGTGAGTCGTTTACAGTGGTAAAGAACGACTGGAGCGACCACTGTATCTTAACGGCAACCTTTGATTTGATATTAAACCTCAGAGAATTCCAGACCGACCAGCAGTTAGTCGCCAATACGGCGGGCAATGCTGTTAGATGGACTGATTCAAACATCACCATTCTGAATCAGAATGTGATGGACACGCTCAATTTATCCACTCTAGATTGGAAGGTTACTAACTTTAATGCAATTGAGTTTCAAAGGTATATAGGTGTCCTGGTCTCTGGTATCCACCCTAGGATTGGTATTACAGGGTATGGCCCAGCTAGGCATATTCACTGCTATAATGGGGATCTGGCCTCTGCAAAAGGTAATATGAGGAGGGAAATTAGACTGTTGCAGAGAACAATCATTGATAAGGGTACTCGAGCTGAGCTTGTTAGGAAAACTAAGCAGTCCTATCAAAAGTACTGCAAATCAGTAAAAAATACCCTACTGCAGCAGGATGCAGAGTCTATGTTAAGGATTTTTATTAATGCAGATGTCAGCCCATTTTGGTCTCTCATCAATGGCCAAGATCCAAACTATTTAGTCTCCCAACTAAATAGCATCCCTGAGTTGGAATGGGTTGAGTTCTTTGAGGGGAGGTTTGGACTCCAACGAACGACTTCCCCGAGAATACTGACTCTTTGTATAGCATTAACCGGGACCCTCTCCTAGATATTAGCATCATCTATTCCCTCCTAACTAAATGCAAAAAAGCCAAGAGCTTCAGGGCCAAATGGTCTAACAAACAATACTTTTAAGGCTGATCGAAACATCTGGGTGAATTTTTTGTATCTGGAATTTAAGGATATCATCTGTACGGGGGTAATGCCACAATCTTGGAGCACAGCCCATGTGATACCCATCTTCAAGTGTCGAAGCAGTTCTGATCCAAAGAATTATCAGTCTATTTCGCTTATAGATGCCAATTGTAAGATTTTCTCGGCATTCCTCCTCTCACACTTAGAAGATTGGTACAAATTGGCCCATCCTCTTGATCGATTCCAGACCGGTTCCCGGAATGGGCATTTGACTAACATCAATGGGCTTGTCATTAAATGCATCCAGGAAGATGCGTGGAGGAGGCCGAAGGGCTGTACATATGTGGCATCGATTGACTTATTGGCCGCATTTCATTGAAATAAACTTTAGGCAAAATTGGCAAATTGGGGTACGCCAGGGGGGCTCCTGAAGCTCATTAAGGGTCTGTATGAGAACTGCGGGATTCAAGTCCGCCTAAGCCAGAAGGGGGACGTCTCTCAGAGAATTAGATCTTATCCAGGGGTCAGACAGGGATGTGTTCTGGCCCCCTGGTTGTTCAACCAATATATGTCTGATGTGGCATTCACCCTAGTCAATGAAGAGTTGATTGCTTCAAAAGGTGGACAAGCTAAAATCATCTGGCTAGCATATGCAGCCGATTTTATGATGTTTGACCTCACTAGGGTTGGTCTGCAGAGGCTCCTAAACAAATTTGAGGGATATGCAAAAGAAAATGGCCTCATTATTAACTCCAACAAAACGAACATTCTTGCATTTAGGAAAGCGAGGGTGAATGCAAGCAGACCTATAGGGCATATTGGAGGAAGTCCAGTGAAGCTAACTGAGAGTGTCAGGTATGTAGGTTTCAACTTTGGATCATATATGGGATCAAAATTGGTCTCTGAGGCCCTGCTGTACAAGGCCAAGATGCTGTAATTGCAGATTATAAAAATCGACCGCAGGTTTGGCAGATTCTCCCTCAAACTGGCGTTAATGTTTTTTGAAGGGAAGATAGTGCCGAAACTAAGCTATGGTCTCCAACTAACAATGGGCAAGGTACAAAAAATATTGGATAAAATTGAGGGCAGAATATGGAGGCGGATTACTTGGGTACCTAATGTTGTGCCACTACCCACACTAAGATTTGAACTGGGGGTTGCATCAATATGGGTAAGGGTGCAATGGTCCGCTTTGACATTATATGCAAACATAATGGCCCCAATACACGATTCATTGTATCATCTGATGGGTGAAAATGTGAATTTTTCTGTGGAGCTAACTGTCCTTAGGGAAAGATGTGAAATTATTCTCCATGATATCAGCTCAAATCTAGAGACCCTGGTCCACAACCCCTTGAGAGCTAAAAGAGTTTTGTTTGATTTCGATTGGATTCAGACAACTGATGCCTTCCACTCATACGCATCTTTGGGACACCTTGCACATGAGCATAAGCGACGAGGATCCCCATCTAATATTCTGTTTCAATTTTAGAATTGGTATTATCGGGGGCTGTTACTCAGGGTTCGGTGGAATGCATGATGCAGTTGGTTGTAGATTTTGTTTGGTGAAACCTGAGTCGCTACGACACTTAATTTTGGAGTGTGAACCACTCAAGCTGCTAAGGTCTAAATTTCTGTCATCCTTGTATTTAAATCAACTACCTTGCAGCATGGACATGGCATGGAAGCAATGCTTGAGTATCCAGAATGTACATGAGGGCCTGGCCATATCAGGTTATATTAAAAGTCGTAGGCCCCTATTCTGAACTTGGCGCAGTGAAGGTGCTAAACAGCACGGTTCACTGCGCCAAAAGAGGACGCCCAGGCTCAACTAGTATTCTCAAGTGGGCCTGGGCGTCCTCGTAGAGCACGACAGTGCACTTCTGGATTGCTCCTGTTTCTAGTACCCGTGTGGTGTATATGAACACTTTCATTTAAAGCGATCAGCTTCAACGTTGCCTTATGCAACGTTGAAGCTGCTCGCTTTGGTGTAAATGAAAGTGTTCATATACACTCGTGCAGTGTATATGAACACTTTCATTTAATGCGAGCAGCTTCAACATTGCAAGCTGCAACGTTGAAGCTGTTTGCTTTGGTGTAAATGAAAGTGTTGTATATGAAAACTTTCATGTACACCCAAGCAGGCAGCTTCAACGTTGCAGCAACGTTGAAGCTGCTCGCTTTGTTGTACATGAAAGTGTTCATATACAACACACAGGTGTATATGAACACATTCATTTTCACCAAACAAGGCTTCTTGTGGCACTCCTCCAGTTTAACGCCACCAAAAGGGTACTGTATATGTGCGCTAGTTTAGCGCACATATTAAACTGGAGGAGTGCCACAAAAATACCCTTCCAAAAAGCCTGTTTACGAATGTGGCGGTTGCTAGGTTGGTTTCCAACCCATCCTAGCAACCGCCACATGTATTCCGAAAATGGCGTATTCCTTCCGACTTTGGAAGAATGCGCCACCTTCAGAATAGGTCTTAAGTACCGAAAAGGTTGTTAACCCTTTTAATGTCCTTTTCGGTACTTAACACGTTAATGAAAATAATCTGCAGAAAACCTGATGAGGAAGGTTATAATCAGGGCCCGATTCTCATCTTGGCGCAGTGAGCGTGCTAAATAGCACGACTCACTGCACCATTTCTTTACACCCAGGCACCACTGCTATTCTCATGTGGGCCTGGGCGTCTTTGCAAAGCACGACAGTGCTTTCGCTCTAATCCGCCTGTTTCTAAGAGAAACAGGCGGATTGCAGAATCTCGGCAGCATTTTCTTTAAATAATGAGGGAATCGTTATTTAACGAAAATGCTGCCGAGATGAAAACAAAAATGCACATGCTTTTTGGGTGTGCAGATGCTGACAGGTGGGTCCTGCACTGCATGTGTTTATCTTTATTTTCAGAAGAGTGCGTACTCTTCTGGAATCAAAGACCCACCTGTCACCATCTGCACACCCAAACAGCTGCGTGCTTCTTGTGGTACTCCTACTTTACGTGTGCTTCTTGTGGCACTCCTCCTGTACGACACCAATTTGGTACCTTACTTCAGCGCCAAATTCAAGCTCTTATGAAATTGGAGGAGTGCCACAAGAATAACCATGCAAAGGGAGAGATAACTATAGACTATATCACATACCTCAATTGCGTGTTTTAAAATCTGAGGACTTTCTTTTCATTGAACCACTTGGCTGCCCTAATCCCAATGTCTCGGCCATACATTGTACCTTCCCGACTACGGCGCATTTAATCAGGAATTACAAAGAGTGTTTGATGGCAGTGGACATTGAGATTGATGTGGACCCTATGGAGAAGGGCCCCTTGCCTAAACCAGAAGATATTATGCCTTCAGTTCCGGTTGATACTGTACTTAAAGTGGGGGGGGGGACAACCCTGCTCTGGCTGAAATACAGCAAGCCCTGAAATCACTGCTAGAATCCATCCCGCAAATGCTAAAGAACCACTGATGCTTATCACTACTCTCTTGGAACTGCAGAGGCTTTTCCCACCTTCTGAGATCTGAGGGTTCTGCAGACCTACTGTCACAACACAGCTGTATCTGTCTCCAAGAGACATGGTCTCTCGACCCACTATTACTTGACGGCTTTGTTATACATCAAGCGGTGGCTAAACGTGGCAGTACGGGTCGTCCCTATGGGGGGCTACTAACTGGGGTAATGAATTCGATTACGTCTCGTAAGATACAGTGTAAAGCTGAGGAGCAGCTCCTGGCAGTAGAAGTCGAACTACACGATGAAAGAGGTCTGGGAAGGTATTTAGTAATCAATCTTTATAACCCCCCAGGAGAATTGATTCGTGATTTGTTACAGGAGGCGATTCAGGACCTGTTGTCTTCCTGGTGGCTGAGAGATGGAAATGTGGCTGTGATGGTCATGGGCGATTTTAACCGCCATATGCCAGATGAAATACTGATATCCTCTAATCCGGACCTTAGCACTAGGTGTGTAATGACCCACGGAAAGAGGGAAGCTGAAGGGCTAGGCTGGCTACAATTGTTTGGAGCTTGGGACATGGCTATGATGAACGGCCGTACCAGGGGAGATCGGCCGGGGAAACACACTGGGTCTAACGTCGCTTCCACTAGCACGTTAGACTATATATTTATGTGCCCCGAGCTGCAGACAAGAGTGACTGGCATGGCCGTGAAGCACAACGAATGGAGCGACCATGCGTCGCTTCAGTGCACTCTATGCATGCCTATTCCTACATCTGTACCTCCTAATATAGGCAGTATCAAAACCAACTGTGCAGGATCCAGAATTGTATGGTCCGAGAGAAATATAAGCTCCGCTACGGAAGCACTTAAATCTACTGCATCCCTAGATTTCCTTGAGTTCGAACACATGTCGATAAATGAGATTGAGGATTGGATATCTAAATTCTCAGGCCAGCCTGCTACGGCCAATAAGGGACATATGTTAAAGATAGGGGGGTGCATACCCCCGTTTAACAGGGAAATTAGGGATGCTAAGAGAGGACTAAGAGCGGCTATTCGAGGTCTAAAACTGATGAACTTACCTGGAGCCTTATACCGTGAGAAACTAAGGAAAATCAAAAATCAATACAGAGCAGACATCAAGAACATTAAGAGCACTGAAAAAAAACGCCAGATCCCCTGCACCTAACGGGTTAGCCAATATAGTGATTAAGAGCCATCCTCTATTTTGGGCCGACTTGTTTTCCTTACTTTTCAATAAAATATTAGAGCAGGGGGTAATCCCCCGCTCATGGCAAACTGCCATTCTTATTCCTGTATTTAAAAAAGGTAGCCGTTTGGATCCTAATAATTACAGGCTTTTATCCATGTTAGATATCTCTGGTAAGCTATTTTTTTTTATTGATTTAGCTGATTACTCAACTTTTCAATTTATACAAAAAAGAAAAAAGGAAAATTTCTTAAACAGTTTGTTAAAAAGGTTAACAGATACTTAATTCATTTTCACCAGTTTTTCAAATAGTTAACCATTCATAAAATGTGCGATACATCAAAACACAGAATCACAAGAATACACACACATGTAATACTTAACCAACCTAAAACATTAAAACACAGCAAATATGTATAAATCATAACATAACATAACATGACATAGCATATTTCAAGCCATTGTTCACAGGTCATCTGAGAAGACTTAATTTCTTCTTATTACATTTCAGTGAGGATGGGTCTGGCTTCTAACTTTGAAGCATTCAGAAAGTTGGTTGTTGCTATGTATAAACTTATATTTTCAGTTGTGAGTATTTTTAACCATCTGTGTTCTGGTAATACATAGGACATATAGAGCAAATGGTTAGCATAGTGTATATCTCTCAGTTTGCATAGCGCAGTGCATTTCATAACAAGATGTTCAAGTGTTTCTTGAAAAGAAGGATTAAGGCAAAATCGACAGTAATTTTTTTCCAAATTTAGCTGTTTTCTCTGCGCTTGAATGTCCCGAGTAGGCCATAAATTCAAGCGTAAACGTAGGATCGCTGAGCGTGTTTTGGGATTTGGAGCTTTAAGCAAATAGGTTTCAGTTACTCCCATTTTTTTGTCCAGAAATGCTTGCGCATTGAAATGTTTGTATGAAAGACAGCTAGCACGAGTAGTTATCCAATCTTGCATTAAGATCTTTTTTTTGGCATGATCCGGATTATTAATCAACATTTCAAGAGTGGCTTCAGCCTTGGCCAGTATTGATATTACATTCTTTGTCCATTCTTGAGTGAAGCGATGTTTAGAATGGACCATATAGTCTGATACAGTTGCCAACAAGGTGTTATTCTTATCATAAATTATACATTTCTTGAAAAACGCACATAATTGTCAGTGATATCTGGCATGTAAAGATGTGAGTCCCAGCTCGTATCGTAACCAGGGCCCAGGTGTACATATCGGAACTCTTAATGATTGTCGCCAGTATTTTGCTTCAATTTTTTCAAAGAATGAATTTTCAATAAATGTTCTGGTTTCAAGACCATAAAGAAGAGTAGGCGTGATTTTTTGTCGCCAATACTGGATTGCCGGGGCTATTGAAAATTTGCCAAATTTAAACAGGATTATCTTGGTTTGCGATATGGCTGGGATCACTTTATTTACAACGATGAGCTTTTGGGTGTCAATGTTAGGAACATCATCAAAAGCCAATCCTAAATATGTGTAGTTTTGAACAATATCAAGTTTAGCATCTTTGATTTTCCAGTTCATTTTATTGCTCAGAGAAGCCTTTGGAACGTATTGTACTACTTGTGACTTTTTTAAGTTCATGATGAGTTCGTTTAGGTCAAAATATTGAGACAAAGCTGTCAAGAGTCTTTGCAGGCCACTAGGGGTTTTTGATATAAGGACAAGATCATCCGCATACCAAAGAGCTTGTATGATCACATTGTTTAACTTAGGAGAATCTGATGGTACTTCTCTGAAAATCTTCTTGATATTTTGAATATAGAAATTAAACAAGGCAGATGCTAATAGACAGCCTTGTTTTAAACCTTTAGATGTTCTAATAGAGGCAGACAGCAGACCCATTATTGACAGTCTAATACGTATTGATGTTTCAGAATGCAACGCATAGATAATATCAATTAAAGTAGGGGGGCATTCTTCTTCAATGAGCTTATTAATGAGTTTGACTCTAGAAATAGAGTCGAACGCTGCCTGTAAATCGATAAATGCAAAATATATAGGCATCTTGGTGTAATGTGCTTGTTTTTTTAGGGCATGTAATGTAATTAAATTGACAGCTGTTCCCATGCCTGGCACAAAGCCCGTTTGATTCGGGTCTCGATGTTGGGTCTCCAGAGTCCATTGATTGAAATCTCGCGAGACAAATCGACAAAATATTTTGCTCGGGGTGTCCAGAAGGGCGATGGGGCGATAGTTAGAAGGGGCCTCACGATTGCCGTTTTTGAAAATTGGGACTATTAATGACGTACACCATGTTGTGGGTATGGTTTTTGTGTGTAGAATTTGTTGGAATATCTTGTTTAAGATTCTAGCCCACAATTTTGGATGATCTTTCATCATTTGGTTTGTTAGACCATCAGGTCCCGCAGCTCGAGATGAAGAGGACTTATTTATGAAGTCTTCGATGATTTCCGCGGAAATATCAAGATTCCAAGATGCATTATTTTGTGTTAGATATTGATAATGCTCAAAGTTTTCATCGTGGTATAGTTCAGAGAAGTGTTTTATCCATTCCCTCTCTGCAACACCATTTAGTTGTGTGTCAACTTGTTTGTGGACAACTGTTTCATTCAAAAGGGACCATATTTGAGATGTATTTTTGGTACGGGTTAGATACATAAAATTTTCACTGTCTCTTTGAAACATAGAGGCTTTGTGACCACGTATCCAATTCTTGTATTTGCATTTTAAGCTTCTTTTCGCTCGTTGTTGCTGATCTACAGATAGAAATCGCGTCAATCTTAGTTCTTTTGTGTAAATAGATTTCACCTGCTGTAATTGGTGATCGTAGACGTGCTTGTTTTTTTTTTGAGAAAAAAGATGTAGATGGCGAACTTCATTGAACATATTCAGGACTGTTGGGTAAGATTGAAACGCAGGAGAACTTATCTGTGCTTGTAGTTCTCTTTCCATTGATTTTAGTTTGGCTTGGGTCCATTTAAATCTTGTTTTGGCATTATTAATTTGCAAATTTGGCATCATCCGATGTTGTGGATCTTCTTGGGATTCTGTCCATGGCCAAGTCAACAGCAGCATATTGTGGTCACTTGTTGATTGTTGGATGATTTCAAATTTTAGAGCCTTCATGAATATATCTTCAGAAAGGAATAGATAGTCGATAATGCTTGTAGATTTGCCTCTGTGCCACGTGGGCTGAGATGGTATGTCTCCTGGAAGAGAACCATTCGCGATATATAAATTCCACTCACTCATAAAATTTTGAGCTCTAATAGTATCTTGTGATAGGTTTTTTTTAGATGTGGACATATCATGCAAATTGAAATCGCCAGCAAGTATGATGGTTGAGATATCTGGGGTTTTCGAGATTATTTCCAAGAGGCTAGATAGATCTTTATAAAAGGTTTTGTCAGGAATTGCCGCTGGATTGCGATACAAGTTGATTAATGCAATATTCACGGAACCTCTCGAAATTTTGACTAACTGCATGAAATTGTTTGGGGAGGCCCATGCATGGAGTTTAAGGCCTGATGTAGTTCTGACAGCCACCAATAAGCCTGACATAGGTCGTCCTTTTGTGGAGGCGATTGCTGGAAGATGTACCACAGTATGCTCGTCCCATATTGGGGTCTGTGTGATCCACGTTTCTTGAAGCGCTACAATTTCAAAGTTGTTCATGCAGTTCTGCTCTTGGTTCAGTAAATGTCGATAGCCTCGCGAATTCCATGAAATCAAGGAAACATTTTGTTTGGGCGGGCTCAATGATGGTTATGTTTTGGCTGATAAGTTGCAAAAGGCACAGGTACATTCTTCTTGTCGTTGATTGACCTGTGCATTTTGTTTTTGATTTGATTTTTGCTCTTGTTGTTCGTTGTAGCTTCTTTCTGGGTCTTGTGCCAATAGAAATCCCATATCAAATAAGGCCATTTTTGCTCGCCATAGGGTGTTTAGCACTAAACCAGATCTAATCCATTGGTGGACGATAGAGAGATTACTATCGCACAAAAACTCCACTTGGTCAATGTCAGATGATGAAATATCTTCCAAAACTGGTAGTTCACCAAATATGTTAAGAACGCTTGTTCTGGACAAGTCGTATTGGGCATGCGGAGCATTTCGACATTTCAAAATAAGATTATGGAAATCATGAAATTTGTTCTTCTTGGTTTCTTTTTTTGGAGGTACTATCTGTGTCTTTTTTATTGGTTGTTCAGGTGTTGTAAAATTGACTATCTTCTTGTTCTGCACCTCATTAGCTGAGGTAGATCGTTGTCCTGTTGGATGATAATTCAATTGGGCTACTTGTGACCAATTTCTTTCTGCAGGGTAATTTTCATCCTGTATTTGTGAATGCGATTCCCAGTTTGCTGCTTGTCTAGAGTGATTGTTATTGGGAAGTTGTAAACGTTGATGTAAATACTCGTCCACAGCTGCTTTGATTTCTTCAGCTCGTTCAGAAATATGATTTCGGTCAGAGATCGCACTGAGGGATGATTTTGTAAATGATGATGATGATGCAGCTGTGAAAAATTGCAACGGCAGATTTTTGGAGATAGGAACAGCATTCACTCGGGTATCTTCTGCTTCTTCAGATAAGGCAACCAAAGCGTTCAAAGGTGAGTGTGAAGGTGGATGGGCCAATCGAGTCTGAGTCGCAGAAGTAGCTATCAGAGTGTCACCTGAGGATCCAGTGTCTTTCGCCGTATTGCATTGTCTTAAAGCAGGAACCATAACAGCTGCGTTGGTACTTGAAACTCATTTGGTTTCGCAGTGGTTTGGCTTATTGTTTCTGCTTGTTGAATAGTAGAACTCGAATGAATATCAGTAGATGCGTTTTTTAGTATGGCATCATTCATTGCTAGGCGTGCTTTCACTTTCATCATTCGTCTTAATTTTTGTGTAGTATGACGTGGTTTTGAAATGAGAAGCCTTGGAGGGGGCCCCTGACGGGCTTGCTTTTTGAAGACATCGTAGGTTACTGGAGCCGTAGGGAGTGGACTTGTGGGTATTTTGTCGACACTAATCCATGATGCATTCGGGTCAGGGTTGATGAGATTAATACTCTCCACCGGCCGGATGATTCCAGTTACAACAGGAACTGCAGTAACTTGGATTTCATCCTCAATTAATATGGCCTGCGGGTGCAGATCCTCTGTGTTATTATTTGGTTTAGGCTGATTCATGTAGGGGTGAAATTGTATCCACGTTGCAATTTTTTCAATTTGCTTGGATTGATAGTTTATTTTTTGCTCGAGTGTTTCGAACATTCTGTATAAACTTTTGATTGTGGTGTTTACCGCTGTGAGGGTGATCTCCAGGAGGCCATTATTGGCAGATGTTGTCGGACGTTGAGAAGATGATAAGCGCCGTCGAGGAGTGGGTTGAATAAAAGAGGCTACTGAAGAAACACTAGAGTCCATCGAACAAGGTGCTCGGTAGTCGGGTATATTTGACACCACTGATGAATTCTGGATCGTATTGGTTGCACATGTCGGTGTATTAGAAAACACTTCATTGTTGTCTTCTTCTTCAGCCACAGATGGTAAGGGTGCATATTGTTTTTGATTGATGATTGGAGATTTAATGGTTTGCAAAATGGTATTGTCCGACATGCACTGTTCTTCGATTTGCAAAGGCAGAGATTGTAACGGCTGCACTTGCTTTGGAATTGGGGAGGTATTATTTGGAGTCTTTTCTGACGGGGCTGAGGCAGGCACGGTGGCCTGAACATGACTTGAAGTCTGCGCACAGAAAGTGCGGATGTCATGCTTGGATAGAGGTGTTTTGGGCACCGGTGTAAGCGTGATGCTTTGCCGAGTGGCCATGCGTTTGGCTTTTCCAGCAGCTTTAGAGGTATTGTTTGCTGGCGTAAGTGGTAGATCAGGTACTTCAGGCATGTTTGTTTTCAGAGTGTAAGAGCGCATGAAAAGAAAACCAGCTCCAGAAGAGACAGAGCAATGTGTTCGTTTTCACGGTGCTGCGTGCGTATTGGCACTGCTAACCACGGATGTATGTAGCATAATCAATAAAACAAACAGAGCATAACATTATAAAGTGTCAAAATTGCGAGAGCAAAGTAAGCAAAATTTGCCAAGGTAAAAATAAATAAATAAATCAGTCAAGAAACGTACCGCCGCAACGCCGCAGCTTCGCGGCTAAGCGGTACTTGCACGGTACTTGGTACGGTGCGCGTGCGCGGTGCGCGCGAGAGTCTCAATAAATACACGCCTTCAAAGGGGTGTGTTAAAGGTTGCCGCACAGCCTAAACAAACAAGATAGAAATAGCTGTAAGGAATTAAGTTCATATAGTAGCTTCTTTTAGTCCATACATGTATGATGTTCACCTGATGGTAATCGAAGTCCTTTCGTAAAAAAAAAAAATCCACAGAGAAACGAACAGCAAGCAGCGGCCAAGCGGTACTTGCACGGTACTTGGCACGGTGCGCGCGCGCGGTGCGCGCGAGAGTCTCAATAAATACACGCCTTCAAAGGGGTGTGTTAAAGGTTGCCGCACAGCCTAAACAAACAAGATAGAAATAGCTGTAAGGAATTAAGTTCATATAGTAGCTTCTTTTAGTCCATACATGTATGATGTTCACCTGATGGTAATCGAAGTCCTTTCGTAAAAAAGAAAATCCACGGAGAAACGAACAGCAAGCAGCGGCCAAGCGGTACTTGCACAGTACTTGGTACGGTGCACGCGCGCGGTGCGCGCAAGAGTCTCAATAAATACACGCCTTCAAAGGGGTGTGTTAAAGGTTGCCGCACAGCCTGATGGTAATCGAAGTCCTTTCGTAAAAAAGAAAATCCACGGAGAAACGAACAGCAAGCAGCGGCCAAGCGGTACTTGCACGGTACTTGGTACGGTAAGCTATTTGCCTCACTGTTACTCAGTGAGCTGCAGAAATGGGTAGACAATTTCAAAATACTCAGCAGATTTCAATGCGGGTTTAGGCGGGATTTTTCCACCTCACATAACCTTTTGGTTATGGATATACTTCGTACACGGGCACTTAGCAAGGGGCAGCCCCCGTTGTACGCTTTATACATCGACTTTAAGGCCGCATTTGATTCCATACCCCGAGGGAGACTATGGACCAAGCTAGAGAAATTGGGATGCCCGACAGGCTTGTTATATTATTTAAAACTACTCCATCACAATACTACGGCGTGCCTTAGATTAAATCAGGAAGGAAATTTAACTCGAAAGGTGACTCAAGACAGTGGGGTAAAGCAGGGATGCGTCACAGCACCCCTTATTTACAACCTTTACGTGTACGACATCCCGGCAGCCCTGTCTGAGGTCGACAATTGCCCTCCTAAAGTTGGGGAAGTATCATGCACAGTATTGGCATATGCAGACGATTTGGTTGTCTTTGATAACACCATAGCTGGTTTAAGGCGTTCTGCTACTTCTCTCTGGGACTATGCCAGAATTAATGGCCTAACGATCAACCTGGACAAGACAAAAGTATTAAGATTCACGAGAAAAAGAGCAACTCGTGTGAATCTGATGGTGCATGGTAACTCCATACCCTACGCTCCATCCTACCGCTATTTAGGAGTTGACATTGAGCCCCTAGGCGATTACTCACTCTGTAGACAGGGGCGAATCACAAGAGCAATGCAAGTCACCTCACTTATCTCCTCATTTACAAATAAGCAGGGCGGTTTCACCTTGTGGGGGACGCGTCATCTTTATATTCAAGTGTTTGCACCCATGATTGTATATGGTCTCGAATCACTACATACTATGGATCTAGGGTGGTTATAAGTGCTGGAGGGCAAGTTCTGGAGACGAATCTTGGGGTTATCCCCGGGGGTACCGATGGCACTGATTAGATTAGAATTGGGCCTTCCCTCCTTCAAGGCTATGGTTCTGAGGAAAAGAGCTGGCTTTCACCTTAAGATGATAAGTGTCTCTACCAACCCCCTTCTATCTGTGATCCACCAGGAGGTGACCAAAAAATATTCTACCTCTCCCCTCAATAAAGACATGGCTAAATTTTTCATTGACATTGGTTGGATACATAGAGGGACTATGGTCACAAAGGAAACCTTACATGCATTAGGTAAAAAAGTAGACAGATGGGATTAGCTACAGAATTTCGCCCATATAAGTAATCTCGAGACATATCACTTTGGCAAATATCGTCTGTATAATTTCATGAAGCCTCAAGCTTACTTATCTCTCTGCCCCCCCAGGAAACTTAGACGCTTCATCATCCTGTTTAGATTAGAGCAATTACCTACCTTGTATAGTAGAGGGGCTTGGGAGAAAATCCCTGTGGACAAGCGTACATGTTGTCTCTGCAAATCCCCAGATTGTCTTGAAACAGCTAGACACCTTCTCACAGGATGCCAGACATTGAGAGACACAATTCTTCGCCATTTGGGCGACTTTGTACATGATTGTGCAACAATACGTGATATGTCTTTTTGGATTTATTGCACCAATACCAGCAACATGCACTTATTCATTGCACTCTATAACATCTGGCAACAAGTGGAATTTGGCCTAAAGGGTGGGGTGGAATCATCCCAAGACTGAGGAGCACATGAAAATACACATAGTTCCTCAATGGAGAGGGAAATTAGCTATTCACGCAGTCTATGTAATGGTTCTTTTTAGTTATAGTTTTTAATGTTGATATGCATATATGATTTTATTTGCAGGTTTATGTATATCCTTGTATTGAGTATAATGTTTTGTAATTTTAAATATGTAAAAATTGTATGTGTAAAGTTTGAATTTATTTTCATTCTGCATCACATTAAAGAATTTGAAAGGGAGCGATAACGAAAGTGCTGGTTGCTAGGTCGGTTTCCAGTCCTTCCTAGCAACCGGCACCCATATTCTGAAAGTGGCACACTCAGTGACTTTGGAAGATTGCGCCACCTTCAGAATAGTTCGTAATTACCGAAAATGTCATATGCACTTTTATTGACATTTTCGGTAATTCGCACCAATTTATTCTTCTTTTGTCTCAGATTAGGTAGGGTGCTGGTTGCATAACACTTTATTTTTCTTTGAATTTTGCAATCTTATTGGGATATGATGTCCATTTTAGTAGTTTCGTCCAGCTGGCATGTTGATTAAAACCAATGGGATGCCTTCTGTTTGCTTTTAGTAGTATTGCCCTTGTTATGTACTATTTTGCACTGCCTTACATTGAGGGTTCTTCCTTTTTTGTTTCTTTCTTTGTATTTCTTTGTATTTTCTTGTATTTCTTTGTGGCTTTGTTTTCTTTTTTTAAATTTAATATTTTGGATGTTAGCTATGTGATGTATTTATGCTTGTGTATTTTCTATGATTCAATCTTAATTTGTAAAGGTTTTATTTAAACCGCATGCAATAAAAAAGGGGGTTTTGCTAATTAGACTCCCCTTCATAAAGGCCCATGCCAAAAGCATAGTGCATACATGTGGCATTGTTGTACCAGTCTCTTGCCATCCACAGCACTAACCCTGCAGTGGCACAGGACAGGTTCAACGATCACATGTGCATTCATGACAGCTGCTGGAATGGAACACAAAGATCCTACAGGCAGAGGTGGCTTTGTAACTGCCAGCACCTCTGATGCAAAATATAATAACTGTGTAACCCAAGTCAGCCTGGTGACACACCCCGCTGTAAATATAAGCCATGCCTGGTTGTGGTGTGGTGGCTACTAAGGTCATACAATTATACAGCCACAGCCATTTGATATCATGCACATGTCATCTCTGTGAGAAAGGTCTAGCAACACCTTCCTCTCAGAGCCCAGGAACTCTTACCAGGAGCTCTCCTGGAAGCTGGTGCTTTAGAAGCCAAAATGATATAACAAAACCACACTCACACCAGGGTGCTTACCGCTGAAGTCCCTTTGAAGTCATCAGGCATTGTACAGAGTAAGAGTAAGCAGAAGGGAGTGGTGGGCTGAGTGTGGGGTTCCACCATCTTGGTTTCTGTTATGGCTCTCTGCCATATCCTGCTCATCCCCCACACTTCCTGCGGGACATGGTACTCTGGGTATTATGTCAGGTGGCAAGGGGTACATTCTACAACAGCCTGGAGTGAACCCCTTGCAGCAGACTTGCTTTGGAACAACCCTGTGTGACATTTTGCCTTTATAAGAAAGGAGGCACCCCTTCTTCTGTGATTCATCTTTGGACCACCAAGACCAGAAGAAGGCTTCACTGGACCTCCGTTGGGGCTACAGTCTGCTCCAAAGTCCCCTGCCAAAGAGATGAAGATAGAAGACATCCAAGGCAGACGTGAGCCATGCACCCCATCCATCCGGAGCGAATAGTAGGGGTGAACTAGTGGCTGCAATGGAACCAGGACCCTGTTTAATAGAGGTGAAGGCCCCTTTAGGTACAGTGAAAGTGCAAACCTGAAGGACTCACCTAGTTCTGGTGCCCCTGGATTGCTACTCCCAGCCACCCAGAAGCTAAGATGTATCTGGAACTTCTTTTCTACCGCATCAAGACATTTGCGAGCCATCTCGACCCTGCTCAACACACTTTCAGCTGAAGCAGGACCTGCTGTACTGTACAAATCTGCAAACTACTTCCTACATCTCGAGCCATCCAGACACCAGCTCGATCCAATGCCACGAGTAAACCTGATAATAGGCTCAACATCATGGGAGCAGCTGACTCGAGTGTCAACTCTACCACTGGGAGCTATTGACTCACACATCTCAAAGGGCAACTGGACCCAGCAGAGACATCATCAACCATTGGAAGCCATCGTCTGGCTGTCTTGCATGCTGACTTGACTCATCAGGAGATGGCACCTTCGAACTGACTCAATCTTGAATGCCAGTGGGATTCCACTGACTCGACCAGAGTTACAATCCTTAAAAGCCCAGCCCGATGCTGTTAAGCAACAAAAAAAGGAGTTTAAAGCAGTGCTCCAGATAAGATTTTGAAATAGGAGTAGTTGGGAATAACATTATTTTTTAGGGAGTACAAAAGTAAGCCCCGTTCCCAGTGGGAGTATTTAATAAGTAGTACAAATATGTATTACCTGTAAAACAGAAATGCTTTGTAAGAAATGTTTCTGTGCAACAAGTTATTCATGCACATGAAAAGGTACATTTTTACCTCCTCAGATCAGGCAGTAATAATAGTAGAGCTTCTTCTTGTGGCACTACATTTACTACTGGTTCAAACATATCCATGCAGCTGTGTGGATGAAAGCATTTCTTTAAAACGACCAAAAAGTAGGTCTCACAAAATTAGTGAAATCTATGTCCGCTCCGCGGTCACACTTCCCTGTTCGCTCCACGGACAAGATACCAATTGGCTAAGGAGCTGGCGTCATGACCGCGGACATGCGACGTATCTGTCGATTGGCTGCAGTGAGACGTGTTGTGCGTCAGATTGTTTGGATGCGCCGAACATCTTGGATCCGTCGACAGCGCAGCGGCGACCAGCGGCAACATGCTATTTCGAAACCTATTTTGCTGTGTCATAGTGCTTGGGGTGGTTCACACTGTAAGAGATGGGTGAAAAAATGTATTTGTTCAGGCGGTAGGTGTTAATATTGTATTCCCTATGCACACCTTGTTTGGAATGTTTGTGCATACAGAAAATTAAGGTTTTAATAGGGGTATTATTTCAGTCCGTGCGCCCAGGCACCTTGAAACTGTTGTAAGGACTCGCGTGGTGTTAGCGGAAATTGCAATTGAGTATATGTCGTTATTACATTATTTGCTCCTATGGGTGTGCTATTGATTAGTACGCCGCCATGGGTGTGACATGCTATGGTGGTTGTGGCCAGGGCCTAGAGACCTGGATGCATGGCCGTAGGCCAAAGGCCAAAGGCCATACTTTCAAGACTGTAGGCCCTGGCCACAACCTCTGCAGCATGTCACAGCCATGGATACACCTGTAGTATTCATTATCGATTAAATGGTTGTGGGGAGTGTGTACAGTTTTGGCTGCATGGCCGAAAGGCCATGCACCTAAGAACAAAATTATAAGCACTGGAGGTATTAGCCACTGCACACCCATAAATTGTAATAGGTATGGATATACAGGTAGGAGTCTAGCCTCTGTCCAGAACCACTGAAGCATACTACAACTATTGTTGCACCTCTACTACCGCACATCACTCAGGTGGTTGTGGGGAGGATCTGCAGTCTTTGGTGCATGGCCAAAGGCCATGCACCTGAGAACACACTTGTCAACTGTAAAGTTATAAGCCAACTGAATTTTACATAGTGCGGTAGTTGTGGGTAGGACGTTCAGTTTTGGGTGCATGGCTGCAGGCTGTAGGCCATACACCGAAGAGTGTAGACCCTGCTCACAAGCAGTGCAGGATATCACAGTCACACATCTCAGCCACATATTCCATTATGTAACTGGCAGGTGTGGGCAGGGCCTAGAGTCCTGGGTACAAATTGAGTACATGCTACACTTATAATGTTTCATTGTATGGGTGCGTCACTCCTGTGTAAGCGACCATGGGTGTAATATGCTGCGGTGATTGTGGCCAGGGCGTAGAGTCTTGGATGCATGGCCGTAGGCCGTAGGCCATACTTCCAAGACTCTAGGCCCTGGCCACAACCACCGCAGCATATTACAGAAATTGATACAATTGTAGTATTGCTTATGGGTCAAATGGTTGTGGAGAGTGTGTAGATACTTGGCTGCATGACCGAAGTGTTGTTACAAACCACAATGGCTGTGATATGGTGTGGTAGTTGTGGCGAGGATTTACAGTGTTTGGTGCATGCCCATAGGCCATGCACCCAAAAACAAAGTTATAAGCACTGCAGTTGTAAGCCACTATGGATTTCATACACTGCATACCCATACATTCAAAAATCTATGGGCTTACACCCAAGTCTGTAGCTTGAGGCCAGAACTACTGCTGCATATAACAGGCATAGGTACACTCGTACTATGAAACATCAGTCAGGTGGTTGTGGGGAGGACGTAGTGTTTTGGGAGCATGGCCAAAGGCCATGCTCCTAAAAACAACTTTATAAGTAGTGAAATTAGAAGCCACAATGGTTGCGATATGCTTTACTGTTTCTGGCAGGACCCTGAGTCTTGGGTGCATGGCCACAAGCTATGCACCCAAGCCTGCAGTGATAAGGAGTGAGGGTATGAGTGAACATGGCCGTGGTGTGGTGTTGTGTTTGTGTGCATGTTCTAGTGTCTTGGTTGCATGGCTGCAGACGACGCACACAAAACTAACCTTAAAAGTAGTGAAATTAGAAGTACCATGGTTTTGGTATGTAGCAATGTTTGTGGTTAGGGCCTATAGAGTGGGTTGCTTGCCCGTACGGTGTAGGTGCTGGGTTATACATCAAATAAGCTAGGTCCTGCTTATAGTCACTGTACCATATTACTGCTATAGATTAGCCATGTTGATTTGCATATGTATGAAATTATTATAATTATACTTACTGATTAATTTGTGCAGAATCCACATATGTTTTACATGACTGGAGTACTTGGCGCACCTAGCCTTTTTTAATTTCTGTGATAAAAGAAAAAAGCATGTTAGTGTTTGCATTTTATGAAGACTTCTTAGATTGTATAATAGACAGTTTAGGTTTTTTTTTACCCTCATACTTAGTTTACAAACCAGTGTACTGTGCATTGTGCTCAGTTTCTGTGTTTGTTTTTGAAATCCTTGGGTCTGGGAGAAAAAAATCCTTGTCGGATTAAAATAAAAAAACTTAATTTGCTATGCTACAAACTATTTCTTTGCTTTCTCTGAGTGTTTCCTTGTTCTTTCTGATTCATGTTATGCTTGTAGCCTTGTTGCTATTTTTAACAGCAGTTAGATACCTGTTGGCGTATTCTAACTGTGCATTTGTTGTTATGCTTCTGTGGTATTCATTTATCTGTGTTGCTTTTCTACACTCTTGGGCAGTTAGATACTTGTTGGCGTATTCTAACTGTACGTAGGCTTTCACTTCATATTTTGGTAATGTTAAAGTAGACATTAGTCATAAATGTTTTGCTTTAAGAAGATTAAATACACATTTGTAAGATTAGCTGGTAATCTCTGCTTCAGAGTAATGGTGCTATCATTACATTCCATCCATACACATTTCTTATTAATGTATGCAGTGTAGTGACCTGCATTGGTTGTAGCTCCTGCATGGTAGATTATAGCTACTGTTGTAAAGGTTTTCTTTCCCAGTGACACTTGACCGTGTGTGAATCCGGCGAGCTTGCAGTTGTTTTTGGTACCATCTGCATTATAACGTAGCAGCATAAGTATTATGTACTTACTATGAGTTTGTATCACTAAGGTGGAGCGTTTGTCTGAATTGCACATAGTACATAATCTGGCATGGTTTGGATTCTGTACTAGTTGCTGAAATGGAATGGTTTCACAATAAGGTATGGATACATACACAAATCACTCATTTGGGATTTGTTCCTGTATGACATTACTAGAGAGAGTGCATGTATGTTTCCACATGTATGAAATCTGGAAGATTTAATTTATAGGTATGCTTTTGTTTTCCAGTACTTGTAGTAAGTACATTAGAAATTCTTGTGGATTTTCCTGTGTGTTTATAGTGAATCTCACCATTCCAGCAGAGTAGTCCAATTCTTGTCATTCCACAAACACTATGTGTTGTCAGGATTGTTTGTTGAGTTTCTACGAAGGACTAACATTTGCAAATACAATTGGTCTGTACTGTGTAAGTAAATATTGTTAACCATTGGTGGCAATTGAAATAGAATATTCATTGCTACATTTGCATAGCAATTTACACCACTTTCATTTGAAAATTTGAATGGACCAGCTAGTTCCGTTTCAGAGTGCTTTTTTCGGAGTTTCTCTTCCTTCTTTGAAGAAGTACCCGGTTTACTTTCCCTAATAGGTTCTTCTTTGCGTAATTGATTAACCTTTTCCTTCTTTTCTTTTCTTTGAAGGATTTGCAATCAGATTCTGTTGCATTTCTGATAGAATTACTTTTCTTTTACCACGTTTTATTTTTCTGGAACAGGATATTGTTTCAGATGGGGGGTGTACAGTGACCGCAGTCTATTGTATTCCAAGATGCAAGGAATATCAGCGGTCACTTTATTTGCATCAAAGTTGATTAGAAATAGACTGTCAATTGTACGTAAGCGTGATAGTGCTACATAGCTCATGCCTTCTTTAAAGACTGTGTTTCCTATATCTATTAATGCTTTGTCTAGGGTAAGACCTTGGCATTTATGAATGGTGACTGCATATGCAAGAGTTACAGAAAATTGTTCTCTACCTACATACATGTCTTTGAACAGAAGGAATCAAGCAGTTGAGCGCCCGATCCTTTTCACTTCTGAAAGTTTGTCAAAGCGAATATTGACAAACTGAATGTTGCTGTCACGTGGGTATGATTGAAAGCCAACAACTGTACCCAGTGCCCCATTAACTAGCCCTTGCTCCACGTCAAGGTTACGTTTCAGCATTACCCTACAATTTAAGGATAATTTTAATATATTTTCCAACCCAGCTGTGTTGGATATTGAATTTTCTAAACTACTTAGTCTTGTTGTGGCTTGCTCACACATGGGTAGTGTCATACCATGTATGTCTAGTTTGTCTGTGGCGCAAATTTCAATTATTGGTTGCATTTCTTTATTTAACATTGTTTCATTGAATTTGACACAGCTTGCAAGAGTTGGCATTAAGGCCATACAAATGACATTTTTGTCCGCTAATTGTTCCATAACATCAGTAGCACATGCATTATCTCCGTAAAGTGCATGAATGTGCCGCTTTTTCAATATTGCTTGTGCTTCCTGAGATATTACACCAACTGTAATACTTTTTAGGATGTTGGCATAAGTGAGATCTGCAGATTGCCGCATGTTTTCTGTTAATTCTCTGTATTAGAAATGTTGCCAAAGGTTGAAATTTCCTATACTGCCAACAGTTTTACGGCAGAGTTTGTGTCCTACGTTTTTAAAAATAGGTCCCCCTTTCACTGGTGTCAATTGTAGAAGATCTCCGAAAACGATAATGTGTTTCCCTGCAAAGAGTTCTTTGTAGTTTGTTTTAAGTACTTCTTGCAATCGCAGGTGAATCAAAGCCAACATTAGGTTGGAGACCATGCTCACTTCATCTATTAGTAGCATTTTCATTTGCTTTAATACTCTGCGTAGTTCCATTGCAGCTTCTGCAGAAAGTTTGTAGTAGTCTAATTTGTTTTCGTGTTCTACTGGAAGAAGTAGTAATCGGTGTAAAGTGACACCACCTATGTTGTAGGCAGCTAAACCTGTGGGGGCAGTTACAACAGCTGATAGTTTGTTGTTTGTCAATTGCTGAAGGAACTTGCTGATGATTTTGATTAAGAATGTTTTCCCTGACCCAGCTTCACCACTGATGTACAGCAGTATTGGTTTGTAATTTTGGCAGGTACATTCTTTATTTTCGTGTTGTACATCATGTGCAATCTGTTTTGTTACGTCGTCAAAAATGGTGCGCTGCTCTTTGTTAAGTTTTGCTTGTTGTACAGTTAAGTCTTCTATATTTCCTTGATAGTGACACATGGTGTTTTCCACTTCTGTCATAACTAATTCTGCCTCATTTGCTATTAGTGGTTGTCCTAGTGGTTCTTGACTTCCTGTTACAGAAGGTTGACTACTGTCGGAAGAGTCCTTATCTAGTTGGGCCTGAAGTTCTTCTTCGTGTTGCTGTTCATTGTGCAATATTGCTTTGTACTGCGTGAAGTTCATATCGGTGATAGTACTTTCATTTGCTTTGAAAGCATCTTCATAGCAGTCATAGTTATCTAGTATCGCTTCCTCTTTTCTCCATGGTTTAAAAAGTTGTAGTAGAGGCATGTAATACAGTTCTTTCTGTTGAGGACTTTTTAATGACAATTTAACATGATTAATTAAGCTTCGTTTTGTAAGTTTCACTAAGCTGCCTTCACAAAATGTGACTGTATATCTGCCTTTGCTTTCATCAGGTTTTATATTATTTTTGTATGCAAAGTTTTGAGCGATGTGGTATAGACACATGCTCTCCAAAGTGCTACTCCTGTTCAGATAGTATGTGTCCAGTAAATTGTTTTTTAAAATGTCTTGGCTGTTGGGATCATTTCTGGCAATTGTTTCTATGTCCTCATATGATTTCAGAACTCTTTTTCTAGATTTAGCAGGACCGAGACTTAGCCATACTATGTTGTCTGATTTTCCGTACAAAGCAGTACCATTTAAACGATCTGCCGCTTCATAGGCGCCACATTCTCTATGAGAGAGCATTTTTATGCCTAAGCTGTACAATTTCTGAGATAGTGTTTTGTCTGATGATAAGTCATCCCAGGGGTCTTGAAGCTCTGTTTTTTCAGCTTTTGTTAAGTAGGTTGTAACATATCGTGCAACAGCAGTGGAATTGTCTGCAATGTACTGCACATCTATGTTTGCATTCCATAAGAGGGCAATGATTGCAATGATATATTTACATTCTTTGGTTCTTTTTATGTAGTACGTGTTCTTAGGTGATTTACTTTTCACACTATGTCGAACTGAAGACATGAAGTTGTTCAGTTCACCTGTTTCTGTAACTGGTCTGTGGAAACCAAACCAGCATTTGGTGTAGTATTTCCCTTTGTTTTTGTATTTGCGGGGACAATATTTGCCTCATTTGTGTCTTTGAAATTGTAAAATCTGCCTGTGCAGGTCACTATATGTCTGTTGTGAAGGGATTTCACAAGTGACATATTTTTGGATGAACTGCAAAACAGTGGAATCAGTGTCCTGACCAAATTTAGGTGCACCTTTGATCCATAAAAGCATGTGAATATGTGGTGCTCCTCTCGCTTGGTATTCTTTGCTCCCAAAAAAGTGCTGCACTTCTCCGAGGTGAGGAACAGTTTTATTGCAAATAAAGTGTAGCATAGCAATGAAATGATGATGGAAATATCTTGACACATTAACTGTATCTAGAGAGCAAAGGTCTCCAGGTGTTAATAAATGTATGTTGGTTTTGTTGTTGTTTGATATGCGTAGGAACTCATGTAAATCTTCCAATGCATATTCTGCACAACTTAGTGTAACAAACCAAGTTGGTGGTCAAGGTTTCTGATCATACAACATACGTCTTTGTGCCGTCAGAACCAGTATTGCTTTGTACCACGCTTGTTTGCAAACAAATTTGTTATACTTGACTGTAAACCTTCATCTTTTTCTTGTACTTTCTGTATTAATTGTGTAGCTGACATATTTTGAAAGTGGGTTCCAGATTTCAAAATGTGTGCAACTCCATAACATAGGGTGCTAATTCACTTTCAAAGAGTAGGTGGAATATGTATTCCACATTTTGTCTAAACCTGGGATCTTGCGAATACATTTGTAATGAGCGGTATTCTGATGCCGTAATTTGAGTGGGTCTATCATCGTACCTTCCACCTTTGCCAGTAAGAAATAGCAGTGGAAAAGCATGTGCTTCTATACTTTTTTCCCATATGCTCATTGGTGAACCTTTGGTTTGTCGCATTTGGTAAGTTTCTAGTGCATCATCTATGCTTTCATTGGAATGCAATGGATGAATTGTGTACTGGTCCAAAAGAGTGGATACTGCAGCAGGATCCAGAAGTTCAAATTGTCCAGTTTCTGGTGACTGTTCAATTATTGCAGTTGTTTCCCTTAAGCTTTCTTCAATATTTATTTCTTTGTAGTATTCATTATTGTCTTTTAGATATTACAAGGCTTGCCTAACTTTATGTAAGTCTACCAGTTGTTGCCAAATTCTTTTGTCTTTGGTTGGAACACCATTTACCAACACAATTAAAGAATGCTCTATTGAACGTTGCACTCCTAGAGTGTGCACATTTTCTGTAAGATCTAATGGCAAATAAACTACTTTGACATGAATGCCTTTCACCAATTCAGAGGGAGGTAATTTTGCTGTTTTTGGGTGAAGGCTTATAATTGCTTGAAATGAATGAACTGTTTGAATTATGATGCTCTCATACAAATTGAGTTGTTGCAAGGTTTTTGGTAGTGGGAACAATTCCAAATTATTTGTGATAGCACGTGAAGGACTTTGGTTGTTGTCTAGTTTTGAAGTGCAGTAACTACAACATATTAGGGGTTCACTTATTTCATATTTGTTTTCGGCTATAAGGTACAGAGCTAATTCAAACCACTTGGAATCTTCATTGTCTTCTATTTTGTATGCTATGTCTACATTTTTTGTGTTCCTTTTGTAAAACGTTCTGCGGCAACATACACACACATGGTTTGGTATTTCAGCCGATGCACTTTTAAATTTTAGAATTTCTTTTTTGTATGTGTGTAATAGAAGGTTGCTATGTGCAGAAATGTTGGTAGTCTGTTCTAAAACTATTACATTTTGTAAGTGACTTAAACTCCCAAAATATTTTCTCTGGATACGGTCAATTTCTTCTTGTAGATACTTGGGTGTACCATGCAGAAGAGTGTTATTTAAATTGGCTAATTCTGAAGCTGGACTTTTAGCATAGTATATTTTATACACTAGATTTCTTACATTTGAATGATGTATTGATATCCATTTGATATCATGGAAGGTGCTTTTGCAAATAGGTCCAGAAATGCAGGCAAATGAATGTCCTTGCAGTCCTGTATATTTGCGCTTTGGACAGGTATCCATATTTTGCAGCACTTTCATGTTATTTTTGTCTTTACCTTTCACATACTGATTGAGGAACTGACTTAAAGATTTGAAAGATTTGTTAGGAATGGCACACATTGACGTGCACGCCATTTGTATACTGGACGGTCTGATTCGGTCGAATCGAGAGGTAATTCTGAGTTTTCATGGGATACTTTTCTAAATAGTGTTTCTTGTTCCATGATGGTATTATTGATTTTTTCATATCCTCTTCCACTGCTATGGATGGAAATTGTGTTTGTTTGATTTTGTTTGTATGCTTCTTCATTAAAATATGGTTCTGTGGTTGTAGTGTGACTCCATTCACCTCCACAAATATGTAAGAAGTTATTTCTGTTCACATTCCGTTTATTGATAAGTTTCTTTTGCAGTTTGGTACTCAGTTTTGTTAGTGGTTTCATTCTATTTAACACCAATATAAACAACTTCCTTTTGAGAATGATTGCACTGTCCATGAGAGCTTGTAGGATTATTTTTTTACGGTAGGTTTTAAGGGGTGAGGATGATTTCGGTGCTCTTCTTATTAGATTCTGAAGGACTCTGTGGCGAAACATTTTTGCTAAAATATTTTTTTTACTATAGGTTCTTGTTGCTATATCAGGATTATTAGGAGCATTGTTAGCGGTACTGGTAGCTGATTTTTTGTGAATAGTTTTGTGCTTTGTGCCACATTTTGTTGGAGGAGGTAAAGTTTCAGTAGTTGAGGCTTGCTTTGTTTTGGTAAATGAATGTATTAACCGTTTTGTTCCAACGTTCTCTACAAACTCTGGTACAGATGGATGCTTAGGTTGGAAACTTTTATTTTTATTTGCTCTACTTCTGCGTTCCTTTCTACAAAATTGCTTTTTGGTAGGCATTTTTTGGGGTCTGTTGGAAAAAAAGGCATGGTTTGGTCTGTTGTACAATGTATGTGTGCTGTGTGCTTGCATGCATGCGTTTGATGGGTAAGTACTTTGTGGTGGTGTGTGAATGTGCATTGGTCTCTTACAATGATTTGGGAAGTCTACTTTTCTGTTTGCATACTACTACTATGTGCTTCAGATGAGAGTAGAAAGTGGGCTAGTGGTGAGGAGGAGCATTAATAGTGAACGTACTGGCATCAAATTGAAACAGCTATTTGTTTTCTAGTACTAACATTCTAAGGGATTTGTATGTTATTTGAATTCCAAACATACAGGGATTGTGAGTCATTCTGCCTGTTATTCTTTGTTCAGTAAATGACGATTTGTGGGTAAAATGGTTCAGAAATCAATGTTTGCTTTGGTGCACAAATTAAATACATAACCCACACAGTCTGTTTGAGGAATAGTAAGAATATAAAGGTCGTACTGTACTTACTTTTTTTTGCAGAATGACCAAGTGTCTTCAGATATGTTGTTTGCAGTGTAGATGTTGTTGATTTTCAGGAGAGTAGTCTTAACTGCGATTGTAAAAAGAAGAAGTTAGTACACGTTAATGTTGTATTTTTCGTTGCAGTATTCTTCTTTGACATTTGAACACAGTGCATGTGTGCTTTTCACTGCACTATGTGCTGCCTTTCTATGTTACTTGCAGTATGTCAGTTGCACGTGCTTCAGAAATGCATACACTTTTTAGGTTCCGAAAATGTTTTGTTTCTTTTAAGCTGTGTTATCTATGGCAGAGAGGTTTGTAAGCAATAGATTAGTGTAGTAAATGGGGAAAAAATCTGTACTTTCATATAATAATCGGGAGACCCTCGAAGAGAGATGTCACCACAGCACTCGGGAGCGTTTACTTTTTCTCTCATACGATCGCATTGGAAGTAGCATTTATGTAGACGCTACACAGTAAAAAATGGTGCCATTTTCTAATGGTAAATCGAGTTTCACACTAAAAAGGGAGGGTTCTAACATATGTATAAGTTATGCGGGAGACAGTAAGAAGTAGTGTGGTTTGTTAATGAAAAATCGGACATCTTGTACTTAAAGGACGACCGTTGGTATATATTGCCTATGGAGATTTAGTGGTAATAATTTCTTTAAATGAAATCATAAGGGTTGCACTTGTTCTCTGAGTAAAATATGCATACCTGTAGTTTATACGCATGCATATGCGCATGGATGGAGCTGTACGTAGAAATCCGCAACACATGCACAGTAGTTTTTGAAGTTGGTGCTTTGGAATGATATGCGACTTGCATGCACAGTGATCAATAGTACATTTGAAGTGCAAAATTTTGATGACGGAGTTAGATGTAGGGATGGTTAATGTGATTGGTGGATGGTTGTGTGACTGCTTAGCTGTGTCCAATGAGGAAACGGAATCGCGCGTGATGTGGAAAGGGTAGAAGGACTGGCTAAGAGTTACGTGCCGCACGTAGGCACCGCTTGTCTGCGGGTAGGGCGTGTCACATACGGGTATCTACAGCAAATCGAGCATGGAAAGGGGACTGTGGGCATCAGCCAATAAGATGTTCACATTTTTCCTTTGTGGCGAAAGATTGTGCGTATACTGAAGATGGCAGAGGGTCAGGGTTTTGGTCCTTGGAGACATTTTTGTCCAAGGTTTACAGCTGTATGCTGAAAGTAGGCATGTGGCACATCATTTTGATGTGAGAGGAGTGGAGGTGGTGTGGAGCACTGAGACTGATCGCAATGTTGCGGCACTTCTCCAAGTTTGCACCGAGATGCGAACAATGACCACTCCTCATGTGATACTTTTGCACTACGGTGCTTGCCATTTGGGCTATGTTAGTTCACGTACTTTGTTGAAAGATTTGGAACAGTTGGTTGAGGCAGTCATGAACATCTTTCCAACTGCGAAAATACATTTTTCTGGGTTACTGCCTAGAGGAAAATGGGACAATAGTTCTGTTTTCTGTCCCGATCAACGTATTGGGAGGTGTAACATTAATCGCGGCATGTGTGCTTTTATGTTACGTGCTGGTATGTTTTTCTGCAGCCACGAGAACATTGTTCCCAGTAATGCGGCTTATTTCGAAGCAGATGGTGTTGCGTTATCTTCTTTGGGAAATGCCATGTTCTTTTGGAATGTGAGGCTTGCTTTGGAGAAGGTTCTGTACTGGTTGTAGGAGTAAAGTAAGAACAAAATATATCACAAAAAAAGAAAAATAACAGGTGTGTGTAATGCATCTGCCCAAAAAAAATAAAATAATAAAAACAACGGCTCTTTTCAGAGCCCACCTTCAAGGGGAAAAGGGGAATAATATTTAAATGTACAGTGGTCACGCTCTGCTCCTGTACGTGTCCGTGAACATGGCGGTAGTTTGCAGGCACTGCCTTTTACCAACAGGGATTTTGAGGTGGAGACACATGCAAATGAGAATGTGCGAAGGTAGGGTTTGGTCACTAAAGGTCAGTGGGTGTGTTCTGTACAGAGATATTTAATCAGAATGTCTTTTCCCTGACAGGAGACCAGACATGTAACGCTCACCTGACTCCCACGGAGGCGCTGGCCTGGTTTGGATTGCTGTGGCCTCTTCTAGGGTGATGCGCAGGACTTGGAAGATGGAATGGACCGGACCCCCAAATCTGGCTTGTCTGGCTCGTAGAAATATCCTTCTGTGTGTGAAAAGGGAGTATTAACAATCTGTGGGATAATGCGTACACTCCCACTCCCCTTCTCACCCTCCACGAAACCCTTCTGCGATTCCCTGTGAAGTCTCACCTTAGGGTCTGAAAGGACGAGCTCTCCATCCTGCTTCTGATGCAGGGGCGCGTTGTTATCCAGTTACTTCACTGGATCTCAGATTGGTGAGAGTTCAAGTTTGCTTGACTTTTCCGGTAAGGTATCATAAGAATTCTGTTGCAAGTTCAAGCTTTAAATAACCATTGTCTGTTTTCTCTATTTCAGGTGCTGAATGAAGATTCCGAGTTAGGGAATGGAACCGTCGAAGGAAAATTCTGGTGAGTTTTTGATGAGTGGTTGCTCTAGTGTTCTTGCATTAATGCACTAATGCTTGTGTCTTTTTCCCCTTAGGGGCCGGGGTTCGGAAATGCCGAAGATACAGCGCCGACCCGAAGTGAGAAGAGATGTCCCAATAAATATCAGGTAAGTCTTTGATGAGCGTTCCGCTAATGTCCTTGCATTCGTTCACTAATGCTAAGGGGCCGGGGTTCGGAAATGCCGAAGAAACGGCGCCGACCCGAAGTGAAGAGGGATTGACCCAACAGGTAAGTCTTATGGTGGAAATTAAGCCTTTCTTATTCTCTTCCCTAGCTCACCTTTGTTCTTGTCTTTTTCTCCTTTAGGCGCTGAAATGCATGCAGAAAGTTGCGAGAAGTTGGTTTTGCTTTGCTTGCTCCCTCCATTTTTGTGTGTCCCATGACTGACCGCGGACTTATCAAAAAAAGCTAGGGGGCCTACAACGGTCACTTCAAAGCTCTATTGTTAAACTGAGAAAGGCGGCTCTGAAAAGAGCCTTTTTTAAAAAAATGTATAACTTTTCAGTTCACTTCTTTTATGGACACAATACACTAGGAGAGGAGGGCTTGGGAGGGTAAGGAAGGGACACCAACTACGGGGATAAGAAGGGCCAGGTGGAGAGAGAAAGATATAGGGTGGCCTTCACTTAGGTAGGGCGCAGTTCTTCTCGTGCTCAGTGACCGTAGCCTCAAAAGCACTTCAAAGACTCTCCCCCCTGCAGAGTACTGCTTCACAGTACATACACAATATTGTGACCCTCGAAAGGTAAGGGTCAACAGCATCGCGCATGGCTTGTGACGCAGCTGGAGGAATGCACTCCCCCACAGGAGTGTCTCTTGTGGTGAGAGGATTGGACACAGAGGATGCTGTGGGGGAACTCAATCTACTACGTTCTTCACATGGCACCACCTTGCGAATGTCCGCACTGTGGAACGACGTTAGTAGGTGGCGCTTCATGGTTGTCGTACCAAAGCTGTACGCACCAGGTCTGCTGCAACTCAGCACCAACTGGCACTGGTTGCACTTGACCAGGTTTGAACGTGCTTTCGGAACGTTCCCATAAACGGAAAACAACCGCCACACCCACGACTCCCGCCGAGTGTTTGTAGTGCAGAGTTCTTCCACCACATTCTCTTCTTCCTCTTCTTCCTCGATCTCTACATCCTCACCCGTATATCCCTCTGCAGGCCCTTGGGGAGGTGGTGGTGGTAGAGGGTTTGGGGGTGGTGCAGAGGGTAATGCAGCAGTAGCAGCCATGGATGCCATAAGGATTTTTTGCCAAATGGTCGCTACAGTACTAAAGGCAGCACAACTCTAGCTGCTATAGCCAGAAGCACAATGAAGATGACCTCGGGGGTGTGCCAATTATAAGGGTCGAAGGATGCGGCTCGTGACCTCATTGCTCGCTGTAAAACGCTCCAAAAATTGTAAACAACACATTCACAGGTGGAGCTATTGTATGGGAAATGTCAAATGGTGATGTTATACTGAAAACTACTTTCCCATTTATGTGTCAGTTATTTTGCAGTGTTGCGGAAGCAGACAAAGTGCGAAATTAGTCCACACGCTTAGCGTGGGTGTGGTCACATGATAACGTCCTGTACACATCTGTGAGGGAAAAGCATGCCCGCACAACAGCAAATGCAGACTAACGCATGTGCGCATGCGCGCCACTGTTCTACGGACAGTGTTCGGGTCCTGCAACTAATTAAAAGTGCGACACAAGTGAGATGGACAGTTAGGGACAGGCGGGATGTTCGCAGTACTTATGGGTGTACTGCACATGTGCGTACCTGATCTGATGACTGTAAGGACAGATCCAGTCTCCTTAGGACACCTCCATTTTGTTTGATAACGAACATGCCGGCCACCGCGCCTGTTCTACGGATGGTTCCATCTTGCTGTGGACGATACGGACAGATATAGGGCCTCATTACACGGATGGCGGTAAGGATTTACCGGTACCGGTACCGGTAAATCCTTACTGCCTTACTACGAGGTCCCTTTGCGGGTTGGGGAATTTAACGCCTGCTTTTTGCAGTTACGGTACCGTAATTAGCGCCTTCCCCATTCCCATTATGCCCTATGGGGCAAAATGGGAATGGGGAAGGGCAATGGTGGAAGGGGGAATTACCGCCCCGCCAACCTTGGAATGGGGCGGTAATTCCCCTTTCCGCCAAGGCGGTGCCGTTATTTTACCGGCATGAACCATGGCGCTAATAGCGCCATGGTTCTCCGCCATCCGTGTAATGAGGCCCATAGTGTCCTTAGAACACTTCCAATTTGCCTCATTTATATACATCCTGCCTACCTACTATATTCTAGGAACATGTTTTATCTTGTTTTTGAGCCATACGGAGAGGTATAATGTCCTTAGCACGCCCCATTCTGTTACTTTACACACAACATGCACAGATGGTGCCTTCTAAGATCAGTTCCATCTTGGTGGTCATTGGTACGGGTAGGTGTATTGCCGTTAGAACATCCACATTGTATTGCTTACGGCTAACTCAAACAGGCGCGCTGTTCGCGAACATTTTAAGTCTTTTTAAAAAAAAAAAACATTCTCTAACCCGTATTCAACAACAACTATACAAAAAGTTTCTAAAAAATTACACGCACTTTAATCAACAGAAACACAGGGGGATGCGGACACTGACACGAATATAGGGGAATTAGGGTTCAACACGGGCTGATTGTGAGGAGATGATTTGTGTGGGGAAGAAGGGATGGATGTTTCATCAAAACATCTATTTTCTTCTTGAAGGTTTGGGGACGGTTCACTGGGGAATGGAGAAGGAGGGCAGGTACAGGCGGGGCAGTGGTAACGTACTTTTCTTCTAACAAATTCTTCCACAAATTCCCTTAAATTATCAAAATTGTCATTCAGTGTCTCCATTTTACATTCTATCCTTTTCAGCCTGTCTTCCTCTGTGTCCTTTGATAGCTTCTCTTCTTTTTTCTCCTGGTCTGCTACAAATAAATATATATATGTTAAATGGCCATAAAATAGTGAACATTATTTTGCTTATGCGGAGCACTGTGTACCATTACTGTTGCTATATTCGGACATTTCCCCATGCAGAAAATTCTCCTCCAGCCACTCCAAAGTACTGCACATTTCTGTACGAAAAGAACAGAAAGAAATGATTTCTTCTGCCCCTTATACCAAAAAAAGTACACACTTATATAAGAAAAATGAAGTTAACATACTTTTTTGCTGTAATTTGTCTTCCTTGAAGTGCGTGTGTCTACTGTCGGTCCTGCCTACAGAGTTTCTGTGAGGTACTTACGTTGGAGTCATCCTTTCTTTTTATGGTACAATCCATTTCATTCTACATGGTCATTAAATGCATGGTTTTTGTTCCAGACGTTTAGGTTTCTCTATTTATTTACTAGTAATTATAATGTCTTTCTGTGTCTTTTCTCAAAGTTGAACATTTTTTGTGTGACACATTAGTACAATTTCAGATGGCCCCTGACTGTTTTGGTAGTGATGACCTTGTCCGCTTTCCGTCCGCAGACAGGCGCTCAGTCCGTGCCTTCACAATATCGATAGCGAGGAGGTTCTGTATGGTCTATGTTATATGTTTGTAAAGTATTCAAACTATACTACATATCTGCAAGATCACATGCTGATAGTCTATATTCAGCATAAAAACTTCATTAACGCGCTGTTATGATTAGGTTCCCCTTCAGTAAATCTGTGAAATTCAGTTACAATAAACATTTTGTTAAAGGGACGTTATGGTTAAGTTGCCCTACTAAAAACCTGTACAATTCACTAAAAAAAAACGTTGTTAAGGGGACATTATGGTTAAGTTGCCCTACCAAAAACCTGTGCCCTCCACTACAAAACCTATTCAAAAGTGCCATTATGGTTCAAAGTAAAACCGAAAAACCTCTGAAATTCGCCAGTTATGATAGGTTAAGCAACCATAACTGGCCGCACCATTGTGCACTGCTAACACTAACACCCAGGACATCAAAGATGACATCACAAATGTCATTGATGACATCACTGATTACATTACATGTACATTTAATTTTCGGACAAGGGGTTGTGAATGTCATGTTGGCAAAAAAGTATCAGGGGTTATCGGGACATGTGTAATACACTACATACTCCATCACGCAATATAGGGTTCTAAAGAAAATTCCATTGCAGTTTTCTTTCTAATACCGGAACCTACTCATACAGAAATGTAGGTACAGCCTGCAGCATACACCATGGAGGTTCCATATTTGCATTTTCCAAAGTTCTACAAGAAAATGGTGAATACTTCTGTATCAGAATTTTCAGGTGTGAGAAACATGTACTAAGTTGCCAATAATGCATCACTTACTTCATATTTCTAGTAATGCACACAAAACATGAATAGACCACAATATGTACAAATATGGGGCTTACATATGGAGAATACAGTAAGCAAACAAGAGCCAGTATCATTAGCAACTGTGTATAATGTACATGATTGTACTCACACACATAAATGACAGCTTTCTTTCAGGCCTGCTTCTTCTCCTACATATGTACATTAAACGGTGAGATTAAAATGTAAGGACACTTTTGTAAGATTATGTGAAAATAGCAATATCTACAAATGTACTAACTGTTGGAAGTTACCTTTCCGACTGTCAGTAAAGAAAACCACCTAGCCTAGATGTGGCAGTGAGCAAAAACGAAGGGGCTACACATCTTCCAGAGGGCATTGCATCAGTGAGGCCTCTCAAAAATGCAAAGCTGCCTTTTTTCTTCTTCTCGATACAAGTGATTACTGTGATAATCCCTTGGGAAGCCGAAAAAGAAAAGGGGACAAAACCAGATTTTGAGGGGGGCATGGGGCCGAAATCGCATGCTGGTAGACTTGGGGACGGGGAAAGGGACCCACATGTGAAGAGGAAAACTTAGGGATGGAATGGAGAGCCTGTTTTGTGGCAGAACATTTTAGCGTTAGCAGGGGAATCCTGGAGATTCCTGTGAAAAAACACTGTAAAGGTGGAGCCAAGCACCAGCACCCCAACTCCTCCCCTATGCTGCCTATTTGTTGGGAGCCTGAGTGCGAGACACGTGCAGTACCCACATGAATACCCATACCAAAGAGAATCCTAGAAGCAAGGTTCCCATTGAGAAAACCATACATACATACACAACAAAATGATGGTCATTTGAATGAAATCCTGGAAGAAGTGGGAAAACCAAGCAAAAGTGCAGATTGGTGACGTCACAGAGAAGCAGGGTTGACGCACCCAGAAGAGATGCGAAACGAAAGAACATAAGCATCCTATAGAAAGAGCGGAGGAGGTGGTAAAGATGAGCAACAGTTCGGGCTCAAGATGAAGATGCTCATGCTACAGAAAATAATGAAGAATATATTAAGTCGTTTTTCAGGTGTACAGTCGGAGCAACGCAATTAGGGAAAAGTATTCTTTAAGGCTGGCTATATAGTGAGTAGATTGCAGCAATGCACCAACGTATACGTATAGGAATGCATGGACTACAGATATTCCATAATGCACTTTAGTAGAGCTGGACACTGTGAACAAATTGGATTTTTCAGTGTGTCACAGTTGGAAATTGAAAGCTTAACCATGGAGGTGAATCAAAGAAGGGCTTGGTTGGCCTAACACCAAGAAGCCAAGGCCACCACAAGTCAGAGTGTTCTTAAAGAAGTTGCAATTAATGCGTGAATAGAAAAACTCCTGCTGAGATGAGGTGGGGGAACACTAAATACGTCAGAGGTTCTTCATTTAATAGAGTTCAATATAGCAAAATGCTCTGAAATCATGGTCTGGACGTGGATGGATGAAAATAGACACTGGACTGAGCTGAATCGAAACTGGGAGGCAGGGGTTGCCTACACTCCCTCGTATTCCCAGGCATGAAGAACAAACTCAAGGAAGGCCAATCTTCAAATGGCTAATTGACTGGCAGACAGCAGAGTGATGGATAGCAATTGGTGGGAAGCTATGGTTATGACCAGCCTATCAAACACCTGGGTGCCAGCCTGGGTGCTGATTACACATGTGGAATATGACAGAGAGGTACACGGGTGCCAACTAATTATAGAGGAACACGTAATAGAGAGCCATATAGTTTGTGTAACAATGGGACGTCATGTATTTGATGATGTTCATAATGAACTGTATTAGAAGAGGGCTTAGTTGTCCACCTGATGTTAGATACCCAATCACCTTCCTTAACCAGTATGGAATGCATACCTAGATGTTCCCTGTAAGCCCATCCCCATTACAAGTAGATTTGTGTACTTTGCCACGCAGGTAGACGTCAATGGTGATGACTTTCTAGTATGAGAGTGATGTTTTTTTATGAAATGCTTTGAGAAATTGCTGTACAAAGTCGGATGATGTCAGTTGTAGCTCCCTGTTTTACATAATTGACATTAAAACAGTTGAACTTTGCCAACTTCCTGAGTCCGTTTTTATGAATGTTTGAGCATATTCTGCATCACCATCCATCTCTAAGTATTGCTACCTTGTCTTAAAGAGCTGGGAGATCTGCCCCAGTTCACGTGGTAGCAGAGCTGATGGTTTAAAGACCATCGAGTTAGTACGTTTTTGGGTCCCGGTAATATCGGACGTCCTCCGCCATTTAGCTGAAAGAACGTGAAGCTCGAGGGTCAGAAGTTGAAGACGTGAATGGTGAGTAGACTGAGTGAGATGGCAAACTGAATGAGTATTGAGTGGGAAAGAGTGATAAATGAGGATAGAGTAACGGAGGGTTGGCTGGGGTATTTTATTTTATTATTTATTTAAGACGATGAGCGTCACAGTTTAAGGTATATAGACGACGAGCGTTCTATAAGAGGAAGCCCGTTAACCTATGTCAAGTTTGTTTAGATGGAGCTCGTCCTAAAGCCTGAAGGGACGTATATAGGCTATGAACGACCAAGGTGTTGTTAAAGAGGACAGCTCATACTCCATCAGAGTCATTTTAGGGGCAAAGGAAAGGTCATGAGGAACATGGGCCAAAGTACATGTGGGCCGGCCAGTTTGTCAAGTTTTGTCTGTCTGTTTATATTGTATGTTGTAGGTGGTAAAAGAAATTAAATATTGAGAAAACAAGAAGGAAATAGGGTGTGTTGTAAATATTAAGATTTTTAAATTATTTATTTATTTAGTGGCTGACGATGTTCAAGTACATAAGTAGATGAAAGTAAAACGTGATATAGAGGATTGGCGCTGTGACGATTGGTGCATGCTCATATTGTGTTCTTTTTCTGGAAAGCATTTCTTTGTATAAAATAAAGAACTGGGATAGTCGGTTGTGACTAAAAGTCATGATGGAGGACATTACTCTGCTCATACATTTGTGCAGACAGCTGCCAAAACACGTGCCCAAATTGAAGCAGTACAGTGCAGAATGGGTTAAGGGCACTGTGGATAAAATGTTCATGCCATGGCCGCAAGGAGGATCACTGTCTAAATTAGTTTTGCAGCATATGACGACATATTTGCATTCTGCGTATGCAGGGAAGAAGTTAGAAAAAAGGCTAGCGAGCTTAGAGCTCTGGAAAATGTATCAATAGGAATGGGAAGACCCGCCTCCTGAGGACTGGAAGCTTATTCAGTGTAAAGAGTGGGGTGAAGAGCCTTCTGCTCCACCTACTGTGCCTGAAATATATGGCGATAGTCCAAAGGATGAAGGATTATATCTTTTAAGCGAGCTTAACCAGCGACAGAGTATAGCAACCCAACGTATAGGTCACCTGCATGCAGCAGTGACAAGAGTCCGGAAAAGACTCCAGAAAGAGAGGTAATCCCTAAAGTCCTACAGGACAAGGAGAGAAGGGATAAAGAGAGAAGTGACAAATCAGCTATGTCTTTGGACATAGAGAGAGAAATAAAGAGCTGGGAAGGAGAGAAAGCTAAAACTGACGAGGCACCGCTTATACAGAACAAATGGATGGAAGGTCAGATATTGCTCAAACTTGATGGAAAGAGCATTGAGGAAGTAAGGCAGAGGGAAGATCAGGATGAGCAGGACAGAAAAGATAAAGAACGAGAAAAGCAATTGAATGAAGACGAGGCTAAGAGGAAGAGTAGACAAAGGCGAGAACAGCTGTATCAAGATGAACAGTTGAAAAAACAAGAAAAAGCAGATGAGCAAAGGAAGCATGATAACAGGCAGAGAGCAATTGAAGAACGAGACAGATTAGAAAAGAGAGAAGAAGAAGAACAGAAATTAAGAGATAAAAGAATTCAAAGACACAGAGATGAAGAAGTGCATAGAGCAAACAAGAAAAGAGAGATGAAGAGGCAGGAAGAGGATAGGGTTAGAGAAGAATTTAAGAAACAAAGGGAAGTCAATGAAGAAATGGAACGGAAACAAAGACAAAGGGCACGTGATCTCGAGCGCATAGAAAACGAATTATTGGAGCCTAATCCAGTAGTAGCATGGGAGGATCTAGAAGAATCCTTCCCAACATATGAGCCATTGCCAGGATCGTCTAGGCTAGACCTGGAGTATGACTATGACATAAGAGCCATAGGAGAAGAAAAAGATAGGGTCTATCATGAAATGAGGGCCAAAAATGAATTAATGAATAAGGGAAAAAGTGATTGATTTGAAAGTACACAGCTGAGAGGCAAAGAGGGAGGTTTATTTAACCTTGAGCACAAAGCCTTGTCTTTTGACTGGCTGAATCGGAATAGAGACGAGAAAGAGGGAAGCCACACAAGTTTCAGACAGGATATCTCAGACGAAGATAGAGAAGCCTTCCATGGGGAAGAGGAAGTTAGTGCATGTGGGCCAGAGAGGTGTTCTCTGACAGATAAAGGAGTAAGATGGTCAGAGCTAGACATACCTAAATCGAGGACGCGAGAATCACTGGCGCGGCTAGATTGACCTAAAGGGCGATCCCATAGCGTGAGGGAGACTCGGCACCTTATGTGAGCAGTTTAAGATCATTACCTGGAAGAAGACAGTGCAGAACCATTGTCCCTGCTATGGACAGGCAGACAATGGGGGACGAATGCGACATTGGGATTTCAAAATTCCCGTTATTAGAGAAAGGAGGGGTCATATCACAATATATACTGTGGCCTCAGATGGATAAGGATAATTTAAGGTTCAAACTCCAGAGTCTGATGTCGAGTGCCAGAAAATGGATCTATGAGTTGGAAAAAACCACGGGGGTAACACATTAGCTATAGGGGACATTAAGGGTCTTCTAGCAGCTATACTTGGGTAGAGAGCTGACGACATTTGGTTGAGAGCAGGATATGCAGGAGTCACTGCTCAAAACACTTCTCATGACGGAGCACCGTTCAATAATTGCAGAGCGGCAGTCTGGAAAGCGCATCGAGTTCAGTATTCAGACACGTCTGATATGGGAGCTATAATGGCATGAAAGATGCAAGAAGGGGGAGATCTGTTCAGTTACATTCAAAATTTCCAAGAGCAGAGGTCTTTGGAAACACGTGAGCACGTGAGCTGTGGGGAAAATCTATTCCGGTATTTTATCATATACTATGTCAAGGGTTACCAGATAAGTTACAGAGACAGCTAAAAAAACTGGTGGGTATGGAGTCAAAACCATGGCCAGAAATGCAGTTGCCCATAGTGCATCATTGCCGATTGTTACAAGAGAAAAACCAAAAGAAAGAAGTAGGTAGGAAACTTGAGGAGGCTAAGGTGGTACAGAAAAAGCTATCAAAGTATGCTATAGAAGGGGCAATGTTGACTAGCGGAGAAGGGCCAGGATCACAGCATGCAGAAAGTATGCCACAGGTGAATAACCGATGTCAGTTCCATCAAGGAGGGAATGGATGTGCATCACAAGGCAGGGGAAACATCTGCGGAAGAGGAGACTTCCAGAATAAGCAGGAAAGCTTCCAGAACAACAAGGGTGGGTTTCGGCCCATGCAGAAGGATAATCAGGGCATGCAAGGAGGGCAAATTTGGAGACTTCCTCTTGTATGTTGGACATGTGGAATGACAGGACACATTGCGAGAATGTGTTTAAGCCAAGGGTATGTACAGAATGGGAAATTCTCAAGAAGGGGGGGGGGAATGCTTTTCTACCTGCCTATTGCTCACAGAATAGAGATGGGTTTGCCCAAGATCAAACAGTGTATCAGACACAGGCACCAAGAATGTAACAGGTCTTGCATTCGCAACAAGCACCAATGCATTCGCCACAAGGACAGTCGCAACATGTGCCCTTGCAAATACAGCAGAGCACAAAACACAGGACAGTTATTGCCTCCTAGGATAGGGGGCACCACAGTCGAGGGTGGAAATCCTTTCACAGGCACAGGAATACGTATGTACCTGCAATAGTACAGCTCACTGGGAAACTTGATGTGTTCAGTACTATCCGTAATGCCTAATCCTCAAGAGGATCCAAGGGTTGATGTCACGATAGGAGGCAAATCATTTTCTTTTTTAGTAGCATGGATGCGACTCTCTCATGTATATGAGAGGGAAAATGTTTAATGTTGGGTAATGCCATGAATGCTCAAGGTTTCACAGGAGCTACAAGTAGAGTTTATTATACTGAAAAATTGACAGTCTCTATAGGAGAATACGATATGTCTGTTCCATTGTTGTATTCAAAGCAGACACTAGTTAATATACTGGGTCGAGATTTAATGACGAAATTGAATATGACGATTTCTTTCACTGATGAAGGCATAGTGTGTTCGACACCAGGAATACATTATTTAAATGTAATCAAATTTATCATGGCATTTACAGGGCAAATGGCCATACGAGGAGTACCATTGGAACCAGAAGTGTTTCATTAAGGAGTACATATTTTGTTAACATGGCTGCCTGGTTTAGTGGGAAACATTGTGTGAATACCCCATGAGTTTCCCTTTAGGCCAGAAGTCCCATGGACGAAGAGGGGGGGGACACATTTTCCCTAAGAGCTACAAGCAGCTGTAGTGCCAGGAGTTTTGGCCATGCTTATAGGCTTTGATGACAACAGCAGGACATGGAGCACAGTAAGTGCTATTGGGGAGGGTTACAGATTGACTGACATCATGAATGAGGACCTATTCAAGGCTGACCCATCTGATGACGATGTAGTATTTGGAATAAGCATTACATATGGGGTTAGAGCAGAGAGGCACAAGGTTCCACAGAAAATGATGATAGGGCGGCATCGTCCAACATTTTTTGATGAAGATATGGCAAAAGTGCCAGTTTCTTTATGGACTACAGGCCACTATGATGTAGACCTATTAAAGGGGGTTAGAGGAGTCAAGATCAAATTGAAGCCAGGAGCAATTTTACTTCGAGCACAACAGTATCCCATGTCTCGAGAGGCAGATGAGGGTATTTTAAAGACAATATCAGCCATGAAGGATCAAGGCATTTTAGTGACGTCAGAGTCACCGTGCAATACCGCAGTGTATCCAATTAAGAAATCAAAGGGGGGGCTGTGCCGTTTAATTCAGGACATGTGCCCAATTAATCAGATTGTAGAGGCAGAGTTTCCTCTAGTTTCTAATCTAGCGACGATCTTTTGTAGTATCCCTATTGAGGCGTGATATATTACTGTGATTATTTACACACAGTGGCCCTCATTACGACCCTGGCGGAATTCGGAAAACGATGGCGGAAATGCAATACCGCCATCGAATAGCGCTCGGTGCGACTATGACCCGTCACCGCAAAGTACGAAGCCATTAGCGACACCGTAGTGAATGCCAACGCTAACTGCACCAAGCACGCGCGCGCGCGCCATGCCAAACCGTAAACACCACCATGGCGCAAGGGTACGCTAATTCCGACCCTAGCGGACATGTACCTAACGCCATCAAGCATGGTGAGAAGTACGGCATCGCGAATCAACCGTAAACGGCCCCACTGAGTGCCTGTACACCGCTCCCTGCCCACAAAGTACAACTCCCCGTAGGTGCAATGAAGTCACAATGCAACCAGTGAAATGTACAAGTCACCCATGCATGCCAACGAACAAAAGAAACACAACAGGGGCCAATGGGAGCTGCAGGGCACAGATGGCACGAATACAGAAGCCATCCCAATGGACATGACCACAGTCCCCCACCAAGAAACGCACGCAAACACAGGCACCTGTGACCAGCAATATTCCGAAAATCACATCATTCCACCAGTCCACCTGGCTGACCGGCATCTGTTACACAAAACCCAATCCCCCGCCCCTGAGCATGACAACATTCAAACAGTCATATTGGCAGCCCCCATCCCTGACCTCACTGGGCTTCGTAGGCAAACGCGCCCAGTACAGTACCACGCAACTAAACTCCGAAGCTGGAACCCAATGCAGATCTCCTCACAATACATCGCTCCCCAAATAGGAATATGCCACATCACTTGCAAAGAAGAACGCTACACGGGCCAAATCAGAATAGAAATTTAATGCACAACAAAATCACCAAGCCCATACAGCCATTAGGCCATGAACTCCAAAACACATTTCACCATTGTGGGCTGCATCCGCAAGAAATGACCAGCCACTACTTGTGTGACGCCCTGTTCCATCATGGTACACAGAGCCACATTCACGTACGAAAAGGCAACATGGAAGCGCACAGAACCGCAGGGCCGTCCCAATGGGGAGGCACTAGTCCAGCTGAAAGGCCGAAATGTTGCTCCGAGCCACCAGTACTGCGTAAGGGCATGTGGCCCATTGGCGATCGTCCCATAAGATCGTAATGCTGCTCCACTGGTTAACACGAAGCAGCAGGTGTCGGGAGTAAAAGCCATCTGCAGGAGTGGCATACAGATGGCAGTGGCAAAAGGGGAGGAGATACCTGTCAACCAAAAGAAAAGAAAAAGAATAGAATGGCCATCAGAACTACATTCGAACAACTCACTTCAATGATCACACTAAATCCACAGCCATATGCATGCTAGCCCACTCCAAAGGTTCATCACCACCCAAAAACCACTTGCGACTCATAACTATCTATATCGAGGTGTAAACACCATCACAAACGAGTGTACCTGTGCATGCGTCTGTCAAAACAGAATCCATCAGATGGGATTGGTAACGTGCATGGACACAAGTGTCTGAGGGCGCGTCGAGACAGGGAGGGCTCAACAAGGCCAGATAGACGATGGTCCCACTATGGCAGCCCTGCATCACATAGCGCAGGGGAGGCGGATAGATTCCAAGAAGCCCTGTACATGGCAAACTCTGTATCAAATCACCTGCCCATGCATCCATTCATCATTCCCTCATCCCGGGATTAAAACGCCTGAATATTTACTCACATAACATTAGAAATATCCATTGAGTCTGTGCGTTATGCAGCCTGCACAATCCACAGTGCCCCAGCCCGTAATTCCAGTGTAGTGAAGTAACATGTATTTGGGAACGTCCGGCCTCATCGCCCACGTCGCTATTGCGCATCCCAAACCATTCATATCAATCATTGCATCCTCGCCATGGCCCCTGTCTCAAGGACATTGAACAATAGAACGTTATATTTGCAGTCAGACCTGTGGGCATTTCCTCGCCGCTAGCTGAAAACCGAAAGCGCCGCCCTTCGAATTCCTCATTTGCAACATCACGTCGAAGAGGCATCTGTGGCCGTTTGAAATCACTAATTAATCCATCGAGTGCGGCTGTGTGTGAAAATGGCAACTGCCCTCACCCACAAATGGGACGCCCCGCCCGTCGTTGCAACTCGGTACAGTGATGCATGAGGGCCCACCGTTACTCGAGTACTACGTTCCACTGACCCTTCACAAGTCTGTTCGCGACTGCACAGATAGTATGTGAAACAATGGGACCACAGCAGAATGAACATGTCAACCAATGTCACACGGCCATCGGGTACAAATACATGATTGCAATAGCAAGATGCCATTCCTCGAATTGCAGCGTTGTGTGCGGGACGTGCTCGGCCAAAGGGGAGAGCAGTTTGCACAGGTGGAATGAATCACCACAGGTGGAGGCCATACAGCCTGAAAACACATAAATTGCACACCCAGTCTCCTCCCACAACCACACCGAAATGCTACCGGCAGGACTCGCGATGTTGGCCCTGGGGGACCTGATAGCACTGCAAGTACTCCAACTCCAAGAAGAAGACGAACACCAACTACAACCGGCCGCACGGAGGAGACGCAGGAGGAGGAGGAGGGCAAGGCAGGGCCAGCAAGGGCCGCCAGCACAGCCACTACCACCACGCAGGCAGCCCGCAATCCCACGCCTCCGAGCACATCCGTTCAACCTCACTGATGAGCAGATCCACACCCTCTACCGTCTGGACCGGGACACCATAGCCGCCATTGTGGACATGACACAGGCTGACCTTGTCAGCATGATAGATAGCCCAACCGCCATCCCACCCCTACTGAAGGTGGTGTCTGTACTCCACTTCCTGGCCACAGGCACCTACCAGCACACAGTCGGACAGTTGCATGGCATTTCTCAGCCACTGTTCTCACGGACACTATTGCAAGTGCTCGATGCCCTCCTGCAGCACGCAGACAACTACATCTCTCTACCACGCTCGGAGCAGGAAATTACAAACACAAAAGTGGGATTCCATGCACTTGCCGGCATACCGGGTTGCATTGGTGCCATCGACTGCACCCATGTGGAATTGGTCGTCCCACATGCCATGGAGGCCCAGTACCGCAACCGAAAACAATTTCATTCTCTGAATGTACAAATGGTGTGTGACTCCAACAGGATCATTACACATTGTTGTGCCAGATTCCCTGGATCAACCCATGATTCTATGGTCTTGAGGAACTCTACAATACCACGCTACATGGAGCGACACGCAGGGAACAGATCCTGGCTACTCGGTGAGTCTCATTACATGCATGATAATGTGGGGTATGTGATTCGGCAATGACCTGGCAGGAAGGGGGGGGGTGTGCGTACGTAGCAATGGCATTCCACATCATACGTTTATCGTCCACATACAGGTGATGCTGGATATCCACTGAAGAGATGGCTCCTCACACCAGTCCGGAACCCACGGGACCAGCATGAGGAGGACTACAACCATGCCCACTCACGTACCCGTGTAGTCATTGAACAGGCATTCGGCCTACTGAAGGGTCGTTTCCGCTGCCTCAGCAGGTCTGGCGGGGCACTCCTGTACCGCCATGAGAAGGTTGCAAAGATGGTGATGGCATGTGTCATGCTCCACAACATGTGCGTACGTAGAAATGTGCCCATGCCCCCTGACGCAGAACTGCAAGCACCTGATGATGGTCATGATGAGGGTGGGGATGTGGCAGCACCTCAAGGAGTCTGCGAGGCACCGGAGGGCCGTGACATTCGTCAGCATCTCATTGATGTATGCTTCTAGCACTCACGCCTGGTGGCTGATACATGGACACGGGACTCGTGGCACTGTGTGTGTCTGGGACATGCACAATATGGACTGTACGCCTATGATGGCCTAGTACACAAAGATCAATGTCCACACATCTCATTGGTTGATCGTGCACTGTTTATGGCATATGTGATATCATGCTGTACACCCTATCGACCCGCCACCCAAGTGAGCCCAACACACCCCCTCCACCCTCCTACCTCCCCCCGAACACCAGTGTCCAAAGATGCTCATTGTCAGTGGGCAGTCGCTATTGCAAGCCCCCTCTGCGGGTATCAGGGGCACCCCTGCCTGTGGAGCGCAGGTTCCTCCCAGATCTACGTTGGGGGCTGCCCTGGACGGAACTTGCAACGGATGATGTCTCTGCCTGCTCACGTCCATGCATGTCCCTAAGGGTTTGCGAGAGCTCAGTGAGCACACGGCGCACTGCGGCAAGTTCGGCACATACGTCCTTGGACGTCGCATGCAGTTCCCCCCTCAGGCTCTCGGTGCTTCTCTCCATTTGGACTCTCAGGCTCTCGGTGCTACTCTCCATTTGTGCCCTTAGTGTCTCTGTACCTCTCTCCATTTCTGCCCTAAGTGTCTCAGTTGATGTTTCTATGTCTGCCTTAGTGCCCCCACATTCATCGGCATGGTCCTTGAGGAGCGTGGCCAGTTGCTGCTGTTGCACGATTAACTGGTCGAGGGACTGTTGCCTCTGCTGGGCCATGGCCATTTGCGGGGGTGTCACAGAGGGGCTGTGGACCTCATGTTGCCTTGCCACAGGGCTTGTGGGGGATGGCCAGTCGTCGTCTTGTGGGTGCCCCTGCGTGGCATCCTCATGTTGTATGGGATGGGACAGACAGGGGGATTGGGACAGGTCATGGATGGATCTGACTTCGACATCCCCGTCTTCTGTGTCGGAGCATGCTGCCATCAATGGGGTGTCACCTATGGTGCTGCTGCCACCAGAGGCAGTGCCTTCTGTGGCATCCGTTGGGGGGACCTGTGGTGGTGGTGTTGTGGGCATGCTGGCTGCTGGGGTGCCTGTTGATGTTCCCTCCTCTGTGCTGCCACCTGATTTGTGCTGCTGCCGTGTCTTGATGCGTGCAGCTGAGGTGGAGGGTCTTTGGCCGTTGGTCTTGGCCCTCTTTGCAGGTGTGCTGGTAGGGGTGTCCTGATGCTCGTCGTTTGGATCGGACCCTGTGGTGGAGTAAAGGAGGGCGAGGGTTATTGATGGGTCTGTGGGAATTGGAATGGCATTGTATCACATGCATTGGGGTGGTACCTGAGGGTGATTTGGGTCGGGGCCTTGGAGGTGCTTTCATTTGTGTGTGGAGTGAGGGTGCAGTTGTTTGGCAGCCTGCAGTTAGGGTGTGCCTGCTGCATGTGTAGTGCGTGTTTTAGGGTTTTTTAATTATTTATGTATTTATTGTGGGTTTTAACGTGCGCTATCAGGCCGATGTGTGTGGACGTTCTCCTGGACATGTGTTTCTGTTGCACTATGTGGACACATGGTACTTCACATGGATGGACTTTGTGGATTTGGCATTGTTTTATCTGGCCCACCTACCTGAATCTTCGGATGTCTGCACTCCTTTCTCCATCCCTCCGACTCCCTCTATGCTCTCCATTCCGATGGTGGAGGCACAGATTTCTTCCCAGGGGGTCAACTTGATGGGTGATTCAGGACCTCCCCCGGTGGCTGTGGCAATGTTGCGGTTGGCAGAGAGTATGCTGCGGACGCGTATCCGCAGGTCGTCCCATCGCTTTCGGCATTGCTGTGGGGTGCGGGGTGCGGTCCCCACCGCACTTACCCGCTGTGCCACCAGAGCCCATATGGCCTTCTTGTTTGCAAGTGCCGTCCTGGTCATTTGCGTGGAGAAGACGACGGCAGCATTCTCCTGGAGGGTCTCTGTTAGCACGGTGAGTTCCTCACGGGAGAAGTGGACCTGCCGCTTGCGGTCGCACGCTTTCTTCGCTACTTTTCCCATTTTTCTTGGTTTCGCTAGGGTGGATGACGGGTTGGGGTGTGTCTCAGGGTAGTGTTTTTGGTGGTTGTGTGGTTTTAGTGGTTTTATAGGTGTACGGCGGGATGTTTCCCGTTCCGGGCCCATGTTTTTACTTCCGTTTCCGTATATTTACGGTCACCGTACTTTCCGGTAGGCGCACACTGCGGTGTCCGCTGTGATGGGTGGCGGTATTGCACCTAGGGCGCCGTACGGCGGCGGTGTGGGCCGTTTTGGGGTCATTTCCGCCATCGCGGACTTTGCACTTCCGCCATGCCGTGGTGCTCGTGCCCGATGGGTCGGAATGGGCCGCACTTTGCTCCTTCGTGCAATGGCGGAAACGCTATTTACGCTGTGGCGGTCCGGTCAGTCACTTTCCGCCAGGGTCGTAATGAGGGCCAGTGTGTCATTTACGTTCAGACAGATTAAGTTAAAAAGCACAAGATTACCTCAGGGATACTGTGAGTCTCCATCGATTTTCAATAGAGTCCTGCAGATGGACTTAAGCAATATTGATTTGCCAAGTGTTGTGCTGCAATGCGTAGACGATATTCTGGTCTGCAGCACATCAGAAGAAGAGTGCAGGCATGACACTCTTCAGCTAATGTTTATTTTGGCAGAGAAAGGATATAAGGTGGACAAAGAGAAATTGCAATATTGCCAGGAAGAAGTGTTATATATAGGCCATTTCATTTTGTATGAAGGAAAGAAAGTTACACCTGAACGGGCTGAGGCAATTCTGAAAACTGCAAAAAACGCACACAATAAAGCATATGCAGCAATTTCTAGGACTTTGCAATTATGTGAGGGCATGGGTGTTTGATTATAGTTCATACACGAGGCAGGCCCTGAAAAAAGCGCAACAGAATCAAGAAAAGATTGTATGGACTGAAGAAATGGAGGAAGGGTTTGATGAGTTGAAAAAGGCAATTTGCATGGCTCCATTTTTAGAGATTCCCAATTCTAAGGAATTCTTCTTATTCTTGCACACAAATGGAACAGTAATGATGGCAGTACTCACGCAGAGAACAACGTTAGGGTACAAGCCTTTAGCATACTACAGTGGGATTTTAGACCTAGGGGTCACTTCCCCTACGAACAATCTTTGGCAGCTGCGGCGTTCGCTATTGAAAAAAGCCTACCAGCATAGTAATGGGGTGTTCCATGATGATGTTTGTGGAGCACGCATTATTTGCAGTTTTGGAGAAGCCTAAAGGTACATTAACATCTCAAAGAGCTTCTGCTTATGAGGTGGTAATATCGAATCCAGCTATTAAAATAGTAAGATGTAAAACAGTGAATCCTGCCACGTTTATAGCTGAACCACTGGCAGCAGACGAGCATTGTCAGAAAGCGTGGGCATGAAGGAGTCAGAAAGCATGGCCATAAAGGGGTTACTGGGGTGGTAGGAGCCACTTTATGTAGCAGATGTCATCTTTGTCCCCACTGCAGATGTAATTGGTGCTGCAAACTGAAGTGGAAGCCAGGGAAAAGCAGAACCAGGAAGAGACTACACTTCCCAGCATGCTTGGCCCCCAAAACTACAGCCCCGGCAGCCCAGGAACCTTTGCTGCAACAATCAGGCACACGGAACCTGCAAAGGCGTGAGCCGACGCCCAGACCAACGCCCAAGCCTACGCGCATGCGCGCATGGGACTTCTGCGCATGCGTGAGCCTCACAAACTCGTTCGCGCTCGTATCTTCCTCCGAGCGGACGCAATCCTGAAGACCTCCAGCCTGTACATCATACGCGGGGCCAGACCACGCCTGCAATCACCTGTTACGGCTGCGCGAGACAAAAGATAAGTAATCCTTGACTCGTTTGAGCGATCGGAGCTTGCAGTGCATGAACCCATGTGGGAGGGACCCCGGTTAAACTGCAGTGACAATTCAGGGAGATAAAAGGGAATCCTCGCATGAGATGCCTCAGACTCGATCAGGATACTAACCGCATGTGGCGCAGCACATTCAGCATGCATCAGTACTAATTTGAACTTGTGCTTGTAAGGGTGCAGATTAACCAAAGAAAGCATACTAATTCTTTCCTACTTGGCAGGCATCGACGCCGCCTCCGGCGCCCGGCGGCTGCAAAGCCCCGACTCCTGAACCTTTCCACAGGTGATATGGACACGAACATCCAGAGCTAAGTGCTACCTTTTGTTTATGTATTTTAGCTAAACTGTAACAGTGCAAAGAATCGTTTGGGAAGCGCAACACTGCGCACTAATGCTGTCAGACACTCATGTCAATGCAGATAATTGGTGTGGGCACTAGCATCATGTTTTATTATAGAAGGGCAACTGTGAAGGGGCAAACTCAGTGCTGATTCTCAACTGAATGCAGTGCCTCAGAGGTATTGCATTGCTCGTGTGAACTCTTGAACCATGTTTAGTAAGAAAGGCAATAAGCAAGGGGCAAAACTCAGTGCCGATGCCTAACTGAGTGCTGTGCCTCAACCTAAAACAAGGAGTAATATGTAAGTGTAAAGAGTGTGTGGTGCAAACACAGCGTTATTCAGGATAAGAGCTCAGGAGCATGTTTTCCCTATAATCCCCCGGCCTAGCCTTTACCAATTTCCTAACCCTCTATCCGGTGTTCCTAACTACCCGAACCCATCCAATCTAAGGACCCTAACTCTCTTTCCCCGAGGGGGTCACAGTGACCTGTGTTTTGTATAAATCCAGGCACCTAGACCGCCAAGGGGAGGTAGGTGTTCGTGCTGCTTCTGCGCAGGAGGAAAACAGAACTCTTTGACAGTAGCACGAAACCACGTATTGTATAGTGCCTAAGCAGCACAAATATGCCGCTATGGAGGAAATAGCATGTGCCCTGCTTGAGCTGAAGGCTATGTTAGCTGCTACCAGGCAGGATTATGCTACATTGGCTACCCGGGTCCAAGTACTCACGGCCCAGGGGAGCCCACTTCCTGATGGGGTCCCACTCTGGTTCAGTTACAAGTAACTGCTGAACCACCAACGCCCATAGCTATCCTGGAAAGATATGGTGGCGATCCATAGAAATACACAGTTTTCTTGACACAGTGCCAGTTACACTTCCTCACTAAACCCCACAGTATTCCGCTCAGATCAATCACGCACAGCCTTCGTCATCTTGTATCTTACAGGGGACGCCGCGGCTTGGGCTACCCCTTTAGTTCAGAAGGACGATGAAGTTCTATACGATTGGGGGAGTTTCCAAGAGGAATTTGGAAAGATATTTAACCGGAGGGCAGCTTCTTTAATCAGGGATTGTGAGTTACTTACTATTCGACAGGGAAACAAGGACTTGATCACGTATGTTACTGCTTTCAACCGTCTAGTGGCAGAAGCAGACTGGCCGCGTGAAAAGAGAACGGCACTCTTTTACCAAGGACTCAGAGAAGAACTGAAAGACCTTATAGCCCAGGTTGATCCACAACCAGACACCTGCACACAAATGATCTATTTGTCCTTACGCTTGGATCACCGTCAGGGTGAAAGAAGACAAGACAGAAGAAAATGGGAAAATAAGCCGGGTCCACTGAGGTTCGATTACCACAAACCCCCGATTGCCACGGGGAGAAGCGACAAGGTTTTGGAATCAGAGCCCATGCAGATAGGGACGATCCAGGGACCCATTACCAAGGAAGAAAGGGAGAAACGTCGGCGGGAGAAATTATGTATGTACTGTGGTAAGCCAAGACACTGTGAAAGAGTGTGAAGCCAAGCCTAAAGGTACTCTACCGCTTGGAAACGCTGGTTCTCGCCAGTGAGAGGGACGGATCTGTCGAGCCAAAACCCCCATAATGCCCCTAGACATATGCTAGCCAACATCACACATATACTAGAGACTCACATCACTGTGACTGGAGTCTTTCGTACTCGTCAAGAAGATCATCCAGTAACCCTGATGGTGGACTCCGGAGCTACAGGATATTTTGTGGATAAACTATATGCACAGAAGTTATGATTACCCGTGAGCCCCAAGAAGAACCATGAAGCGGTATGTTCAGTAGATGGATCACCGTTGAAATCTGGACCTGTGTCACAGCATACTGAAGAGATGGTGTTGGATATTCAGGGGCACACAGAATGTATCCAGTTTGATGTTCTGGCAGCCCCTCAGTTTGGGCTGATACTTGGTCTCCCGTGGCTCACTCTCCATAATCCAGTTGTCAACTGGACATGTGGCACAATACAATTCTCCTCCAGTTTTTTCAAAGTCATTGTATCCAAGAAAAGGGACGCACAGTCAAGTCTTGGGAGCCACACAAGCAGGAAGCTTAGATGGGTTGCCCTAAGAATACCACGAATACCATGATGTTTTCAGCAAGTCCGCAGCGGAAACATTACCCCCATCAGTCTTTTGACTGCAGAATTGATTTAGAACCAGGGGCTACACTACTGTGCAGAAGGATTCATGCACTGACAGAAACCGAAAACCAGCATTTTAAGGACTACATAGATACTAATCTTCTAAATGGGTTCATCCACCATTCCATTTCACCAGTTTCTTCGCTGTTGTTTTTCGTACCCAAGAAGACCGGAGACCTCCGAACATGTATCGATTACCGCGCCATAAATTACATCACCATAAAACCCGATATCCCTTACCCCTCATACCTGTGTTGTTGGATCAAGTCTCTGGAGCTACCGTCTATACCAAGTTAGACCTGAGAGGGGCCTACCATCTGGTGCGGGTGCGCGAAGGAGACGAATGGAAGACAGCTTTCAGAATGAAATTTGGACTGTACGAATATCAAATCATGCCATTCGGTCTCTGCAACGCACCCGCTGTCTTTCAACACTTCCTTGACAAGGTCCTTCGTGGTTTCCTGGGTATCTTCATCGTCGTCTACATCAATGACATCCTGATTTACTCCCAGAATATGGATGAGCACATGCACCATGTTAAATCTGTTCTGCAGCGGCTAAGAGAACATCATCTGTATGCCAAATTAGAGAAATGTTCATTCCATTGCACAACCGTGGAATTCCTCGGATATATCCTGTCTCCAGAAGGAGTCACAATGGTCATGCATTAAGTCCAAGCCATCCTGGATTGGCCAGCCTCAAGAAACATTAAAGAAGTGCAATCTGTGTTAGGATTCGCAAACTTCTATAGAAGATTTATTCAAGGGTTCGCTCAAAAGGTGTTAGCCATAACACGACTTCTTAGGAAAGGAATGCCCTTCGTATGGAGTGCGGAAGCAGAAAAAAGTTTCAAGCGGCTAAAGGAGGCCTTCACCTCAGCACCAGCTCTCCTACATCTGGACCCAACACAACCTTTCCTGGTGGAGACAGATGCTTCCAGTTATGCGCTGGGGGCCGTTCTCTCCCAACGAGATTGGTCTGGTCAGTTACACCCTGTGGCATACTATTCTAGGAAATTAAATCCAGCTGAGCAAAACTATACCATCTCAGACCGTGAGTTGCTTGCCATCAAAGCTGCCTTTGCTGAGTGGAGGCATTACCTTCCTGGGACTGATCACCGAAATCTTCAGTTTTTAAAATCAGCACGCGCACTCACCCCACGCCAGTTACGGTGGGCCATGTACTTTGCGGATTTTGATTTCGTGGTCACATATCGTCCAGGTCAAGATAACCAAAAGGCTGATATATTATCCAGGTACCCAGAGCCACCGACCTCCGTCAACACTGAAAAAACTCCTATAGTATCTCCAGCAAGAATTATAGGTAGTGTAACCAACACCATTTTTGAACAAATCAGGAATGGTATGACACCACAGGAATTGCTACACTGTGAAGATCCTAAGAAGGAACGACAGATACTTAACGGCTTGCCATATCAAGGAACTGCAGTATATATACCCACTAACGGCCTGCGTACAAAGGTACTCAAATGGTGCCATGATTCACCATTAGCCGGACATCCGGTGGTGAACAAAACCCAAGATTTAATCCAGTGACATTACTGGTGGCCAAATCGCCACAAAGAAGTCCAAGAGTACATTAAAAATTGTGAAGTGTGCGCTCGTATCAAAGTTGACCACCAAAGACCAATGGGTCTTCTTAGACCTTCACCCACTCCAACACAACCCTTGCATACAGTCTCTTTAGATTTTGTTGTAGAGTTACCTCCAGATCAAGGGTATACCATGATATTAGTAGTCATTGACTCTTTCTCTAAGTTGGCTCATTTCGTCCCTAGTAAAGGTATACTGACCGCAAGTGAGTTTGTGGATCTTTTCCTGCAACACATAGTCTGTGTGAATGGCATACCCCAGCACATTGTTTCTGACTGAGGATGTCAATTTACATCCAGGTTTTGGCGCCTATTCTGTAAAAAGATAGGTATTGCTTTGCAAATGTCCACTAGCTATCATCCCGAAACCGACGGACAAACTGAACGGCTGAAGAAAACTCTTGAACAGTACCCATGCTGGTTCATTCATAGCAATGAGGGTATTTGGGTGGAAACTCTTTGGTTGGCAGAACTGGCATATAACAATTCTAAGCACATTTCCACCGGCTATTCCACTTTTTACATGACATATGGTTATGACCCACATATCCAGCCCACAGTCGCTCACATTCCTGATGTCTTACCATCCGTCCAAGCTAGAGTAGAATTGTTAACACAAACTTGGAAACAAGCACACCAGAACTTGCTGTCAGCAAAAGACTCCAGTAAAAGGTACGCTGATAAGAAACGCCGACCCAGACCAAATTATAAAACAGGTGATAAAGTTTGGCTGTCAAACCAACACCTACAAATACCTGGGTCACAGAAATTGAAACCACGATTCTTGGGACCATTTTGTATTTTACAAATCGTGAATCCTGTGGCTATGAAACTTCAGTTGCCTCCGCATATGAAAGTACACCCGGTGTTTCACGTAGCTCTCTTGAAACCAGCGGCACCCCACGTACGAATGAAAAGACACCACCTGTTATAGTGAAGGGTTACCCCGAGTATGAAGTTCAAGCTATATTGAATTCACGGGTAAGGGGTGGCGAGCTCCATCACTTGATTGATTGGGTGGGTTTCGGCCCGGAAGATGGATCATGGGAACCTGCCGACAATATACATGCTCCTCGGCTCTTGCGCCTATTCCACCAGAATTATCCCATTAAACCCGGCCCTTCAGGGAGGGGATGTACTGTCAGAAAGCGTGGGCATAAAGGGGTCAGAAAGCATGGGCATAAAGGGCTTACTGGGGTGGTAGGAGCCACTTTATGTAGCAGATGTCATCTTTGTCCCCACTGCAGATGTAATTGGTGCTGCAAACTGAAGTGGAAGCCAGGGAAAAGCAGAACCAGGAAGAGACTACACTTCCCAGCATGCTTGCCCCCAAAACTACAGCCCCGGCAGCCCAGGAACCTTTGCTTCAACAATCAGGCACACAGGACTTGCAAAGGCGTGAGCCGACGCCCAGACCAATGCCCAAACATACGCGCATGCGCGCAGGGACTTCTGCGCATGCGTGAGCCTCACAAACTCGTTCACGCTCGTATCTTCCTCCGAGCAGACGTGTTCCTGAAGACCTCCAGCCTGAACATCATACGCGGGGCCAGACCTCGCCTGCAAACACCTGTTGCGGCTGCGCGAGACAAAAGATAAGTAATCCTTGACTCGTTTGAGCGATCGGAGCTTGCAGTGCATGAACCCATGTGGGAGGGACCCCGGTTAAACTGCAGTGACAATTCAGGGAGATCAAAGGGAATCCTCGCATGAGATGCCTCAGACTCAATCAGGATATTAACCGCATGTGGTGCAGCACATTCAGCATGCATCAGTACTAATTTGAACTTGTGCTTGTAAGGGTGCAGATTAACCAAAGAAAGCATACTAATTCTTTTCTTCTTGGCAGGCATTGGCACCGCCTCTGGCACCTGGCGGCTGCAAGGCCCCGACTCCTGAACCTTTCCACACGTGATATGGACACGAACATCCAGAGCTAAGTGCTATCTTTTGTTTATGTATTTTAGCTAAACTGTAACAGTGCAAAGAATTGTTTAGGAAGCGCAAAACTGCGCACTAATGCTGTCATACACTCATGTCAATGCAGATAATTGGTGTGGGCACTAGCATCATGTTTTATTATAGAAGGGCAACTGTGAAGGGGCAAACTCAGTGCTGATTCTCAACTGAATGCAGTGCCTCGGCGGTATTGCATTGCTCGTGTGAACTCTTGAACCATGTTTCGTAAGAAAGGCAATAATCAAGGGGCAAAACTCAGTGCCGATGTCTAACTGAGTGCTGTGCCTCAACCTAAAACAAGGAGTAGTATGTAAGTGTAAAGAGTGTGTGGTGCAAACAGAGCGTTATTCAGGATAAGAGCTCAGGAGCCTCTTTTCCCTATAATACCCCGCCTATCCTTTACCAATTTCCTAAACCTCTATCCGGTGTTCCTAACGACCCGAACCCATCCAATCCAAGGACCCTAACCCTCTTTCCCCGAGGGGGTCACGGTGACCTGTGTTTTGTATAAATCCAGGCTCCTGTGGACATTATTTTTGATTTATGGTTCTTTGAAGATTGATCAAACTGATGGACAGAGATATTCAGGTGCTGCTGTGGTAAGACACATGGCTAATGGGGAATTTGAAGTATTGATAAGTGCACGACTATGTGGCGCTGATTGTCACGCTCGAGAAACACACAGACCAGGAAGTAACAGTGCACAGTGGATCCGCCTACATGATATCGATGGTGCATGCAGGGCTAGCAGGTTGGAAAAGGAGGGGCTACCTCTGAGCAGACGGCACTCCAGTGCAGCATGCCGCTTGATTGGACAGGCTTATTAAGGCACTACAACTCCCAGTAGCCATTGCAATAGTTAAGTGCGCAGCGCACACTAAGAGAGCAGACTTTATCTAACATGGAAATCAAGCAGCAGACGAGGAAGCCAAAAGGGCTGAATATTCAAAAGACATAATGAGCTTTGATTCACCTGATGTAAATGAAAGAATGATGGTGATGATGATTGTAAATGAAAGCTTTAACAATCTGTCAAAGATCCAATTGATGGAAGTTCAAGGTGAAGAACAACTTGATGAAAAGGATCTGTGGATGCAGAGGGGGAGTTCTTTATCCCCTTCCGAAGGATTGTGATGACTGGAAAGCACTCGTAAACCGGTGATGCCTGCAGCCTTATTAAGGGTGGCGTTGGAACAGCTACACTACCCCACGCATGTCACTAGAGAAAGCCTTGCAGCAACTATTGCAGAGGATTGGTTTGTACCAAATTTATTAGAACATGTTGCATTTTATGTAGTAAATTGCATCGTATGTCAAAATGTTACTGCTGGGCACATGCTGCGAACAGTCAGAGGTGTTATGTCATGGGTATCAGGCAGGTAGTTGGGGCAAGCTGCGTGGAGGCTTGGCAGGCCTGCCATAGGCACACAAAGAACCCATAACAAATCCCTGCTTTCATTCCTTGCAAGTGTTTGTAGTAACTTCCTGGTTACCACTTCCTGTTACCAAACAGGAAGTGCATGATAACTCATGAGCTCTCTAGTGTTTGGGTGTGGCTGGCTATATAAGCCACATCCAAGATTCTTCCAGTGCTTCGTGTTGCTTACTGTGAGCTGTATCAGCAACTCACTTGCCGTGTTCTGGATCAGCCAGCATCTGCTTACCTGCTCCGGATCATCCTGTTTCTGCTTACCTGCTCCGGATCATCCTGCTTCTGCTTACCTGCTCCGGATCATCCTACTTCTGCTTACCCGCTCCGGATCATTCACCTTCAGCTTACCTGGTTCTTACTCCACACCGCAGCTATCTCCAGTCAAGAGGGGACTTCTACACCGGCACCTGTAAGAACAAAGAAGAACAGCGTTAACACGCGCACATCAGTAACGCTGCGCATACTCACCGAATCTTCCCACGCCTCTGGAATCCAGGTTAGTTGCACGAGTGCACAAACCCCTGTAAGAAAGAAGAGACATTACTCATTGTGCTCGCTCCAATGACGCGGACACTTATTTCACTGCGCTCTCTCTTTACGCGGTGCATACTTACCAAAAGCCTCAGTGCAAATATATCTAACCACCAAGTCTCCAGTAGCGCTGAACCCGGACTCGAGGTGCTAATACCACATAATTTCTCCTGCAAGGGAAAATGAGAGACATTATCAGGCGCGCTTGAATTGAAGGCGCTGCGAAAACCTACCAGCAGCTAGCTTCTACACGCAGCGCTACTCACCCACAAAAATACCGGCAAACAAAGACTATACAGACAATTTTGGACACTTAACATTCTCCGTGCAACCTTCACTTGTGGGAAGGACTTTCTAGCCAGTGAAGAAACTGGCGCCTTGAACTCTCAACCTCGCTATGAAAGCATAAAACAGCGTTTGGCATCTGAACTCAGCCTACAGACATTGGAACAAATCACATGAGTGAATCGTGCCTCTGCAAATGCAGGATGGAGTGCACACCCTACTAAAGATCAAGGTAAGCCCATAGGGGGACATCACAGCACACAGTAAAGAGAAGGGAAGGGCCCAGGGGAATCGGGTGAATTCAGGTCTGAGTGTACACCTTGTATTTGACAGGTATTCTTCCGGGTGAAACAGGGGAAGTGAAGACTCGGGGTCAAGGGAGGCTCGTCGATCCCTCCTGCAGAGACATAGGTGAGTGTGACAGTTATCCCTTGACCGAATGGTCCATTTCAGCATTTACATATTGATTATGTTGATATGCTACAAGTCTGTAACGGTTACAGATGTATGATAGTGGTGGTGTGCCCTTTCTCAAGGTGGGTCGAAGCTAGTCCATGCACACATCCAGATGCCACTTACGCTGCAAAATTATTGGTTCAAGAAGTATTTCCCAGATGGGGAATTTGTGAGGTATTAAGGTCAGATAATGGTCCACATTTTCTAAACGAAGTATTCGAACAAATTATCTTATTGCTTAGTATAAAGCATAGGTTTTCGTTGGCTTATCACCCGCAAGCAAATGGGATCTGTGAGGGGCTCAATGGCCTGCCTAAAGAAAGGATAGCCAAACTTAAACTAAAGTTGAAAAAAGGATGGCTGCATTGCCTGCCTCTTGCATTATATGCGCTGAGGAATCAGCCAGTCTCTGACCACCATCTTACGCCCCATGAACTAGTAATGGGTAGGCGAATGAGAATGCCTCTCACTCCTCCATTGAGGACTAGAAGTGATGCCCAGACAACAGCAGAATTGTTAGGGGAGGAGTTACGTGCATACTTAACATGTATGACTACAAGTGTCTCTGCCATTTCAGATCAACTCAAGCAGACAGGGTGCAGGTCTCCGAACACAGATGAAGACCATACAGCAACTGGATGACAAAAACTTTTATCACCTAAATTGTTTCCCGGTGATCGAGTCTTGATAAAGAACTTTGTTTGTAAGTGGCACGAGCCACGATTTAATGGTCCATTCATTGTGAAAGACGTCACGCTATCAGCAGTGAAAGTTTTGGGAAGACGAGCTTGGATATTTCTTGGTGATGTGAAAGTCTACAGCAACGAGACCACTGCACCCCCACCCCATTAGGAAGCAAGCATCAGAGAAGAAGTTCAGCATATGCAGACAAGATTGATGATGAGGAAGAAGGACGCAGAGACGGACTGTGGTTTGTTCGAAACATTCTTTGCAGCTGCTAAGCAAAGAGTGAAGTGTTGTTGAGCCACAGAAATGTGCTGGTCAGAGACTTTTGGAATGAAACGAAGAATGCCAAAATATAACCTCTGAATCAGCAATTGGAAGAGGGAAAAATATCCTGATTCCTTCTTCACTGAGTTTCTTTTTGGGGGCACCCATGGTGGTGCCTGATGGCAACATTCACCGGATCATTCTTGCTGTTTCATGCTTATCCTGCACTGGTTGGGAGAACTGTTGACATATACGTTTTCCCGCAAGATCCTAAAAATGGTCCATTCGTGAAGAGACTGCTCACAGCTATAATCAGGCAAGTTCTCCAGCTTCCTGAGTACTGTGTGGAAAATATAGATGCCCCTTACCCGATGATAACACTCATAGACTAGTTGGAATGATCTTTTATTTCTTGATTCAAGAACGCCCGCATCTTGTTGCAAGACAAACTGATGTTGGTACATTCATGAGAGATCCTAGGAATCAAGTTGCAATCAATCAATTGCTATGTGACATCATTGAACAAGTCCGCCTATTCTCTGTGGCCATGCAGGGAGCTTTCTGATGGTGTTAACGAATGAAGACATTCAAAACGTATTAGCTTTGGTCTTTTATTACCTGTTGGAAGTTCATCCACATCTGGTTTAGCGAAAGGGCGACTACTTTGGATTCATCAGGAACCCTGTTAATCGTCCTGCGATCAGTCAGCTGCTCCTGGAGTTTGTGGAGAAGATACAGTTACTACCAGAGAATGATATAATGTTGCCTGATTAAAGGTTGTTTTTTCCTTGCTTAAAAAAGATTGAAAATGGGCAACATCGATAGTAACAACAACATGGCAAACAACGAGAGACCACCACGACGTGCAAGGGGGTATTGCTGTGTCCGCTGGATCTATTGGTATATTATATATCCCTGTATTATGTTCATTATCATACTACTTTCTCTCACAGTACATACTGTCTATTATGCAGATCCAAGCAAGGCAGTAGTTCTTGTGTATTTTCCTATGCAGCAGAAGGGTACAGAAGTGGCAAGTGTAAGACCACCGAGGCCTTATGTGATTGTTCCTACTCCAGTAGCCCATGTGGAAGTGCCTGGCTCTGTGGCAAGTGTCAGGAGACATCCTTATTCAGGAAATAATCTTTTAGAGATTTTTGCTGAGCACCAGATACAGATGCGTAAGGAAAGGCAAAGGACGAGATCTTTTATGACCAACCCTACACAAGTAGCACATGTAAAGAGACCAAGTTCACTGACAAATGTTCCTATAATTCCCCCAGTGAGAAGGAATTATGCTGACATACTTCATGAGATGATTATAAGTGCTCATGAGGCAAGAAGGAGACCTAAGAGAGGTATACGAGAAGATGATCATGACTTGAATGATTATCTAGACAGTACAGCACATTTGGGAAACATGTGGTATCAGCACATGAAAGAGGTAAGCAAACAATCTTCAGAGGAGGAATGCTATGTATTCATAGATATCGAAATAGATGTCCAGACGGCTCATTGCCTATCTCACATTGCACTCTGCTGAACAAGAGGTCAGTTTATGGGTCGAACAGCTTATTTAGCATGGGCAACAGAATGGACAGATCCAAACAAAGATGATTATGTGCACGATACAAAGACAAGATTAAGAGCCCACACTAATGATAACGTGATCAGATACAAACAGCCTGGAGTGAAAGGAGCTGGAATCAGATGGGAAGTAAACTAAAAACTTTAGAGTCCAGGGAAATCTGCAGAAGACATCCGAAGATGGTAGAACAGAGGCCAGATGCAGATTTGGGGATCAGTACTTTCTCCATGGATGGGAAGAAGGAGTAGTAATCTGCAAAGCCTGGGTAACAATTGGCATCTACAAACCAACTGTTGACATTGTGCAGAATGGATGCAAGCCTCTATGGTCGAAACTGGCAAAACTACTGACATGGGTCGAAGATAAAGGAGGGCCCTTACAGATAGTGCCTCTGGAAAAAGCAAAGCTGTGTTTCAGAATTAATGGCACAAGAAAGCTTGGAGAAAATCAGAACTGTGGACACATTCTTGGCGCACCAGGAATGAGCATTGGGACAGCAGTGATAATGAATCAATACTGGGCCTCTGAATCCAGAGTTTACATGAAGTTGCCCAAGAACTAGGGAGGAATATGTTCTATAGGAAACGTCCATGTTCCCGCATTGGTAATTCCTAAAAGTGACCTGGACATTGGCGAATTCCCAAAGGCAGATGCTCACCCAAGAAAGAAGAGATCTGCTGGGCTCCTGACCCGAGTAAAGAGAGAGAACCTCTTCTCAGCCAAATCAATAGAAGCCTTTGATTCCATCCCATATGACCATAGACTGTTTAGTAAGACTTCATTGATCTTTAAAATAATCTTCATTCCCAGGATCCAGACAGATGCAAACACTAAATGGTTGCAAATAACCATGTGGGAATTGTTGCAGATGATCAACACTACCATAAAGGGATTCAATGCTATCAAGGAAGAGTTGAGAGCCATATGATTGATGACTCTTCAGAACAGATATGTCTTAGATATGATCACAGTTATGGGTGGAGGTGTTTGTGCCAAAATTGGAGAATCATGTTGCACATTCATACCTTCCCACGACAAAGAGAATGGCACCTTGACGGAGGCCATAGGTATGCTGACGAAGTTACATGGCCAAATGATAGATGAAGTAGAAGACATTGCTGATGACATTTGGTTTGGATCACTCTTTTCATGGGTTGCGCAATGGATGGCAGATATATTCAAGTTTCCTGGAGCCCTGATAGTGATGCTGATGCTTGGTTTCTGTGTGATCAGGAAAATAATCTCACAGTGCAAGAAGACTGCAAAGAAAGCTGTAGGAGTGAAGTTTATGATTGATGATGAATCAGGGTGGAAGACCAAAGAACTTACAGACGACGAAATCAGAGACTATGTGAAGGCCAGTATCCATGCACCTGAGGGAACAAAGTTCATGTACCAAAAGAACCATAAGAAGTATGTGGGGACATGGATCTACTGCAGTCCAAGTGGACAATGCATGCTTACGTCTTGGACTAAGGACGAGCATGTGAAATCAGCAGGATGCCTGAAAGGAGTTATAAAGATATGGCTCCCAAAGAAGCCTTTCTTCAGACAAGGATGTCTAGATGTGATGGCTGATAAGAGAGTGGTCGATGAATCGGCCAGGGGGGGTGTAAAGGTGGAGCCAAGTACCCCCACCCCAAGCTCCTCCCCTATGCTGCCTATATGTTGGGAGCCAGAGTGTGAGACATGTGCAGAACCCATAAGACTACCCATACCAAGGAGAATCCTAGAAGCAAGGTTCCAATTGAGAAAACTATATATACATGCACGACAATATGATGGTCCTTTGAATGAAATCCCAGAAGAAGTGGGAAAGCCGAGCAAAAGTGCAGATTGGTGACGTCACAGAGAAGCAGGGTAGACTCACTAAGAAGAGATGCTGAAACGAAAGAACATAAGCATCCTATAGAAACAGCGGAGGAGGTGTTAAACATGAGCAACATTTCGGGCTCGGACACTTGTCCGCTTTGGCTCCTTTTTTAGGATGCGTCTCTATTTTCCATTTCATCATCACTTGTCCGCATTGGCTCCTTTCTTAAGATGCATGTCTTTCCCCCTGTCATGCTTCCCTTTCGTTTGCCGCTACCCTCCGGATTCTGCGCTGAGGAATAGCATCCTAATCCCCCCTGCCACTTCTGGTTCTTGCAGACCCATCAAGGGCCCTGTCCCTCCTTATCCGTCCCTCACTACCCTTTGGCCATTTTTCTTTTTCATTTTTCTTTTTCATTTCTTTTCCCCATTCTATTTAAGTGCATTTATCCTTTTCCATTTTGTTTTCCCTTGTTTTCTTGTTCTCCTTTCTTAGGATCCTTCCCCTACTTCTCCTTTTCCCTTCTCCTGCTTCCCTTTTTTCCAAATTCCCTCTCTTACCCTCATCCCTTGGAAGTCTCTCTTTCCTACCGCTTTAGCTCCCCCTAAGTGTTTCCTTTAGCCTGTCGGGATTCCCCCCCTTAAGTCGAAACCCAGGGCTGCCCTAACTCTAGTCCGCCTTAGCTGTCCCCACCCCCGTCAGGCCCCTCCATTCCCCTATGCACCCTCCTGTTCCCAAGAGCACCCCCCACCATAGATACCTACAACCCGGAGCCCAGAGTCATTCCTTACCCATCCTATTCCCCTTACTCATCGCTTAAAAGGTCCTCCCCAGCTCTCCCCCCTGCTCCTCTTAGGCCACTACCCACCGGCTGCCAAGTACCCCCCTCCCAGGCATTCCCCAGTGTTCTCCCTAAGCGGTCCCTGGTAACTACTCCAGTTCTCCTCCTAACCCCCCCTATCTGACCCATCGTCCCAGGTTCCCATCCCCCCAAACTTTTCCATCCTCCTTGCCGACTCTGTTTAAACTAAACTTATTTCATTCCTTCCCCTCCCCTTGTTGTATTCGTTGTTACTCTCCTTCCCTTTTTCCCCCACCCATGTTTGGAGTTGGAAGGTCTTCCAAGCCCCCTATCCCTCCCCTTTTATAGGGGCCTCCCCTGAGTCTAATACTCCTGGGCGCCGTTCATTCTAAGCTGATGGCTGTACAGTTCCCCTTGTGGTATCCGCCAGTACTTTCTAAAGGGAACACCATGTAACATCCGCTTGGCGTGTCTGAAAGAGAAAACAGAAGGATAACAACATGAAATGAAAGGGCGGGTGGGAGGGCAACAACAGGAAAACATCAAAGAGGCTGGGCCCACGGCCTGAAGCCCCCTTTAAAGGGCCAGGCCTGCGCCTCGTCGCACCGTGCTGATTCACCTCCTCTGGGTGGTGCCCACCTGGCTGAGGGCCCACCCCCCTTGACCCGCCACACCCAATGAGGGGGTCGGCTCTAAGGGGGGCCCCCGCCAATGCCATTCTTCGAATAAAAATAATGATGAAGATATTAAGTCGTCTTTCAAGTGTACAGTCGCAGCAACGCAAGTAGCGAAAGGTATTCTTTAATGCTGGCTATATAGTGAGTAGATTGTGGCAATGAGCCAACGTATACGTATAAGAATTCATGGACTACAGATATTCCATAATGCACTTTAGCAGAGCTGGACACTGTGAACAGAAAGGATTTTTCAGTGTGTCGCAGTTGGAAATTGAAAGCTTAACCATGGAGGTGAATCAAAGAAGGGCTTGGTTGGCCAAACACCAAGAAGCCAAGGCCACCATAAGTCAGTATTCTTACAGAAGTTGCAATTAACGTGTGAACAGAACAAACTCCTGCTGAGATGAGGTGGGGGAAAACTAAAGATGTCATAGGTTCTTCATTTAATAGAGTTTAATATTGCAAAATGCTCTGAAATCATGGTCTGCAGTCACGTGGATGGATGAAAATAGACACTGAACTGAGCTGAATCGAAACCGTTGAGCAGGGGATGCCTACACTCCCTCATATTCCCAGGCACGAAGAACAAACTCAAGGCCAATCTTCAAAGGGCTAATTGACTGGCAGACAGCAGAGTGATGATGGGTAGCAAGGCTAATTGGTGGGAATTTATGGTTATGACCAGCCTACCAAACACCTGGGTGCCAGCCTGCATGCTGCTTACGCATGTGGAATATTACAGAAGGGTACAAGGGTGCCAACCAATTATAGAGGGACACGTAATAGAGAGTCCTATAGTTTGTGTAACCAATGGAACGTTGTGTATTTGATGACGTTCATGATGACCTGTATTAGAGAAGGGCTTAGTTGTACACCTTATATTAGATACCCAATCACCTTCCTTAACCAGTATGTAACATATACCTAGATGTTCCCTGTTAGCCTATCACCATTCCAGGTAGGTTTTTGTAGTTTGCCATGCAGGTAGACGTCAATGGCGATGTATTTTTAGTATAAGAGTGATGTTTTTTATGAAATGCTTTGAGAAATTGCTGTGCAATGTCAGATGATGTCCGTTGTAACTCCCTGTTTTAGATAGTTGACATTAAAACAGTTGAACTTTGCCACCTTCTTGAGTCAGTTTGATTATTGATGTTTGAGTATATTCTGCATCACCATCCATCTCTAAGTATTGTTACCTTGTCTTAAAGAGCTGGGAGATCTGCCCCAGTTCAACACTGCAAAAAAAAAAATGCGTCAAACATACCAGTGAGTGAATGGGGATAATAAGAGAGGGTCAGGGAGAATTTACACAACAGGGGCGATGGGGGGACCTAGAAAGGAGGAGGCCTGCAAATGGAGAGTGGCAGTGGGTATGGGGAAGAATTCAAAATTGTTGAGTGTTTTCTCTTTACCACGGTAATTGGGAAATAATGCATTACAACAGGAATGATTACCAGTAACGATTATCGCTGTAATATAGGGCAACATTGAGGTAATCCTGGTATGTTTCCATTGGAATTTTCCAGGAGAAACTACTGCAGAAATGAAAGGGGGAGGAAAAGGGCTATGGGCCAGTGGTCAGTGACCCATGTACTTTTAGTTGTGTTGGTGTGACATGCACATTGGCGGTGGTACCTGGTCCTTTACTAGTTAGTGGGGTATGGGCCTCAGGCTTTTTGCTTAATGTCGACACAGGACAACTGACCATTAAGCTACGAGTGGTGCAATTTGGTTAGTTAGTAGGCAGGGGTATATATAGGCCTTGGCCATAGGCCAGGACCAGTGGGACATTCTTTTTGCCTAATTATTGCAATGTGGGCAGTGCCAATGGCCGGTGGAATCTGGTTATTGACACAGCCAAGGCAAGCGGGCCACTATCCTTTTCAATAATTGGTGAAGGCCATGGCCTTTGGGCCGTGTAGAACATATAGAAGAACAAAACCCTTGAAATTAAATGAAAATATTTTTGTTGAGACGAAGTTAAGATCAACCAATTAATCGCAACAAAACGTGGGAAATTCTGCATTTGTTGGGATGCGACAACCATCTAAATTCGTAGTCCCCGTTGTTCAGCCTATGTGCATTTTTATGAGATTAGCAATGAGATCAACATTTAAATCATGGGTGACATCTACGAGGGGACATGGACTCCGAGTTAAGATGGTCGTATATGACAAGGCAGCCTTTACTACCTGTATTAAAGCTGTAAATAATGTTCTTATAATACATGGCATCCTGCAATATATGTATAAAAGTGTGGAAATAATGTTCTTATTACAGGCTAGTTGTGACATCACACCAGACCTGTAATTAGAAAATGACATCACAAATGCTCTGTAATCAGTTATTATGCTTCAGTTGTGATGTCACAATGACTCCTGCTTGAGCCAGCAGAGAGAATTTCAGCTGTAATTGCAGCACTTAATTAAAGCCGGGAAAAGCTTTTCAAATTCCATGCTTCTGAAGAAGTTTTCCATGACACAATGAAGCCGGTAATTGACAAGGAACTGCTTATAATAGAATGTTTAATTTTTGCAATGCTGGAATTAAACACACAAGAGCAAGAAACTATCTGAATGTTATTATTCATTTTAAAACACAAAATGTTATTAGCTGGATTTTATTAGATTGTTTAAATTATATTTCTGCAAAAAATTAGAAGCTGCATGTTAGTTTTTTTATCCAGATTCTACAATGATTGTATATATCAGCAAATGGAAGATCTCTTAAGTTATATTAAGCAAGAAACGTGGTATTAAAAGGGAATGACAGTGTATGACCATATATTATAGAGACAAAAAGGATATTGCAAGTCACCTTAGAGTTCCATGACCTTATAAAGGAACTCGACCTCCAGTTTCGTTCCTCAATTTGGTCATGAAACTCCCTTGTGACTTATAATATCCTTGCAGTGTACGGTAGTGGGTACATTATCCCATATATGCCAGGCTAATTGTGACATCACTACCGAACTGTAATAAGAAATGACGTCACTGCTGCTGTGCAATCCATTATTGCATTTGAGCTGTGACGTCACAATACCTGCTGCTTGAGTCAGCACAGAGCAGAGTTCCAGCTGTCACTGCAGCACTTAATTAAAGCCTTGACAAACATTTCAAATTATTTTCTTGCAAAATTGCTTTCTGTGACACTTAATGAATATGAATAATGATTTATAGTAGTATGTTTATTTTCTGCAATACTGGAGTTAAAGACACAAGAGCAAGAATCTATCTGAATGTATTACTCTTTTTAAATCAGAAAACATGTTTAGATGGATTTTAGTAGATTGTTTAAACAATTTTTCTGCAAAACATTACAAGCTGCATGTTATTTTCTTTTTTGTCCAAACAGATTCTACAGTGATTGTATTTATAGGCAAATGGAAGATCTCTTACCTTATATTAAGCAAGAGACAAGGTATTAAAGGGAATGACAATGTGCACCCATGTATTATAAGGAATAAATCACCCCCTACCGTACGTAACAAGATTATTGCAAGTCATCACAGAGTCCCTTGACCATACAAAGAAACTCACCCTTCAATCTTGTTCCTCTATTTGGCTATGTAACTCCCTGGTGACTTGCAACATACATATAACATACGGTAGGTATATTATCCAAAACATTGTAGAGTTTTGGTTGCAAATCTATAGTTAAGTTACATAGCACATTCTATGTTAAAATGGAACAATGTTTTCTCCTGTATCTTTTGAACCTGCGAATGGATTTTCACCACATTTTGCAAGTTGCTAATGAAGCTGCCACAATGTATCTCAGAAAAAGCAGCATCGCAGCTGTAACTGGGTCGAGTTCTTTTCCACAGATTTCAATAAATGCCATGTTGCTTGGTGAGGACAGCAAGAGCAATACCATTTTTGTCATGACAGCATAGTGTAAATCCCTTTCTTGTAGTCTGGGAGGCTCAATGCAGGAGCACAGGCTAAACTATTCTTTATTTTGATAAATGCTTCTTCAGCTTTTGGAGTCCACTGCAGTGGCACTATAGTGTTGACTCGGGTGTACTGTTGTAGTGGCTTAACAATCCCGGCATAATCTAAAATGCACTGCTGTCAATACCCCAGTACACATAAACATGCCCTCATCTGTGTGGCAGTTGGGGGTTTTGGAATTTTGTATGCTGCCCCTATCGGGAGGGGGGAGGGTTCAATCTTTTTCCATTAGGACCCAAATAGTGCAATTTCTGTTTGGGTGCCTTATGTCACTCTTCTGCTGGCACAGTCAGAAATACGTTGTGTTCTGCTTGCATACCTCCTGGGATAATGAGGTTATCAATAGGTTGTTCATGTACTGGAGTAACACAGATTGTCCGGAAATGTTCATGTCATCTAAACCATTCTTCAACTGCTGTGAAAATAGGGTAGGGGTCTCAGTATACTCCTTGGGCAACCTTATCCAGATGTACTGAGTTGCTCTATGTACAAATGCAAACAAATAGTGACAATCCTAATGTATGGGGATGGAGGAGAAGGCTGAGCACAGATCTACTATGGTGAAATGGGTAACTTCAGGAGGGATACATGACTGTATTGTAGCCAGGTTTGGCTCAACTGGAAACAAAGGAACTGCCACAGCATTAAAGGCTCACTGGTCTTGGACAAAACAATAGGAAGCTGTCCTTAGCTTCTTCACAGGCAATATCGGGATGTTGCATAGACTAGTAGTTAGGACAATAATACATTTTATCAGAAGTGATTCAATAATGGGGTGAGCCTCTGCCCCGTTTCTGGTTTTAATAGATACTGGGGGATGCGTGGCAGCTTCTTAAAGGGGTCGACATTTATCCTAACGGGTTCAGCAATGTGAATCTATCATTGTCATGAGTTGACCATAAAGAAGCAGGTATAGTGTTAATTATTGCTTTCAAATCATCTGTCTGCTCTCCCTCCACATTATTATGGGGAAAATTTGAAAATATCCCATCCACGGTGCAATTTATAGTACATCTGAGCTTGCATAAAAAATCCCTACCAAACAAATGAACTGGAGCTGAACAGCATAGGAGGAAGGCATGTGCGTCAGTAATATGTCCTGAAGTGATCTTGAAGAGTTCAGTAACAGATTATACGACTGGGTTATTGAACATCCCTACTACCTTCACAGTATTAGTAGACACTAAAACATCTGGGAAACTGTCCTTACACAGAGCTGGTTTACTAGCACCTGTGTCTACTAGGCAGGGCATAGATGTTCATTCTACATTACACTGTACAGGCCTTGTACATTTTTACAAATATCACTAGTGCTGCAGGACTAGCTACTTAGTTCATCCACTCAACCCCCTAAATGACATTATATTTAGGCAACCACTAGCAGCTCATTACATTGAGATGTACTTTAACTACACGCTCTATGCACACATAGGTTGCTACTGTGTCGGGGTGCACATACATATGGGCTGTACTGATGTATCAAAATTAAGGGATCCATCGGAACCTCACTCTCCTGATTTTGTCAGAACTGAACTTGATCATTCTGAGGAATGAGAGGGGGAATGGGGGCGTAGGCAGGGGCTTAGAGCTTTGGGAAGGGAGTTGGGAATCTCTGACTTGTGTCAGGAAAGGGGTTGGAGCAATCTGCTGGAGGTCCTTGGGTAGTGTTCTGCAGCTGATTACCCTGGAAATATGGTCGCTGTGGTCTATATTGGCACTCGCTCTTCCAATGCCCAGTCTGTTTACAGGAATTTTACACTAGCAGGTTTGTTGGTGCACCCTGTGGTGCCTGCTGTCCTCATTGTATTTGCTGGTCCGGCTGACCCACTGTCTTTTCTGATACTGTTGACCCCACTGTCTTTGCCGGTACTGTTGACCCGGGTAACCACCCACCTGTCCTACATGTCCCATTTGTCCCAGTGGCGGGCCTCTTCTTCCACTATTTGAACTTTTACCTGAACTCAGAGTGACATTTTGCGCATTCTGTATTAGACTCTGCATCTGAAGGGACATTAGTTTATTCTCGATAGTCTCTTTCTTTTGTTTCTGGCAAGCGACACAATGATTCACCACTGACACTATCTCCACTAAGAGTTTGGTCGCCACCCCATGCACTGCACACGCTCCTTAGGTGTGCTTGCACCTTGGGTAGCAGACCTTCTTCAAGGGAATTAGCTATAGCTCCTATTCAGTCTCATCTGGTTTAATGATTCCTGCTGAATGTTGGTGAATACCACTTTAAGTCAGTCTAAATAATCTGCAGGTGATTCTCCCTTGTTTTGCTTAAAGTTTCCTATCTTTGCCAAATCAGTCTTTCAGGGGAAAATCTCAAGGATAGCTGTAACTATTATTTCCCTACCCTGAATAAGAACATTTCCTGTTCCTGGGTCTTGGTCAGGCCAAGTAGTGCACTCCTTAAGTAACTGCCTTACTTTAGGCGGCATCATCAGCCCCATGAGCTTGTTCATATCTGTCCATGCAGAATTATAGCACTGTATTACTGTGAGCAGGTTTCCTAAGAACCATTGCAGTTCCTCCCTAATATTTGTGAATTCTGTGGGCAGGCTCTGCAGGTTTTCTGGTGATGATGGAACATGTACAATAATGAGGTGGAGCTGTTGTCCTCACTCCTCCTTGTTCCCTGTTGGCATCTGTCTAAGGGGTGCTTGGAGGACCATCGAGTCTCTCCCATAGGACGTGCCTCCCCTCATCATCGACAGAGTGTAAGAGGGAGGTGCTTCAGGCACTTTTTATATATGGGGCTTTAGGGCTTGTGGGAGACAATAGAGTACACCCTTAGGACAAACATGCAGGAATTCTGGCCCCTGCCCTGACACCTGACAACCGCATATGTGCGTCCCTCGGCCTGCAAAGCAGCTATCCAAGCAAGGCAGGTTCTTGCTCCTAGGTAACCCTTAGCTGTAGCTTATTTTAACTGAGTGGAATTTCCATACTGCATAGTCCCCTGCGTATGCTAACTCACAGATGCTTGTTTGTGTTGTGCATGAGATAAAATGTATTGATGTGAGGGCAAGAAAGTGAGAGAGTGAGCACGAGAAAGAAAGAGAGATCAAGAGAGAGAGCGAGATTGACATCAATGTGAGCTAGTGAAATAGGACTTGTACTGCCCTGTTCCTCTGACTAATCCACTCACCTCTAAGATCTCCTTCCACCTTACACTGCACACTCATACTCCCCTATCCAGCCCTCAGATGACTGCCAAAGGCTTAGTCATTACCACATTAAAAGTAACCAAACCATGACTAAGCTCTTCACTTTAGCCCTATCACACTCTCTCACTTTAACTAAACCCAAATCCCTGTAGTCTATCAGATCTCAGGCTCTTCCCTATGGGTAACATACTTCCAAGTTTCTCTGCCAAACCCATAGAAAGCAGACTGGCACACGGGAACCGGGTACTTCGGGCCTGCACCCATCAACATGACAGGTTTTGCATCTGCCTCTCCCACTGATAACCCCCGCTCAGATCCTTTCTTACAGAGGCAAGCTCAGCGAGGTCATCAGTAATGGCAGGATGGCACCATACTTACATTAAATTACATTTAAGTATTAATCATGACACAGAGTTCTTTTTTGTAGACTTGCATTCTAGAAGCATTCCGTCTAGCTTAGCCAGCAGATGGCAACATTGTTTCATTAATGATTCTATGAAGGAATTTTTCGCATTTGCTATACATGATTTCTCAGTTTTAGCTTTACCTCTCTAGTATTTGTATTTTTTGGGAGAGAGAGCACAACGCTTTTTCTACGCGACACACTTTAGACAAGGTCATTACGCTAAAGACAGCTGCAAAGGTTATTGTTGCTATTTTCAAACATGTAAGCAGGATCCAATCCAATCTGCAGGTGCCTCCCTCTGGAACGGCCTCCCTGCCTCTCTCCGCCTTGAGCCAGATCTCCTTAAGTTCCGGATGCTCCCTAAGACCTTTCTCTTCTCCTCTTCCTTCTCTCTGCCTCTCCTCTGCTAACCTTTCTCTTCCTCCGGCACCGCTATGCTGACTGGCTGCTTGGTGTTCCTCTGAGTCATACAGGACACCAGATCCCACCCGCCCCCCGTTCAGTCCCAATGCACTTGCCTGTTGGCCTTCCTGCACTGCCGCCTGACCTACCTTGCACTACCTGGGTGTGACGCCCTTGGGAGGCCCAGTGCTTCCTTGCACTTAACTCAGTGCACTACTGCTCTCAGTGCACTTGCCCCTGCACCCTTCCCCTGAACTTCCTGGCTGCGCACTTTAACAATCTAAACGATACTACGCTTAGTAAGACCGTTTGTCTTGTTTTCTCTTGCCCCCCCCACCTCCTTGCCTGGTTGCTAACTTTTACATTTATCTAGGCTTGTGGGAGTGAGGCGTAGTGGGGTTGTCACAACCCTTGATCCAGGTGTGTGGAAGTGGCATCAGAGGCAGTGACATCACAGAAAGTGTCAATACAGGCATGCACCTGCGGTGAAGCACTGTCTAGGCCTCTTGTTATTTAATGACAATTAAAAACGAATGGATAGAAGGTTTTAAGTTAATCACAACCAATGGCATTGCGCTGGGCAACCTTCCATACCATATTGACTTTAGCCCATCTACAACACTACAAAAGACAACCAGCCATTTGCAAACCAGTGCTGGTCCTTCCACTAGCGGAAGCAGTCCAATGAGAACTGCTAGTCCATGTCCCCTCTGCACAGAAATACAAGCAACTCCAGACATGTTCCAGCCTTGTGGTCTAGCAGTGTGACCTTAGGGGCTAGTAGTAAGCAAGACTGGGTTGGTTCAAGCCCGCCTGTCTAGGGAGGGTGGTGGCAAACAGAGCTGCTAAAGGGCCTGAGCCTTAGGGGGGTTTTCCCCCGTGCTTCAGCAGGCCCAAAAGGAAGTTTCAGGAGGCAGCCTCATACCCTGGATAGCGGGAGTTATGGAGACATACTTAACAAAAACATGTGTCTGGTAGCAAGCCTCGTGTTCAGGCATTCCTCACGCTCATTGCCAATGTGCCTTCCTTCTTCTCCTTTTTTTCCATTTTGATCCGTTACAATTTAACAATGACAATATATCACTGTTTATAAATCTTTGAAATTGGACCATGCTACTATGTAATTTCGTTGAAACTATTAATTCTTCATGTATGGGGATATGCATGTCCAAACTCTACCTTTGACCACCAATTGATCATTTTATCAACTATACTTTTCACATGTGATCTCAAATTGAATAATCATGTCACCTGACCACACCATGTCACTCCACTGTGTATGGTCAAACAGCTCACGACCACATACACTCACCTTGCACCTCTCACATATGCTAATAAATGTCACAAATGGTAATATAGGGATACTTCAAACAGTGTTAGCCTTGATAAAGACCTTGACGGTAGAAACACGTGTCGGCACCCGGCACCTCTTGAAAACAATGTTAAACACAACCTGACAATTTTTCTGTACTAAGAACAGTGAACACAACAAACACAAAACAAGTGATTTGAACAAATAAAAGCAAACAAGAATAAATTAAATTTGTGGACTCTACTTACCTACTCACCTGAGTGGGAAAAGAAACTCTATATATGAATTCCAGCACCAGCGCCAAAAGAGTGGAAACTAAAACCAAGCTATCTAGATTTTCTGTTGGTGGTTCAATCATACAGCTGACATTTGACTTAGCTGAAAGTGACATCATAAGGGGTGGGGTAAAAAGGACGTGAGACTTGGTTTCATATTCATCCTTTTAAGATGGGATATAAAAATGTTCTCTGGTCCTGCATCCTACATACCCAAATAGTCTGAAGGAAGGGAAACTAAGGACTTACCAACTGAATGTGCGGCATATTACAGTAGTTGTATCACAAATAAGCAGACAGCAACACTTTAAAGCTGTAAAGTTGTCCTGGCATGTTTTGCAAGTTCTAACATTTATCTCCTGTCATTCTGTATTCGTGTACAGTATTTGTGTTTCCCCCACTATAAATGCAAGCCTACAAGTACAGAAATGCAAAGTGATGGGAGCCTAATAGCCAGGACTGGTTGAGCATCTTACACTTGACATTTATCAACATGTGTGAACATTTCATCTGCTCCCAGGTGGGTTATTCATGTGTGAACATGTCTTGTGCTCTTAGTCATTATTTGATAACTTCATGCATCCTTTTGTGGTGCATGTTGTGAAAACAGGTTGAATTTCCATACAAAATGAACATACAGTAAGTTATGAAAATCAACTGATCGTTTTCCATTTAGGAAAAGGAGTTTACTTTGCAGTTGAGTTAATTTTTAGAGAGGTTGGAATAACATGTTAGCAGATGCAACACAGGATTTTGCAGTTCATTTAAATTGATTTCATATGCATATTAGGCTTTGGTGGGCCTTTCGTGCTGCACAGTAAACACTACATTTGTATAACTTTAAAGAAATTAAATTAAGAGATAATACAAATAAGTAGTGTTGAAAGGGCCTAGAAAATGCGAAGCACAGTGCATTAAAAAATAAACATGTTTTTAAGTAGCAGTGACATTTTAACATTCAGTTGGGCTCATAGGTAGCCATGTGCTCAATTGTATTAGCCAGACTTTTCCAAAGTGAATGCTGGTAGCGTTATATCCACTTTTGGGAAGAGATTCTTCACCCAAATCTGTAACTTCACCCATCATTTCTTTCAAAGACTCTCTTATCGTTCCGGCTTATCACAGGCATTGACCTATTGCTTTGATAGTGGCTGTGTGTAGGTCACTTAGAAATAAATAAAACTGTGGGCCTCATTACGCGGTTGGCCGTGCCATTACAAATGGTGGTATGGTGGTGTCAATCTGTGTTTTTGGAGTCCATAGGGCTCCATGGGGATTTGTGGTTGCTTTACTGTGAGCGGACCCTCCACACAGGAAAACTACTGATTTTCACTGGTAAGGTAGAGGATGTACATTCAGATTTTTGTGGTAAGGTATATCCTTGACACTACCACCAAAACTTGTAGTACGGTAGTGCAGTAATGTGGTGGTAAGGTGTTGGTGTTCGGTCTGCTGGTAATACTTTCTCTTCTTACGACGGCTTCCAGACTGCTGCTCCTGACAACTTTACACTGTGGACTTTCCATGAAAAAATTGTTCAAATCTTTTTCAGTCTCACATCAAGGGGAGTCTGGGGCTAAAGACTTTTATTAACCAATAAAACAAGCGAAATCCCATGTTTCCCTATTACTAAGAGGGGTTTCACTGCCACAACTAAATATCTAAGGTGACTGTCAGGATGTCTGTCAAACTAAAAGTGTCCACCGTCCTGTGTCAAGAAAAACCTTACTTCGGTCCCTTACACTAGAAACTAAAGAGTAAAGCCGTACTGTTGTAGTCCCAGGAGAATGCCTCCCTTCTCTTGAGTTATTGTCAAAGTTCCACACAATGTTTCCTTGGTGGGCAGGAGAATGCCTCCCTTCTCCTGACATCCAGTCTCAGATAGCATGGGGGAATGACTCACTTCCCCAGGCCACAACATTCTAAAAAATACTTCCTCGGTGGAACAGGAAAATGCCTCTCTTCTCCTGGTGTTCGGTCTCAGTCTCAAATAGCCCAGGGGAATGACTCCCTTCCCCAGGCCTGTTGGACCTTCCTCCTAGTCCAAGTTACCAGGTGAATGACTCCCTTCTCCTGGTAGGCTTAAATCAGTCTCTTCCAACCAGTGGAAATGACTATCTTCCCGTGGTCTTCTTTTCAGTAGGTTTCACGCTCTCTTGGTTTGGGTCCCCGACCCTGGTTTCTCTTCTTCTTTGGTTTGGCCCATTTCACTTCCCTGACAAGTACTGCATGACGAAGATGACTCCTATCTCTCTCTTGGTTTGGGTGACCGACCCTGGTTGCTCCTCTTCTTTGATTTTACCCACTTGATTCACTTCCCTGGCAAGTACTGCCATGAAGAAGATAGCTCGTATCTCTCTTTTGGTTTGGGTCCCCGACCCTGGTTTTGCTTCTTCTTTGATTTGACCCACTTGGTTCACTTCACTGCCAAGTACGACCACAAGGAAGATGACTCATATCTCTCTCTTGGTTTGGGTCTCCGACCATGGTTTCTCTCTTAGTGGGTTTATCGCCACCACTGTTGTGAGAGACTCTCCATCTCAAGTTCTCTTTATGGCACTTAGGGTCCTTGACGCCGTCCCCGGTGATCAACAGGCTTCGTTTCACTGTTCCAGTGAGGAGGAGAAGGTTTGTAGGCTTTCTGTGCCACCCAACCATTATATTTGCAAACGGGCCTAGGGACAACTGCATGTCCCCTCTGGGTCTCCCATGCCGCCCTTTAGCTTGCTGATTTCTTCGACACATCACTGGGGCTTCCTGGGATAGCAGGCGGTCCGTTTGGCTTCTCCGGCATCTGGCCTTCCCTTCGGCTATGCAACAGCATTCCCGGCTGCTTTCTACTTTCCTTCTTCGTCTCAACGCTGCTGGACAGCGACTGCTCCTGCAGACCTCCCGATCATCAGATGCGGCGGACTTTCAGTGTCCTTGGAGTTCCCCCTCTCTGGATCAGCAACGCAGGTTTGTATCTCCCGCATTCACTGTGCAGCACACCTGCCATCCTCCGCGGCAGCCCGAGACACAGTGTTTAGTTCATTGTTGATTTTTATAATAAGTTTTTTTTTTATTGGATGCAAGACCGTGGTCTTGGCCTGTGTCTTTACTATGTTCACAAGCAGTTTTTATTTTGCCCAAAAGCTTTCCATTGCAGCCAGCTCTGCTTTGAGAGAATGTCCTGTTCTTGCCGGTAGAATCATCAGCATGAAGCAGGATGGGTACCCTTTTAGCCATTTATCATCAGTCCAACTTGTGCTGACTTTGAAATTGACTCATACATGTCTTTCATATAAAGCGATAAAAGTAATGGGACCAGCCAATTTTTGCTTGATCCCTCCTGTTGTGGGAGGGGGGGGTGGTTTACCATGGGCATAGGACATGGCGGGGGTTGAGGTGGACAAATCCCCCCCACAATTTTAAGTGGGGGGATAGAATAGCTTTTATTCCCCCCAGATTATTTGTGTCTCTGCTGTAAAATACAACTGCAGCGTGCACTGCAGGCTGCAGTTGTCATGTAAGCTTGCAAAAAGTTAGAGTCTACTTTTACTTTTGCAAGCTTACAGTAGACTGACTGTCTGCAACTTCTGCTGCTGCCCCACGCCTGCACATAATAAACGTGCCCAGGCCGGGGAACAAACAAACTGCACATGCCCTGCCTGCGCAGTGCACTTCTGCGCAGCCTCAGCCTTTGTTTTTCAGAATGAAGGAGAAGCCAGGCAGCGATGCATGCTCCAGTGACTCTGTGCTCCTGACAGTGCGTGTGTTATCGAGGGAGACAGAGTGAGAACAGGCTGAGCAGGCACCAGCTACCTTAAGGTAAGTCAGTCAAGTGCCCCCCTCCTCCTCTCCCAGGTGCAGGCCAGCATGGGGAGGATTTATTGGAGGGAATGTGCGGCTGTGCCAATGTCAGATATAATTTCTAAACTTGCGCGGCGCATTGCAAAACTGATCAGGGAATTCTGGCCTCTTAATGTTTCATGATGAAACATTAAGAGGCCAGGATTCCTTGATCAGTTTGCAACGTGCCTTGTGTGTTTATAAACTGTATGTCTGACGTTGGCAGTGGATTTATTTGGGATGAATTCAATGTGCCAATGCCAGATATACAGTTTCTAAACCCGCGCAGCGCATTGCAAAACTAATCAGGGAATACTGACTTCTTAATGTTTCAATGAAACATTAAGAGGCCAGGATTCCCTGATCAGTTTGCAACGTGCCGCGCCTGTTTATAAACTGTATATGAGAAGTTGGCAGTGGCACACGTTCATGAATTGAAGAACCTGAGGCCCTGCCAGTGCCGCCCTCTGGTTTTTCAATTCATGAAAGTGTGCCCCAGCGCCTGCCAAAGAGGAACATCACATTCGGAGCAGCTCTTTGTTTCAATCAGGGATTTCAATCAGGCACACACCCAAGTTTCGCCCAGCATGTAGTGCGCAAAGTAAACCCTTACTTATTTTTGTCTATAAATTCAATATTCTGAATGATATACCACTCATATCACACCCTTCTCAAAAGAACCCCCCGGTCACACTGAACAAGGAATCAGGCTAGTTTGTAACGGTAAATATTTATTAATGGATTGATAATTTAAAACACAATATATTTTTAATAGGTAACAACAATCACCAAGGGGTGACAAGGACAATGAATAATATCGTTAATGCACTTGGAATTAGGTAATGAACACAAAAAGAATGCAGCAAAGAAAAGAATACTTTTGGATTGGTTTGGAATAGATAGCACTGTGGTTAGAGGTTCCCCCTGCAACACCCCTCGACCCACCAATAGGCAATTTAAATAGATGTGAGGAGAGAGCAGGTACTCAGGAATAATACAGACCAAAAAGAATATCACTCCCTCCTTCCCCCCTTAAACCCAAGAGAAAAACGGATTTGACTTTTCACTGTTAGAATGGCTTTGAAACTGGCTGAGCAAAAACACTAAATGTGGTCAAAAATGCTTACATTATTATAACTTTCTATGGGAGCCACTTTAAACAGATGCAAGCAATCAAAAGCAATGATTTAATCAAAAGAAAACAATTGGAATCTCAAAGGAAAAGTGGGAAATAATTTGAAGACAATTCACACGTGTAAAACTTTTGCAAAATGTAAATTTGCGGCAAACCTTTACTATGCGATTTGTGATAAGAATGGGTCAACTACACTGTTTCGCAATACGGGTTTAGGGCATGGATGTAGCTAAGGATGCTAGCTATCAGTGGGAGTTGAAATATCGTTTCTATCTTAAAAACTGAGGGAGTTGTGGAGGTTTTAGTGGGAGGTGTTTTTCGAAAATAAAGACACAAATTTGGACAAGAACTTCAGTTTAAAACCAGAAATTATGGATTATGCTTTTACTCATGACTAGAGCATGCAGGCTAGACAACCAGGTTAGGATTTAGTAAGCTCTGAGACTGATTCATGACTTCAGTAACAGATTCCCAGCATCTTCCCCGGCGGAACCAGTCCGAACACTTAAAGTGGGATTTTTGGATCAGAGTTACACAAATAAAAATAACTATGAAAATGACGCTTTTGCAAATAGACAGAATAAGATAGCATTTAAGATTTTGACACTGTCACTGGTTATGAAAGTAAGGATAGTTCAGATATTAGGGTGGAACAAGATAAGGCAAGGTATACAATAGTTCTCTAGCTTGCTGTTAATACTCACAAACCACTGGGATTTAAGATTTTTGGCCTGTCAAGATTCTGGTCAATGGATCGGGTCTATCAGGGAAGGACAGCACATCAGCTAGGATCAGCTAGGCCGGTCACCGGAACTGCACAGGATCTGCCCTTCTTGTTTCTGGATATTTCAGATCAGCGGGATGGTGAGTTCATCAGGCAAGCGTTATGGTAGCAAGCCAGGTAGTTTCAGGATGCTTCCCCACACCACAGTGCTTCACTGGGTTGTAAGGATTAGTTGAGGATTAATTGAGGATTGAGGCCTACCTGAAAATGGTTGAGCTACTGTTTGGCCTGGTGATTGGCATCTGGATCTGGAAGGATGTTAAAGGCTGGATGTTGAATGCTGGATCAGAGTGCTTCGCTGGAATCAGAAGAGAGAGTGTGTATGTGTTGTCAGAGGTCTCTATTTATCCTTTCAAATAACATCACAAAAATGGGTGTATGGGCCGGCTTAACTAAACTTGCCCCTGGGAACTGGGATTGGATCAGAGCCTCATCTCTGCCTTGCATCCGAGTGACTGGATCAAAGACATATGATGTCAAGTTTATGGTTTCGTTTTTACAATCCTTAGAAACCTCACCTAGCCACTAGTATCAAAATCGAATGTTGTCCTAAATACATATTTATACATTTGTAACCTCTACGAAAATCACATACAAGGATTACATATTTATGGAATATCTGTTCCTCAAAATCCCACAGCTGTGAGACCTTGTTTCACCTTTTTGCAGCATTTTGTCCATTTCGCCATGAACACATTTTCCAAATTTTCACCAAATTTCCACAGATATGCGTGTTTACCATAGGAATGTGTGTGCAAAGTTTAACAATTCTAGCATACATACAGTTCCCATAAAACCACATATATTGCCATTTCGGTTCAGGATATGCTACACAGTTCCACCACGTTTTGAGATGTAGGGCCAAAAATTAGATTAACAAATGTGCCCTTTTTATATTTTTCACCACTTCTGATAGCGATTTAATAAGTCTCTAAAAAATGTTCATTACATATTCTTAGCAGCAAATGGTCAGCCTTTTGTCTGTCTCTGGAGACAAGGAGCAGCCCCCACCTTTGGGATTTCCTTCAAGGAGCAGCCCCCACCTTTGGGATTTCCTTCTGCAAGCCTTGTTTATGACTTCTTCAAACGTCCATTTCCTGGCCTGGAGAATCTGCCATTGTTCAGTCCTTGGTAGCAGACAAAAGTCTGGTCTACCCCACAATTATCATGTGTAAGTGAGTATCTGCTGAGAGCCATGCCCTTCCCTTGGGTGGAAACCTGTTTTCAACCTCTTGCAGGCCCAGCCAGCCTAAGTTAATTCTTAATTTCTTGACTGGAAATCCAGCATAAAACAAACTGGTTGCATCAGATGACATAGATAAATTACATTATTAGATTTAAACCTGTGGGATCAAAACAACTGAGATCCGTGTTCCTTTCAGCAACAGTCCTTTTATATTTTCTAATCCGGCAGATCTTTAGTTTTAGACAACTTTAAAGTTTAATCAGTAGAGCCCCTTTGACAGAGGCTTCACTCACAGGTAGCCTAGTGTGGCTGCACACAGATTTTTGATAGGAATTGTCATTCACAGGCAATCCAGTTTTGCTGAGAAGGTGTTTTGCTCTTAACATTTCAGGACCTTATAATTCACAGTGCTTCATTAGATTAAATAAATTTTAGCGGCAAGCAAGATTTTGAGTGTTGGAAAGTGTTATGTTTAGGCATTTTGAAGTTTCAGCAGCAAAGTAAATGTCATTTACAGGCAAATTTTGGAATTTCACTTGCAAAGCACTGCTTCTCCCTCTGTACTCCATGCTTACTTGTCATGGAGCCCACTGGCACTTTTTCTGCAGCGTGTGCACTGTTCCACCACACATGCACCATTGATGGCAGGTTGTGCAGCCATCTTTTTGTGTGCTAAAAAACACGGTTTTGGAGGATTTGGCGCGCACAAGTGTTTGCCACCATTTGTTGTTTCTCCCACCATAGATAGCAGAGTGAGGCCGCATAGTATAGCAGAGTGAGTCAATACATCCCACAATGATGCGTAGCCAGGGCTCACATTTAATCTCCAAGCATTGGCCAACACGGGCTTGCAAGGCCGCACAAAAAATATGGAGGTCATTCACCTATACAGCAGAGGATCAAGGGTGCACAAAAGAGCCGGTATATATTGACATGTACATGCAGTTTCTATACAAATGCCACAACACTGTTTAATATATTATGGATTGCCCTTTTTAAGGAGACGGGCGTGATGATTATTTTTGCTGCTTACACTATACTAGTGCCCCTTAACTGTCAGGTTGCTTTGAGATTGTTTCTAGTTTATTTCCTTAGAGTTGGATCACACTGACTGCACCTGATATGTTTCATGCAAAAAAAAAACAAATTCTATGTATCTATAACTGCTTCCCAAAATGAGACCCGGTCCCCCAGCTGGAGGTGACATCTATTGCTGTGACACTTTGTCCCTCTTCACACTCACTCAACATGCTCAGAATACATGGAGCAACAAGAAACTCTGTTAGAACATTTACGATTGAGGCATTTCGTTATAGTGTACATTGCCAATTGAGTCACTTCTAGGAGATTGCAAGTAAATATATAGAGAAAATAATGCACAGTGGGGGGGGGTCACACAATTCACCCAGGATCACACAATCTGGCGAAGACTGGATTTTCTCCAAGATGTCCCTGTACCCCAGGCCTGGCTTGCAAAGTTCAGACACTGTCTGAGATATCAGCCTGACATTGTATACGAAATCCTCATGAAGCCATATAGAGTAAAATGAGGATGAGCCAATCTCAAGAAGGTCCGCTACGTTGGATGTATGCTCTTTTCCATAGTAATGTCTAAGGTAGCCAAGGGAAAACACTTGATGTATACTCTAATATCAGTAGGCCTCACTTAAGGCACACCCCTCCACCTCTTCCCACCAACTCACACCTACTTGAAGTTTGGATGGTACCACACCTAAGTTTGTTCTCTGACATGAGGGCTACCTGCATTTCGCTAGTTCAAACTCAGCGGCAGGGCGCACTTAACCTTTCATAAATTCAGTACAGTTCAAATGAGCCTGATAATACTTGTAATTACATTTCCTAGAAGCTGAAAGCATCTAGCATGAAGAGCTTTGACCAAAGTGTTATTATATTCCATAAAAAAAACTATTACCAGCACAGACCTGAACTCTGTCCCAGCACAAAATAAACCATTTTTGGTGCCCATCCTGCGCATCTCTTAAAAGAAATCAAGCGCTAATGTTCTGTAGGTCTTGGCTAAGCTTCACTCTGTTTTATACAGCTTAGCTGTTTCTGTCAGCGTACTTGAGTGGTCGCAGTGCGATCAGATTTTGGGGGTAAAGCATAGGCAGTAGGTGGATTTAGTGACTTCTGTGTCTGTCCCCGCTTCCAAATATCCATGCTCCTGACTATTTCTTAAGAGTTAATGCTTGCAGGTATCAATGGGCCCTTTTAAGGTCATGGATCTGGCATGCCTGTTCCAGCTTATTCTGAGAAGCATATGGAGTGGCTGGTCATGCAAGGCGTGCAAGAGAAAATCTGTGAAATGTAACCCAGGATATTGAGAGTGCTCTGAAGACTGAGGAGAAAGTGCTGAGTAAGTGTAGATGAGAGTTGTGGGGTGCTGGCCATGAGGGAATGGGAAGCGAGGGACTGGGGTGCAGTAGAGTGTGGGACTGCAAAGTGAAAAAGGGTAGAAAGTGTGCAGAGGACAGAAAAAGAGAGGAGCAAGGGAGGGGAGAGTTGGGAACAAGAACGGGGTGCAGATGAAAGATAGGGATGGTTTGCAGCACGGGGTGACCAGTGAGTGCATGGAAGAGAGAGGTGCAGGAAAGACCAGAACACAGGGAGGGTGGTGTAGGGCAGAAATGGCTTAGGAGGTACTTCAGGTTTTGCAAATGAGAGAGAAGTACAGACAAGTGAGTAAGTGCAGAGGGCAGTGTGTCAGATAAGTTACTTGCTGTGGGGTGCAGGGAAGGGACCTGGGAGAAAGGGGTGTACAGCAGATGAGAATGTGGAATAGAGAAGGGTACAGGGGGGAGATTTGTACAAGGAAGAATGGTGCCTCGTCTCATGTTCCCAGATAAAGGGTACAGTCACAAATGCGCCTTCTACTAACGCTTCATCCATGCTCACGAGGCCTGCACAAGGACGATTAGAAGTTGTTTGTTGAAATAATTGCAGATAAATAGACTACACCATATCTGTCTGCGCATTTATTGGGCCTGATAATACACAAAGTGGCCCTCCTCTTCCCCTCTCTCCCAGAGGGAACGTGGGAGCTCGAGCTTGGCGCTCTCCCACTGCCCCAGGGTCATCTGCGCTCCTGTCTGGTTCCTCTCCAGGAAGAGACACTCACAGCAGGCTGTTCCTGCATCAACTCCCTTTTCACTCAATCCTACCTGCAGCCTAGGTCTGAAGTCAGGACTAACCTTAAATGAGGTATATATTCACCTCTGACCTGTCCTGTAGTGGGAGCTTGTGCCAGGGTGCGTGGCATCTTGCCTTGCGACACAGCATCATGTTATTTGGGCTATTTTAGCAACTTTCATGTGTTTTTGGTGGATGGATGCCACGCGGGCCGTGGACCCATTTTACGCCATAACCTATTCCTTTAAAAAAACACTAGAATGATCTATCATGGGCATGTAAAGTGCCACTTCTGGTTTAGATAACGCCACTGACTTAGGGATGTTTACTACAAAGCCCTGTGTAGTTAATAACTTAATTGGAGCTGGGAACATACTACTGGTGTAATACAAATGTCTCATCCAGGGATGTCTTCATCCACTCCTTTTCTACTTAATTGTTCATTGCACTTGCACTATCTGAAATGTCATCAGGCTGATTATGATAGTTATTCTTCACATTCCTAATTGTTTCAAGGACCTGTGAGAATGTAACTGTATTTCTCCCATGCTCCCCCCATGAAGCGCTTTGAAACACATTGGGCCTCATTCCGAGTATGGAGGTATACCGGGTACCGGGTTCCTTGAATGGGGAAATACCGGGCCATTCCGACCTTGGAGTGACCGGGCCCCTAGGGGACCCTCGCGTTTGGAAACAAGGCACAATCACCACACACGAACTGATACGCCAGACTCAAGGTTCAATTCCCAAAAACTAGGGTTTATTGCAAGCAAATAGTCTCAGTTGGCTAACTGGGTCACACGTCCCGCAACGTCTGTCTCCAGACCCCGAGGGACGCAAGAGAGCGAGCATTCTACAACAGTTACATATATACAAAACAGGCATTTCACTATCAGCAATGACATGTTCAATACCGCCCATAATATGTCTCCTTTGAAATGGATTTGATTATTGACAATTGTGACAAATATGACACCTTCAGACATTCATTTTAGCAACAGTTTGCAATCGGCGGGCTTGCAGACATGATGTGGCCTTGCTCTATGCATGAGCAGAAATGAAATAACGGAATAGAATAAGTTTACAGCGAAGCAATTTGAAAATGAAGCAAGAAGCGAAATTCGACAAAATGGCGATTCTGTTCCGTTCAAAATTGACGTACTCTGGTCATGCTTATGAATCTGCATTCTTAATACCGAACATATGAGGCGGGTGGTTTTCGGCCAATAGAATAAATTGCTTATGTTAGGGGAGGGTATTTTCCTGGACTCACAAACCGTCCTCTTGGCCATAAGCCAAACGCCTTATCCATACATTGCATCTGTCATGATGCCCGCTCCCGGGGAGCCGGTTCAAGCCCTGCGTCCCCGAAAGCGGACATCCAGTCCCCAAGGAAGGACCCAGCAACCCCATATAGGGGCCCTTTGGACAGTGTCCTGGCGCCTATAGCGCCAGGCTCATAAAAGACATCAGTCCTGGTGTCATAGGCACCAGGCTCATTATGGAAGTGCTTGGGTGCACTTACCGGATGCAGACCATGCTGCAGGATCCCGGCCTCCTTGAGGCCTGAAAGGAACTACTTTACCTGTGGTACTAATTTACCATCCGGGCGTGGTCGGGGAAGGATACATACCTGATTGGAGGAAGGATACATACCTGGAACTTCTTCCAAGGCTATTTAAACCCCACCCGAACAGCCACACGTGCTTCGCGTTGTTCTGCATCTAGCAGCTGGACGCTCACCGTGTCTGCTCCTGCATCCTGACTTCTGCCACGCCTGCCAGCATCCTGGATCACCTGCAAAGGAAGAGAAGAAGAGAACAGAAGAAGGAAAAGTCCTTACCTGCTAAATCTGCATCCCGGAGACATCTCGCCGACAATCCTGAAAAGGAAGACTTTTATTTAAAAGCTCATCGCGTCGATCGCTGCAGCGCCGCATTCCACTCACCTTTACAGGGCGCCTCCATGTTCAGCAGCGATCATCCGGATTCGCAGTCACGCCCCAGCGCCTAGGGAGAAAAAGACCAGAACAAAAGGTGAGAGAGAGAAGGGAATAAGGAAAGCTAAATCTCCATGTTAAGACTTACCTGTTGATTCATTCCCTCTTCATTTGGGTCCGCGCCGCATCCTGGCATTTCCAGACCCCGGCCCCTAAGGGGAAAAAGAGACATCAGCGTTAATGAGCGAATGAAAAGACATTACCAATAAATGCTCATTAAAGACTTACCTGATTTCTACAAGGATTTCACCTCTCATCTCGGGTCGGTGCCTGTTCCCCGGCATTCCGTACCCCGGCCCCTATGGGGAAAAAGACACTAGCATTAGTACATTAATGCATGGACACCAGGGGAACTTCTTATCAAAAAACTTACCTGGAAGCCAAGCAAGTTTGGTTCCCACCAATCCGAAAATCCAGTGAAGTAACTGGATACCAACGCCCCCCTGCATCAGAAGCAGGATGGAGAGCTCGTCCTTCCAGACCCTAAGGTGAGACGCTACGAGGAATCACAGAAGGGTTTCGAGGAGGGTGAGAGGGGAAAGTGGGAGGCTGATTGCATTACCCCGCAGACAGTTAATCCCCTATTTTCGCCTACAGAAGGATACTTCTGCGAGCCAGACAAGCCAGATTTGGGGGCCCGGTCCAGTCCGTCTTCCGAACCCTGCGCATCACCTTAGAAGAGGTCACAGCAGCGCGAACCAGGCCAGCGCCTCCGTGGGAGTCAGGTGAGCGTTACAGAACGCAAAGCCTTCCTACAAATTCCCACCCAGGCGCTATGGAAAGTTCTGAGACTGATCAGTTGGCCCAATTACTGGGGGAATTACGGGCCGAAGTACATGCCGCTCGTCAAGAGACTCATGCCCTCAGGAGGGAATTAATAATATCAAAGGAAAGAACCGATGACCTGGCCAGACAGTTTTTGCAAGTTCCGGAGGACACCCCGCTCCTGTGGTTTCCAGTAACCCTGTGCAGATTAATCTAGCATCTGTAACCTCTGCCTCCATGCATCTACCTCCGGAATACCAAGACTTTCAGGACGTCTTCCAAAAGGAACAGGCCAGCATGTTACCTCCTCACAGATCGTACGATTGCCAAATCGATCTGGTGCCCGGTGCACAACCCCCTTGTAGCAGGATTTATGCCCTTACCGAACCTGAGAGTCTGCATTTGAGACAATATTTGAATCAATACCTAGCTAATGGTTTTATTCGCCCGTCAAAGTCCCCGGCATCCTCGGCTTTGTTCTTCGTGCCCAAAAAAGAAGGCGACCTTAGAACTTGTATTGATTACCGCGCATTGAATCAGATAACGGTTAAAAACCATTATCCTCTGCCTCTGATCCCTGAACTCTTTGACCAGGTGAAGGACGCTTGCATATACACCAAGTTAGATCTCCGGGGGGCTTATCATCTGGTACGAGTTAAAGAAGGCGACGAATGGAAAACTGCCTTCCGTACTAAATACGGATTATTCGAGTACCAGGTGATGCCTTTTCGGATTGTGTAACGCGCCGGCTGCCTTCCAATACTTCATGAATGATGTTCTTCGGGAACTCATCGATGTTTGTGTTGTCGTATATATCGATGACATTCTGGTGTACTCCTCTTCGGAATCTGATCACAGAAAACACGTCAGGGCAGTACTTGAAAAACTGCACCAACACAAACTATTTGCTAAATTGGAGAAATGTGTTTTCCATACCACAGAAGTCGAGTTTCTAGGTTTCATCCTGACACCCAAAGGAGTCCGAATGGACTCAAGAAAAGTGGATGCCATCCTCAAATGGCCATCACCTAGCTCTGTAAAAGGGGTTCAAAGCATGATCGGCTTTGCCAATGTCTATCGCAGGTTTATCCCGGAATTTTCACGCGTGGTACAACCCATTACTGCACTCTTGAGGAAAAATAAACGTTTTGAATGGTCTGAAGAAGCCGAGCAGGCCTTTCAGGATTTAAAAGCTAAGTTTACCTCCGCACCTATATTGAAACACCCGCATCCAGATCTCCCTTATGTCGTCGAGACTGACGCATCCAGCCTAGCCATGGGAGCTGTCCTGTCCCAAAGAGATCCCGAAACCAACCAACTGCATCCCGTAGCATTTTGGTCCAGAAAATTCTCAGCACCCGAGGTTAATTATGCAATCACGGACAAAGAACTGTTAGCCATTAAGTCCGCTTTTAAAGCCTGGTGGCATTATCTGCTTGGCGCTCGACATACCATCACAGTGATCACTGATCACCGGAATTTACAGTATTTGAAAACCGCCAAGGCTCAGTCATCACAGCAGCTCCGATGGGCTTTGTTTTTCGCTGAATTTGATTTTGTGATTACCTACCGACCTGGCTGCAAGAATGGCAAAGCAGACGCCTTATCCCGAATTGGAATGGGAGAATCTGATACAAACTCAGAACCAGTACCAATAATTCACGAACAGAGGATTCTAGGCATGACTTTGTTACAGACGCTTGAAGACATTCAAGCCAGAGTGAAACAACTTCTGGACCCTACAACCTTACAGGATTGGATACAAAAGGGATCAGACTTTACCATAGATAATGGTTTACCTTATTTCCAAGGACGCTTATTCCTGCCACATAAGGAATTACACAAACTAGTTATTTCCGGTTATCATGATGCATTAATAGAGGGACACCCCGGTATTGCCAAGACAGAGGAAAAGGTGAAACGACAATTTTGGTGGCCCTCTTGGCGAAAAGATGTTAAATCTTTTGAGATGTCCTGTGGTGTTTGCGCCCAAAATAAAAGTCAAAAGAAAAGACCAGCCGGTCTCCTTCAACCTCTAGACATACCGCCAGCACCCTGGCACACCCTATCAATGGATTTTATTACGGACCTGCCTCCTTGTTCGGGTACAATACTATTCTGGTAATTGTGGATTTGTTTTCCAAAATGGCCCACTTTATTCCTTTGAAAGGTTTACCTTCAGCTTCTGTCCTAGCCAAAGAATTCCTCGAAAATATTGTTCGGCTACATGGATTCCCATCTATACTAATCTCTGACCGGGGAAGCCAATTAATTTCCCACTTCTGGTGCAAATGTTGTCAAATGGCGCAGATCGACGTAAGATTATCGACCAGTCACCACCCTCAGACCAATGGTCAGACCGAGAGGACAAATCAGACCCTTGAGCAACACTTACGGTGTATGTTACAGCAAGTTGAAAGCAACTGGAAAGACATTCTTTGGATAGCCGAATACGCATATAATAATTCGGTACACTCTGGAACTGGCCACATTCCTTTTTATACTTTGTTTGGGCATCACCCTCGAACCTCAAACCTTGACTCACCTCAGAACCTCGGAATGCCTGCAGTAGAACATCTGCATTCTACAATTACCGAAGCCTTCAAAGAGGCAACTATGCATTTACAACAAGCCAAGAGAAAATACAAGGAGAATGCTGATCTACATCGGAGTGAAGCACCTCCGTATCAGATTGGGGATCAAGTGTGGTTAGCTACCAGACATTTACCACTCAAAGGGCCTCGAACTTTTAACCCAAAATATCTGGGACCTTATTCTATAACGGCAATAATTAACCCAGTGGCTGTTAAACTTGATTTACCAGCTAATATGCGAATTCACCCTGTTTTTCATGTGTCACTTCTGAAACCAGTGGTACCCGGGACCCGACTCAAACCTTCAGAACCTATTCTAATAGATGGGGAGCCCGAATTCGAAGTGAAGAACATTTTAGACTCAAAAATGTTTAGGTCAAAACTGTTCTACCTAATTGATTGGAAGGGGTACGGACCTCAGGAGAGGTCGTGGGAACCCAGCGACCATGTGCATGCACCTCGATTAGTCAGGAAATTCCACTGACTCTTCCCAGACAAACCAAAACCCCCGGAGGGAACAACCTTGGGAGGGGCCTTGGGGGGGGAGTGCTGTCATGATGCCCGCTCCCGGGGAGCCGGTTCAAGCCCTGCGTCCCCGAAAGCGGACATCCAGTCCCCAAGGAAGGACCCAGCAACCCCATATAGGGGCCCTTTGGACAGTGTCCTGGTGCCTATGCCGCCAGGCTCATAAAAGACATCAGTCCTGGCGCCATAAGCGCCAGGCTCATTATGGAAGTGCTTGGGTGCACTTACCTGATGCAGACCATGCTGCAGGATCCCGGCCTCCTTGAGGCCTGAAAGGAACTACTTTACCTGTGGGACTAATTTAACATCCGGGCGTGGTCGGGGAAGGATACATACCTGATTGGAGGAAGGATACATACCTGGAACTTCTTCCAAGGCTATTTAAACCCCACCCGAACAGCCACACGTGCTTCGCGTTGTTCTGCATCTAGCAGCTGGACGCTCACCGTGTCTGCTCCTGCATCCTGACTGCTGCCACGCCTGCCAGCATCCTGGATCACCTGCAAAGGAAGAGAAGAAGAGAACAGAAGCAGGAAAAGTCCTTACCTGCTAAATCCGCATCCCGGAGACATCTCGCCGACAATCCTGAAAAGGAAGACTTTTATTTAAAAGCTCATCGCGTCGATCGCTGCAGCGCCGCATTCCACTCACCTTTACAGGGCGCCTCCATGTTCAGCAGCGATCATCCGGATTCGCAGTCACGCCCCAGCGCCTAGGGAGAAAAAGACCAGAACAAAAGGTGAGAGAGAGAAGGGAATAAGGAAAGCTAAATCTCCATGTTAAGACTTACCTGTTGATTCATTCCCTCTTCATTTGGGTCCGCGCCGCATCCTGGCATTTCCGGACCCCGGCCCCTAAGGGGAAAAAGAGACATCAGCGTTAATGAGCGAATGAAAAGACATTACCAAAAAACGCTCATTAAAGACTTACCTGATTTCTACAAGGATTTCACCTCTCATCTCGGGTCGGTGCCTGTTCCCCGGCATTCCGTACCCCGGCCCCTATGGGGAAAAGACACTAGCATTAGTACATTAATGCATGGACACAAGGGGAACTTCTTATAAAAAAACTTACCTGGAAGCCAAGCAAGTTTGGTTCTCACCAATCCGAAAATCCAGTGAAGTAACTGGATACCAACGCGCCCCTGCATCAGAAGCAGGATGGAGAGCTCGTCCTTCCAGACCCTAAGGTGAGACGCTCTGAGGAATCACAGAAGGGTTTCGAGGAGGGTGAGAGGGGAAAGTGGGAGGCTGATTGCATTACCCCGCAGACAGTTAATCCCCTATTTTCGCCTACAGAAGGATACTTCTGCGAGCCAGACAAGCCAGATTTGGGGGCCCGGTCCAGTCCGTCTTCCGAACCCTGCGCATCACCTTAGAAGAGGTCACAGCAGCGCGAACCAGGCCAGCGCCTCCGTAGGAGTCAGGTGAGCATTACAGCATTCTCTTCTGACTAAGTACCTTATTCTGAACTTTGCATACTACTATTTTCGTCATCATTGTCATCAATATTGATTGACATGAATTCTTTCACTGTGTTCGTTTCATGATCCATTTGAGTGTCCAATTTAGGAGGTTATTTGTGTGTTACTATTTGGACGCACTTCTCACTGATCCCAGTGCAAATTATTGGCAAACAGTGTATGCAACAACAACAGGCCATGAATATTCCAAGCACTGCTACCAGGATCGCAACTAATTTCCATCCCCATGAGCGTAATGTCTCCCAAAACCAGGAACTTATGTTCAACTCCCAACTACTTTCTGGGGGGTGGAGGTCAGAGCTCAAGACATGCAACTTTCTTATCTCTTCAAAAATCGTCGGGGAGGAGTCACTTACAAATACAAAACACGATGATCCCACGATTTTTCAAACTCCCCCACGATCAACCAGAATTATATCAAGAGCCATTCTATTTTGTAGTGCCATCAATCTAATCCCTTTTTCCTCTAACGTCATATTGTATAATATATCTGTTGTTCCATTTATTGTTTTCTCTAATATTCTGGACAGTTGTCTTATGTTGTAGGAATTTATTGCTTGGCCCCAAAATGGTGTAAATGATTTTGCTATATCTTCCGCGATCAATCCCCCTTCCTCATTTCGCCGTGGTCTTGATCTGGACAGTTTGGCTATGTCTGCTGTTTTTTTTAAAGGAACACTCCCGGGAACAGAAGCCCCAAGTAACAAGTACCTCCCCAGTTTCTAGGTAACCAGGGATAAGCTTTTTCTCCACATATGAAATAAACAGGATCACCTACATACCCTGGTTCTTCCTCTTTGTCAAGGAACGCTATATTCATACATCTAGTGAATGTCCCCACTGAATAGGAGCCCTTCTTCTTTAAGCAAAAGGGAACAGAGCGTGGACTATAATTTATGGTATAGGAGGGGGGCACTGTATCTTTATTTCCTTCTGTGTTCATATGAAAGTGATTACAGATGATTTATGTGACACGAATAATCTGTCTTGTGGCATAGCTACTGGTGTTATCAATCGTGTTTTATGAAATACAGAACAACCTACAGGTTTCATAATTATCTCCTCGAATTCATCCATGTTCGTTCTATCTAACTGACCCGTTTCACTTTTGTTCCATTTCCCATAGTACAATGCACTTAAGGATACCTATTCCTTTACCACCATACTGTGGTAAGTGAGCACACACCCAACAATTATTCTTTCTCAGAATTGAGCGTGTCATATTCATTATTAGCAGTAGTGTGTTATTTCCATATCCTTCCCTGTGTCTCTCTTCCATCGGGGACAGAGTATACGTAATTACATGGACTGGGCTTTCATTAGCAGAAATATTTCGAATTGGCAGGAACACTTCTAATGGGTGTATTTCTTCTAAATACCATAATACCAATACTGTCATTACCGGTGCTAATATACTCGTAACGCACATTACTATTGTTAGGATCAGCATACAATTCTTTCTAAAATGCTTTTTCTGTAGTTTTACAGTCTCTATATTTAACTCATTATCAGCGGCAGTGCAGGAGGGGGCAAAAGCTGGTGCAGGCATCTTTCTCTCGTCTATGGTCCTTCTCCAACAATGTTCATCGTGAATATCTCTCACTGTTGTTCTTATGCAAATGTTAATAAGTTCAGGAAGTGTTAATAAAGTGTTCTGCCAGTCCTCAGCAGTCTAGATTACTATACATTGGGCAAGATTATCGTGCTTCCGCACATCGCTCAAAGAACTCCAGAGCAGTTATCAATTGCCTTTGTATCATATGAGCCCCTCTTGTCCATGAGGGGTGATCTACACGTTAATTCTTTCAGAGATAGCACAGGGGAGCCGTGTTCCTGAGCTGTCAGATTTGCAAACTCCCACGCCTCTCTCCCCTAAGCCTCCAGTTCCCACTTCATCCGTACTGGGAAACAGAGGCAACAAAGAAAAATGAAGATCTGATCACTCCTTCTTTCGAGGCCGCAAATTATACCGCCTCAATCCTGGTGCTGTGTGATCAATGAATAGTGCGGGTGCACTTCCAGACTCAGGCTCAGCGCCAGCCTGCGGCGCAATGATGAGTGGTGGGCGCCAAAGTGTCCCCCACCACTCTTTGTGTCAACCAGCAGTGATGCAGATTATGCTGGGCTTCGCTGGGACACTCTTAGCCCTTCTGCCTTTATAGCAATTTTTTCAGGCTTCGTTTCAAGATCAGACTGCTGATTTTGTGGCAAAGAGCTGGCAACAATTTTCTTCGTATCTGCGGCCAATGTCTCTCTTTGGTCGTCCGAATCGGGCAGTTCTTTCAGTGGCGATGGGACCTTCTTTGTATGTGTGGCATGTATCCACGCCTTTCTTCCGTCCACACGCACTGCAGTTTGTGTCGCCAACAGTATCTTGTAGGGCCCACGCCACCCGAGCTCAAGCGATGATTTCCTTTGAAAGTTCTTGATCAGCACCCACTCTCCTGGTTGCAGAGAATGCCCCGAACCAGTGTATCTTATGGGAAGAGTCTCCTGCACCTGCCGATGAATCAAATGCAATTTCTGTATTAACAGGTTACAATATGTACTTAGCACAGGGTACTCAATTTCACTCAATCGTCTCGGCTGTGGCGCACACCAAACATTCGCCGATCACCCCATCTCTACAGAAGTGCGCATGCGCAGTAACGCTAGGGGCAATGCGTCTGTCCAACGCAACTTATTTCCTGCACAGATTTTACTAATTTTGGCTTTTAATATGCCGTTTTGGTGCTCAACAAGGCCGGCACTCATGGGATGTCTGGCGCAATGGAATCGTTTGTCAATCTGAAGACCTGCGCAAATCTGTAGTACCACTGCGCCCACAAAATGCGGGCCATTATGTGACCATATGACCCGGGGCAGGCCAAACCGGGAGAAGTATTCCTTCAACATCACTTTTGCAGTGCTCATGGCAGTGCAATCCTTCAATGGATATGCTTCCACCCACTTGCTGAACGCTTACACAACCACTAGAACGTATTTCAAGTTTTGGCACCTTTCCATTTCTATGAAATCAAAATGGATTACCTCGAATGGCATAGAAGGTGGGCCAAAACTACCTGTTGGAGTCGCTGTTCCTTGTCCCACATTGTGTTTGAAACACATGATGCAGTTCTGTACTAGGCTTTCTGCATTTTTCTTTATGTGTGTGTTCTGCCATACTGTGGCTAAGTGCTGAACTATTTTCTTTGCACAAATATGAGTGGGACTGTGGGCCATTGTGACCATCGCTGTTACATAGGCGTTGGGCAGCATCCAGTTTCTACTCTTCTTATCCCCCCAGCAACCCTCTACATCTAGTTCTGCGGAGCCCTCAGCCCATTCTTGTATTTCATTAGCAGTGGCTTCTGCCTGCATCTCTTTAACAGTGGCAATCCCAGCCTCTATCATGCAAGGCACTTCTTTTGATTGTACTGTTAACATTTCTGTGTTCAAATCAGTGGCAGTTTGTTTTTTCGCAATCCTGTCTGCAAATGTGTTTCCCTCTCCGACTTTACATGTTACTTTTTTATGTGCCTCGCATTTCACTATTGCTAGACGCTTTGGATACGTAAGTGCAGACAGCAATTATACAATCAAAGGCCCATGTTGAATCCTGGTCCCATGTGATGTCAGGAAACCCCTCCCTGCCCAGAGTCGACCAAAGTTATGTACCACCCCAAAGGCATATTGGCTGTCAGTATATATGTTTACACTTAGATTTTCAGAAATTTCACATGCTCTGGTTAATGCTATTATTTCCGCGGCCTGTGCGGAGTTGTAGGGGATTCTTTTGCTTTTTACAATAATTTTTTGTGTCGTAATGGCATAAACAGCAGTTGATGTGCCATCAGGTAATTTAAAACAGGAGCCGTCACAAAACAGTTCTCCATCTGGCTCTTTTAGTGGGGTGTCTGTTAAATCAATCCTCCCTTTTGTTTCTTCTTCCGTAACCATTAAACAATCATGGGGAGGTGATTCACCCTCACCTAATTTTTCATTGGGGAGTGGCATTAATTCTGCAGGATTCAAAGCGCTACACCTCATAATTTGAATGTGTGGTGCAAACAGGACAATTTCATATCTAGTCAATCTAGCGGACGTGAGGTGTTGCGTTTGCGTTCTATTTAATAGAACGTCTATGGCATGTGGCATCATTAAAATAAAGTGTGCCCCAACACCATTCCTTTAGTTTGTTTCACTGATGCAGCAGCCGCTGCAACAGCTTGCAAACAACGTGGTAACGCGCAAGCGACAGGTTCCAGCGCGGAAGAAAAATAGCCGCATGGTTTGTTTCTTCCACCCTATTCCTGCGCTAAAACAGCCAAAGCGGAACCTTCATTCTCATGCACAAATAGTCTAAAAATGTTTTCATAGTTTGGTGTGCCCAAAACTGGAGCGGAGCACAATGCAGTTTTGAGCAGATCAAATGCTTTCTGGCATTCTTCATTCCATTGCAAAGGCATCACAGCATCCTTTTTCGTCAATGCCACCATAGGTTTCACAATCATCGCAAAATTCACTGTCCACTGCCGACAATAGGAAGCCATGCCTATTATAGCTCTGACTCCTTTCTGCGTTTTTGGAATAGGCATACCAGAGATACTTTCTATTCTTTCAGGTGTCAGTCTCCTCCCTTCTTTTGAAAGGAGGTAGCCCAAATACGCCACCTCCTTTCAACAATACTGGAATTTCTTCAAACTCGCTTTATGGCCATGCGCAGCTAAGTGTGACAATAACAAAACAGTACTTTCTTTAGAAATGTCCTCAGTATCCGCAGCAATTAATAAATCATCTATATACTGCATCAATACACAACCTATCGGTAGGTCTAACATATCCAATTGTTTTTTCAATGCCCTGCTGTAAATACTCAGACTTTCTGCATAGCCTTGTGGAAATGCGCGTAAATGTAAATGACCGCCCTCCTAATGTGAAAGCAAACAAATATCTGCTATCCTTGTGTACTGGGATGCTAAAGAAGGCATTTTTAAGGTCTACCAGGCTAAAGTATTCTGCCGAGGCGGGTATCATTGTTAAAATTGTGGTGACATCTGTGACCAACGGGAATTGCGGAGTGACCACTTTGTTCAATGCGTGTAAATCAATTATGAAACGGTACGGTATCTCATTACCTCCTTTCTTATACACCGGGAGAATGGAGCTGCTACATATGCTGCCTGTAATTTCTTCAACTACCTTCAAATTTACCAAATCTGACACAATATTTTTCAATGCTTTCTCTCCCTCCATTGAAATCTTGTACTGAGGAATACGTGGTAATGTAACTCCTTCCTTCAAAACAATTTTTACTGTTTCTTTCTTCAAACATCCCACATCATTGTCATTCATCGCCCATATGCAAGCTGGTACTTTTCTCAACTCTCCCGCCAAAGGCTCGGACAAAAATTCAGACACTGGTATATTTTGTGGCGAAATTGTCAAGCACACTCCATCGGGAGTGCAATGAATAATTGCACTCAGTTTTTTCAATAGATTTAATCCTAAAAGATTCTCCCCACAATTTTCTGTTAAGAGGAATGGACAATATTCAGTGAATGGTCCTATCATTACTGGTACTGGTTGGGACACTGTATTGACTACCGGCGTACCTGCAAACCCTACAGAAACATTCTTCTGCCCTGCCAGCGGTATTTCCAGAACCAAATGATGATCTATTGAACACTTTTGCACACCTGTGTCTACTAGAAAGCTGTGCTCTCTATTCCCGACTTTCATTTCTACATAGGGTCCTTTTTGATTCACGGGAATAGGCACTGGTTCCGACCCCTGTCTTGGACTGTCCTATTGAGAGAATTGAGGAAATAGCACATCATCCGATGTGTAATCACTGCAAAAATATGAATTGGGTTGTGAGTCAAAAATGTTTCCGCTCCTACCTTTATTTTGCCCACCCTGATTTTGGTGTAAGGAACCGAACTCTGAACATGACTTTGATTCGTCTGATTCTGGGCATGACTTGAAGTCTGATTGCCATTTCCTTGATTATTCTGATATTGCTGCATATTATTATTTCTATTCTGTCCATTTGCTCCCGGGTGTCCCCTGTGCGGTCTTCTCTGACCAAACCGATTCCTACTGTGCAAGTATGGACATTGCGCTCGCCAATGACCCTCTTCTCTCAATATGCACATTGATTTAATCCTAGAGGCCCTCCATGTATGTTGGAATTACTCCTCCCTTGTGCATTTCCCCTCCCTCTATTGTGATCAGTCACCTGCTGAAGTAACACTCTCGTCTTCAAATTTACCCTAGCCTTCGATTCTTTCTCTTTCTCTGTATTCACTCTATTCTCATAATACTGGGCCATCTGCAATACCTCACTCAACGATTTTGCTTGCCATGCACTTTCAGATGTCATTATTAAATTCTGTATCAGGAGTATTAACCCTCTCAAATATTTGTCAACAAATAATCCTTTTCCCGCCTCTGTGCTCACATCCTGTCCACTAAAGTCTGTGAACACTTCCTCAAATCTGTTAAAATAATCTGTGGATAACTCAGCTTTACCTTGAACACATTCAGTTAGCTTGTCCTATACAATTCTTTTTTCTGGAACTATTTCTTTCAATTTTTGTAGTATTCTTCCTGGTAATGCTGCCATGTTTGGCAATGGTTTTTTGCCTGCTTTTCTAACTTTGTCCTCCATTACTAAATTCTCCCATGTGTCACCGTAGGCATCCTCATCATTTACTTTTCTTATTTGCTTCCATATGTCTGCTGGCAAAGTTACTGGGACTATTAGATCTATATCGTTCATAGTAAAAATGGATGACCTCAAATAGGACTCTATTTCCTTATAGAATCCCGCCGGATTCTTCCTTAAATCGGGAATCGTTTGTTTTATGTTATTCACCTCTTGCCTGGAAAAAGGAACATGTACATACTGAGCTGTATAATGCGCTTCCGTTACCTGCACTGGCCCTCCATTAACACCAAGGATTTCTACTTCCCTCATAGGAAATGCCACACTTACTTTGCCTCCTCCCTCCCTCACCTGCAATACTATTCCCAGATCAAGTGATAAGGCTGTCCCTCCCGTTCCATGTTCTATTGCTCTCTTATATATTGCCATCAATTCGGGAGGGCTAACTTTTTTACTTTCTGTATCTATGTCTTGCAATTATTCAACCAATGTCTGCAGTGCTTTTCTCTTCATGGGCAATGTGTATTGATCAAATATTTCATGTATTTCCATCGTGGGAATACTAGGATCTGTGATCCATTTTAGCGCCTCCCGTATACATACCTTCAATTTTTCACTTGCCTGTCTTGACGATGAAAGAAATCACAGCTGCACATATGGTGCCACCTCTTTCCTATCCCTTCTTATATCCTTGCCTCTATACCCCGGCATGGCAAACATTTCGGCATATGCATCATCAAGTTCATTCTTAAATTCAAAAAGCCTATCCACATGTTCTTTTATCTCTTCATCTCTCTCTCTACATCGTGCCAAATCATTCAAATCCCGCAACTTCTGCGGCGGTACCATTCCAATCAACTGCTTCCATCTCTCCATTAAATATTCTCCCATGCATTCCAGCAGTACCTGTCTTTCATTATTCTTCCTGAAATCATACATCGAATCCAGCGTTGATGTCTCATCATTTCTGCCTATATATATCTCTGCCTGTTCCCTTAACTCTCGTTTCCTCTCTTTGCTGACTGTACTACTCGTTACTCTAGTACACTCGCTTTGTGTCATCCCCTCTTTGCTCTTATCTTCTCTCATTACAGTGAACTCAAGTTCAATGGGCGGAGGGGGGAGGGGAGTATCTTGGGTGGGAGGTGCGGATGCGGGAACGGGAACGGGTAGTGGCTGCTGCGGCTCCAGAGTTGCGAACCTCGGCGCTGCCGGCTGTGGGATCTGTGGCTGCACTGGGGTCTGAGCAGCAGGGAGGGGCTGGGCAACTATAGGGGACTGAGCAATGGGTACCGGTGTGATTCTATTAGCCTCCCTTTTCGGGTGCTCCTGTCTTGTCTTGGGTTAATATTGTATCTATTAACTCATCCGATGAATGCAATTCTCATTGAGGATATATTTTTTCTACACTCAGCCCATCACGTCTCTCTGACTTTCTTAAATCATCTCCCCACTCTTTTTCATCCTTTTCCTTCAATTTCTCTGCTCTTGACTTATGCCTGCGTGCATTTTTCTCCCTGCTTTTCCAACGAAGCATAGCTTCTCTCCTCCAGTCTCTAATGACGTCAAATGCCGCAGGGCGTGTGTTATTTTTACTCAGCAATACTTTTTCCAAATAATCTATCCTCGCAATCTCAAAACTCCTGTGTTTTGGCCATTGTGAATCCTCCTTGTGTCTGGTTTGCCTATGCCAAATTTCACAAAACATTATCGCCCCTACACCATACTTCACATACATCTCATACGCCGGCGACCCCACGGGTGGCGCGACCTGGCCAGTTCCCAAAGATTGTCTACCGCAGTGGAAAAACCCCACTAGGCAGGAAGACAATCTCCCAGGCATGTTTTAACCTTGCCCTCGGTTAATTTTAACCTTACTCTGGGCATTTGATTTTGCAAAACCAACTCTCAACCAATATCAGGGTTACTCAGAATCGGGGCACGACTCACCTGATCAACCAATTCGTCTTTCAAGACACAATTCGTCCGTATACTGACGCAAACAAACACTGTCGTGTCTGCGTATCCTGGCTCAATCTGCCTCGTTTCGGGACCCTCGCTTCCCTCCTTGTTCTCTGGCCGGACACGTTGATCAGGGATCAGCTGTGTACAGATCTCCAAAGGAGTCTCTCATCACTTTCACAGGTGCGCCCCGAACACCTCTTGATCCCGGCCCGACCGTCTCGTCCTCGCTTCGTTTTCTCCTCTCACCTTCTTTAGTTTATAACGTACACGATGGAACAAGTGGGGGAGGGTCCCTATTCGTGCGCCATTTTGACCGGGTCCCTAGGGGACCCTCACGTATGGAAACAAGGCACAATCACCACACACTAACTGATACGCCAGACTCGAGGTTCAATTCCCAAAAACTAGGGTTTATTGCAAGCAAATAGTCTCAGTTGCCCAACTGGGTCTCACGTCCCGCAACGTGTGTCTCCAGACTCAGAGGGACGCAAGGGAGCGAGCATTCTACAACAGTTACACATATACAAAACAGGCATCTCACTATCATCAATGACATGTTCAATACCGCCCATAATATGTCTCCTTTGAAATGGATTCGATGATTGACAATTGTGACGAATATGATACCTTCAGACATTAATTTTAGCAACAGTTTGCAATCGCCGGGCTTGCAGACATGATTCTTTGTTTTAGGGAACACACTGCTTTTTGTTCTTCCAAGCAAGCTGCGTGCAGAGGAGAGACACATTCCGGCCTTGCTATCTTCTAGTTTCTATTTGTGTGCTAGGGGTCAACTCGCTCTTCAGGGCTCAGTGAAGGGGGGCCGTAAAAGAGAGTATAATTCAAACCATTAATTGTTCGTTCCTACCATCTCTACTGCATCAGCGGGACAAGCTGGCACCTGCGTAGTGATTAAATGCCTTGTTGCATACTTCCAAGGTCTTGTGAGGGAGGAGACCGGGCATTTCTGTCTGTGGCTGTCTGCGTTGTGTTTCAACATGTATCTTGTGGCCTTGCTCTATGCATGAGCAGAAATGAAATAACGGAATAGAATAAGTTTACAGCGAAGCAATTTGAACATGAAGCAAGAAGAAAAATTAGACAAAATGGCGATTCTGTTCCGTTCAAAATGGGCGTACTCTGGTCATGCTTATGAATCTGCATTCTTAATACCGAACATATGAGGCGGTTGGTTTTCGGCCAATAGAATACATTGCTTATTTTATGGGAGGGTATTTTCCTGGACTCACAGGAGGGCCCGGTATTTCCCCATTCAAGGAACCCAGACCTGGTACATCCCCATTCCCATTTGAGCCCCCATATGGCTCAATGGGAATAGGGAGGATGCTAACAACGAGCCCGTTAATGACGGGCCCGTTGTTAGCATCCTGGTCTGCTTGCGGGACCCGCTAAATATGCCTGGTTTTACCAGGCGTACTTAGCGGGTCCCGCGAGCAGACCTTGTAATGAGGCGGAAGGGCATTAACGGCACTGGCAGCTCTACCGGCACCGTTAACACCCTACCCCCTGGGTCATAATGAGGTCCATTGTGTATAGGCGCTATACAAATAAACAATCAATCAATCAATAAATCAAAAATCAATCAATCACTCTATTAGCACTATGCATTTCCTTCACTGTAGTCCTGCTAAAAATCAGCAATGGCAAGTGTTTGCTTGTCTATACGTATTGAGCATTTGCCAGGCACTGCTATTAAATGTTCAGGTACTTGCACCATTTTGCAGCTGCTACCATCAGTGGGTACCTAATACCACTATGGCGGTGCTTTGCAAGTGCCTTTTCATGCCTAAATTAAAGCCCAAACAGTTGGAGTTGCCAACGCCTGTTTTAAAATAGGGATGGAACTGCATTTTTGGTACCCACCACCAGCTGAATAATGAGTTGTAGACAAGTTTTAACATAGGCCACCATAAGCTATCTGGGTGATCCAGAAAAAAATAAGGTCGAACCTCGAGATTCAAAACATCATTTCTTCCGCTATCCATGTAAATCCAGTGAATACCCTGGCGCCGAGGTACGATTGCAGCCCATACACTGTTGTAAAGTGGCACATTCATGTTCCATCATTGAGGGTTCAAGTGGAATAGGATAGGATGGGTTGGCAAAACTCCATAAAGCATCTGCTCTTAAAGCGCAGGTGAGAGTATTATAAAAGATCTCTCTAAAGGTCCATCACTGGTAGGATTTTATACTCTGAACTGCTTTTCTTTTTCTTAATTTTCTTCGGTTTTCTTTTCTTCTTTTCTCTTGTTTTATACAGTGATGATATATGTAATTTAATACATACTGCTATTTTAATTTTGTGAAAAGTCGAGTTCTTTGACTAAAACACAACAAATAAATAAAAAAATTAAGTACCCAAGCTGTCCCCTGTCCGCCCCAGATTTTATGGGTCTCCTACGCCCATGTGGTTTACTCAACTGTCGTGATTAACTCACTCTGACCTACATTGGCCATGTTGGTATATAAAGCTTCAGTCATATTTATCAGCTCAGTGTTCATTTACATTCCATCAAGTTTTTCCCCAGGGGGCATCTCTGCAAACGGTGTCCAGTTCTGTAACGAAAACGAAAAGGGCTTCAAAGAATGTCTTCTTAGCTCTTAGCTGTAGTATGTTTGTGGACCATGAGAGTTAGGGCAAAAGCTTGGCCAATGGTTTACAGGCAAGGGCTAAATCCACCCTGCACCGGGTTCAAGATTTCTCTTGCTTAAGCTTTTGTTCCACAGCCCAGAGGACTAGCTTGCCAAAGATTTGTCAGCCTATATCAGGCTTATCTGCATGTTAGAGATATGATTACTAGTGGGACCCCTCTTGTACAGTAGAACATTTGTACTATTGCTCCCACCAGGTGGGAAGATCATGCAAGCTGCAAATATCTCAAAGCTATAGAAAAGAAGTGGGATCCACCAGACTTCCAATTGCTTGGAAACTTCCGGTGGAATTACGCAGACTGATGATAGCTTCAGAGAAGATAGGGAGCATTCTGGATTAGGCGAATGGAAAATGGAGGCATACAATCAATGTGTACTGCTTTTACTCCAGCAAGACGGAAGAGGAGCACAGAGCAGAGTTCACTTCTCCACCATCATGTTTTCCTCTCCCGATTGTGCAAGCACTTTGACTTAGACTTGAATGAGATTTTCATGCATGCTTAAAACGAATGAATTGCTATGGAATGCGTCTAGATTTAGCACCTGCTAATGAGCAGGCAGATTCTATAGAGACCCATTAGTAAACAACGGCTGCTGAGTATAATTTGCAGGCAGTGTTAACTTTGTTGCAAAACAGAACGTAAAACTAAAGAGTGAAAGCTATTTTGTTTTCCATTCTGCCTTGCAAACGTTGAAAATTGCAGGTGGAGGACCCAATATCATGTAAGTACAAACGTTGGTGGTCCACTGGATGCAATTTTCATGTTTAAGAAAATGGACCCTGATGTGTGTGTAAAAATGTACATTCATTCAATTGTAGCCCATTTTATTCAAGGAATAGTCATGCGACTAATGACTGCTGCACAATACTTTATTATATTTGTCAAAGTTTCCTTTCACTGACACCTGACGGTTATTTAATTATATTTATGTGGAGAACGCAACGGGAGTGGCCTCTCTACCTCTGCCTCCATCTCCTTTGTTTGCCCGAGTCTCCCTCTGTGGCGTGCATCGTGACGTGGAATGAGGCACAATGGCAATACGGGGCGCGCCACTACATCATCCCCAGTTGTTCTTATAAAGGTTCACCAGCACAATATCAATAAAGTTCATACTGACTAAACTTCTGTGGAACTTGTCTTCTTCTTCTGGGTCTTTCTTCGCACGAATATGTGTCTTCTTTATGATATGATATGATAGTTTATGTAGCACCTAAACACAATGCGTTTCAAAGCGCTTCACGGCAAGGGACGGAACAAGGGAAAAATACGACATTCTTACAGGCCATGAACAACAAGAATGTGAAATTAACTATCGTACTCGGCCTGGCGACATTTCAGATAGAGCAAGTGCAAAGATTGGAAGGAATGGGAAACAGACAGGCGACTACCGTACTAGGCCTGACAGCATTTCTGGTAGAGCCGGAATTTTACAAGAGGAGAGGGAGAAGGGATGAGAAGGAGGGAGAGGAACAAAACAAGCGACTATGGTACTAGGCCTGACAACATTTCAGATAGTGCTGGAAGGGGGGAGGAGAACAAGTATGGGAGGGGGGACAAACGTTGTTGCTATCATACTAGGTCAAGGGACAATTCTGATAGAATAAGTGCATAGAAAAAAAAGGGAGGGCGAAGCGAGAGGAGGAGAGAACAGAGAATAAACAGTGAAAAAGAGCAGAGAAGCAGAGGGGAGAGTGTATACAGTTGCAAAGGTCAGTAAAACACATAATGTTGTAGGGAACAGAGAATGTAGGCAAGGAATCAAGAAGGGCACAGCATGATTCAGAGCCACCCTGAGTGCGAGATCCCGGGGAGGTCCAGCATGAGAGTTGAGAAGGTGAAACACCAAGTCAATGTGTCTATAAGGTCAAATCCAAGCATTGGCAACAGGTCGGTGATGGTGAGACAATAGTGAATCGAAGCAACTCCTGTAGTGAAAGATGTGAAGGAGGTGAGGGGGCAGAAAGGATAAGGGAGAAGGGAAGAGGTAAGAAGAGAGCTGCCAAGCATGGGGGGGGCATAATGAGGGGCAAGAAAGGGGTGGCAGGTTTGAGGGAGGCACAGGACATCACAGGGGACCAGGAAGGGGGTATAGGCCGATTTGAGCGACAAAAAATGATCGCAATGACCAAATGTCCTAAAAAATGCTACCACCAAAGGTTCGAACACCAAAAGTTCGTACCATTGGTGGTAGCATTGTAAAAAAAAAAACAGGGGCTGCCGGGGTGTCCTCCGCATTGCCCCGCTCACTACAGTTCATGGTATAGTGAGCGGGGGTTGCGGGCGACACCCCCGCAGCCTTCCGTTTAAAAAAAAAGAAAACAAAAGAAAAGGACCCTGTGGCGCCAGTTCCCGATCACGGAAGTGAAAGGGAACTGGCGCTGCAGGAACCCAGCGTGAAGATGAAGGTAAGTGGGGTTTGTTTATGTTGTGGGTGTGGGTGGGGGTGTGCTGAGGGTGTGGGTGGGGAGTGTTATGGGTGTGTTGTGTATGTGGGTGTGAGTATGTATGTGTGTTCGCATGAGAAAGGTGCAAACTTTTGGTAGTCGCACCTTTCTCATGCAAACGTTTCAGCCGCTGTAGTTTCTGCCGCGGCCAAATCACTTAGATTCGGAAGGGGGTGGGCCACGGAGCACCTGTCCCCACCCCAGCACTGGAGAAGTTCACGTTGGCATTGCCTGATGATGGTGGGGATGGCCTGTGGGGACAGAGGGAGTAAACACATGTTGGTACATGCTTACATGCTGTCTGAGCAGGAGTTAGGGCCTGGGTCCTCCTGGTCCAAATAGGAAATGCCCTTTTCTTCATCTGCCCTTCGCTTCGGATGCACGGGCTAGAGACGCCCTTGATCTAAGAGTTAAGAGCAGAAAGGAAGAGGCAGGGCTAAGAGGGTGGGTGGGGCGTAGGCCAGGTGACCTAGATCCACTTGCACCTGCTCCCAATCTGCAAAGGAAAAGAGGCTGGAGGGCTCCTTAAGTAGGGAAAAAGAGCAGCAACCAGGAAGGCAGCAGGTGGGCGGGGCTTAGGCCAGGTGACCTAGATCCACTTGCACCTGCTCCCCATCTGCAAAGGAAAAGAGGCTGGAGGGCTCCTTAAGTAGGGAAAAAGAGCAACAACCAGGAAAGCACCAGGTGGCTGGTGCTTAGGCATCCTTAAGTGGGGAAAAAGGGCGACAATCAGGAAGGCACCAGGTGGGCGGGGCTTAGGCCAGGTGACCTAGATCCACTGCACCTGCTCCAGATCTGCAAAAGGAAAAAAAGCTGGAGGGCTCCTTAAGTAGGGAAAAAGAGCGGCAGCCAGGAAGGCACCAGGTGGGAAGGGCTTAGGCTAGGTGACCTATATCCACTGCAGTCCTCTCCTCTGCTATTTTTTATTTTATTTGTTTTATTGATTGGTTATTTAAAATGCTCACTATACAGCAAGATGTGTTTCAAGATGCATCATGAAAAGGGTGGGCAGGATGACACAAAATGTTCTTAAAAGTTCTTGAACATTCGGAACGTGCAAGTGCTATAGCATGAGAGCAGGGGAGAGGGGGGACGGGTAGTGCAGAGAGTGGGTAGAGGGAATGAAAACATAGAAATGCTCTGACTATGTCGTAAGACGATTTAGAACATGCAAGTGCTGACACATAAAAAGGGGGATAGCAGGAGCGAGGGGAATGCAGGAGGGGAAGGTGGGAGGTACAATAATGCAAAACAATTTTTAAGAATTGCGGGAATAAGCAGGTAGGTAACTGCATGGAAAACCAGACATGCAATTATGACAATAAAGCAAGAGTCCCTGCAGCCTGGAAAAGCCCCACCTCATGGAATGAGGGGCTACATCAGGTGAGAAGACAATCAATTTAAGACAAGCAGACATGAGTGCCTGCAGACTGGAAAAGCCTCACCTCCTGGAATGAGGGGCTACATCAGGCATGCATGCAGGCAGGCAAATAAGCCTAAGAAATGACATTGGAATGGGTACACAAGTTTGGGAAGCCAACCCTATGGTGCTGGGGTAACATCACATTAGGAGGTGAAAAGGCTAAGGTACAAAATTAGACTGCCAGCCTCAAGGTGAGGTGATGCAACACGTATGAGGTTCAGGTAGGTCACATAGCTGAGGTTAGGCATGAAGGGGGTAAAGGCTCACGGTAGGACAAAAAGTCAGGCCGAGTCATATGCCGCAGATAGAGATAAAGTCAGGAAGAATCATATCATATGCCGCAAATAGAACAAAAAGTGACATATGCTGCCACATCTGCTAAGGGCGAAGGCAGGAATACAGACAGGCAGCAGGCAGGTGGAAACCTGCTCTGGTTAGACTGAGGGCATGGAGAGCCCAAAGTACGGTGCTGGAAAGGAAGGAGTCGGCGGCAAGTAGAGATGAGAAAAAAAACAGCTCTACATGAGGTTGGAGTATGGAATCACTGCCCTCAGCAGCAGCTGCTGCTGCAGAACCCCAATTGAGGCAGGGAAGACCACTTGGTGGAGGGGGTGTAGAGGTGATTGAAGTTGGGAGAAGATAGATGGAATGCTTACCCTGAAAAGGATGATCTGGAGGGTGCGAGGAGGAGAAAGGGCAACTTGAGGAATGCACAATGGTGTCTGCTGGAATATGAAAGGGCTGTGGCTGGCACACCGGGCATGGCCGGACAGTCCAGAAAGACGACGGTCTTGATGTCAGCCTTAGTTGGAGACCAGCTCGCCTACCGGCTCCCCAGGATTGTTCACAAGATGAAAGAAGCGGCTAATCACCGCGTTGCAGACAGGAAACAGGGCAACAGAATCCAGCAACAAAGAAATGGAAATAGCGGTGGCCATTTCTAAAAGCCACGGAGCCATTGATGTATGCTTAAGCCAGGCAGGGTTTATCTTGACTCAATGGTGTAATGCAGGTGATGGTGGGGAGGGCATGCAGGCTGTCGGCAAGGGCATGGCAGATGGTGGTGTGGAGCCCTCACAGTCAACAGCCTGTGACCTCCCAGCTCCCAGAGGTTTCTAAGCGCGGACCCGGGGGTCGAAGCTCCGGTGCTCCATGTCATCTTGCTTCCACAGCGAGCACATTGTTCCTGAGCTGTCCTCCCTATGCCCACTTAATGCCAGGATGCCCATTCCATTTAACCAATGTCATTGGTGGACTGCGTGTGACGAGATGTTATTCTCCTTCTTTGCATGCTGCACACGTCATGATGTGTCTCTCCATTTCATTGTCCATGCACAGCCACCAATAGTGCTCTCATGGTCTCGTTTTTGACAGCGTGCAGCCCAGATGACCTTCATGAGCAAGCGCCAGAAAGGTATTCACTAGTGATGCAGGTGGAATCAGCTTGTCCGCTTTGCACAGCAGGTCACCTTCTACTGTGATTTCGGCTTGTATCTTGCTATAGGGACACAGTTGGAATGGAGTGTTCTTCTCCAACGCCAATCCTGAATTGGTGAAGTCAGCTAGCTATTGGATCTCATCTTAGTGTCAGCCTTGGTTTGCTGTAGCCATTGATCCACCTATATGCTGTGTGCAGTGTGTTCTTCTGCGTCTTGTATTGATGCTACAATGCAGTCATTGGCATCCCATTCATCTTCCGGCTTGTGTGACAGTGGTGGTCTGGTTTGGCAATCAGCTTGCAAAGCTTGCCAGCCTGGAACATACTCAACCTTGAATCTAAATTCTTGCAGTTTGGCTGTGAGTCTAGCCAGCCTCGATGTGACTTTGCTTGTGCCTCCTGGTGTTACAATATCAAGGGATATGAAGGAGAGACTCGTCATTCATGCATAGTGTGAATGTCTTCCCCTATATATCATATCTGAATTGTTTCATGGCCCAGGCGCACACAAGCATCTCCTCTATGACTGAGTAATTGCGCTCAGATTCTGTGAGAACATGAGAAGCAAAAGCGACAATGGAATGACTTTCTCTCTCCTTCGGCATCATGGTTTCTCCCAGCCTTAGGCAATTGCATCAGTCGTGATGATCGTGTGATTGTCAGGAACGAAAGGACGGAGAGTAAGGGCACTCAAGATGCTTGATTTAATGATATTGAATGTGACTTGGCAGGCCGTTGACCACTCGAAAGAGGCATTTTTTGGTGAAAACGCTTCTACTTGGCGTATTACTCCAACAACTCCATGAAGGATCAGAGTTGCTCTTTCGTGGTTGGCCTGGGAGCCTTCTTGATTGCTTCAACTAGTAACACCTTGGGACATATTCCGGCAGCTGAGATGGTATAGCCTAGATATGAATTTTTCCTAGCGCAATGTTAGTCTGCTGTATTTCAATGTGTTTAGCACTTGTGCAAGGGTGCTGTTGTGCCATTCCTCATCCCTCCCATAAACCATGAGGTTGTCCTGGAATAATGCCACCTGGGGAATGTACCTGAGGAGGTTGGTGGTTGAGATGCTGGAACATTGCGGCCGCTGAATGGCATTCATGTCTATTGGAAGGTGCCTTCTGGAGTTACTAAAGCTGTAAGGTTTTTGAAGTCCGGATGGAGATGGATTTGGTGGTATGTTATTTTCAGGTCTAGCTTCATGAATAATCTTGCATCTTGGACCAGTAACAGTAGTTTGGTGATGTTCGGTAACGAGTAAGAGTCTACTACGATGTACATGCTTAGACTGCGAAGGTCTACGGACATCCGCAATTTTATGCTGTCTTGTTTTTTCTTGAGGACAATAGGGCTTCACCACTCCATAGCCTCCACTGGCCCGATGATGCCCTGGTCAAGTAGCTCTGCAAGGAGCAACTTGAGTTCTTTCTGCGCCATCAGGGGAGCAGAACTGACCTTGTGCTTTACTACTCTGGAATCATCAGATAGCATTATCCTGTGCATGTAACTGTTTTAGCATTCCCAGTTCATCCCGGAAGATGTCCCTCTGGAAATTGAGTAGACTTAATGCTGATTGTTGGTGAACAATAAATACTGGTTCGGATAGACACATGTCTAATTTGATTTCCAGGTGTCTCTGGTTTTCCCAACCTAGGACTGCTAGGTCTTTCTCCGTTAGATACACCTTGATAAATGCAGCGTGTTCCATGAATGATACTGTGCTTCTCCTGAACCCAGTCAGATACATTTTGTGCCCTCTGCCTGCACCTGGATTAACATCTGGTGCATGGAGACAACCTCTAAGCTTGGGAAAAAAGTATGTGTGTTTGGTAGAATGGTGGAATCTGAACCTGAATCTGCTAACACCTTGTTGCTCGTTTTGTCTATATTGATCATGTAATAGGGTTTCCTGCTCCCAGCTCTTTTATACTGGATGCTGAGTATGATCTGTTTGAACTGCTCACTGGGATCATAGTCATCCGAGTTGTTCTGCACAGCTGCAACCATACAGCATCTTCTGGAGTTGCACATGGTTGCAAAGTGACCAATATTGTGACTTTCCGCACACTCTCTGCCTGTTGCTGGACACAATTTGTCACTGGCTACATGATTCTGATCGCTGCATCAGAAACATTTTGTACTTTTCCATGGTCGCTTTTTGTCTTGTGGGCATCTTCTTTGAGGCTCATCCCCTGGTCTGCAATCGGCGGACAATCTTCTTTCTCGTTCTTGTCTCGTGGGCTGCCTTTTCACTATGCACACCTCTTCCTTAACACTCGCTTGACTCACTTCTCTTATGGATCGCAATGATCGTTCAACCATGTTTGTTATAGTGAATACTTGCTCCAGTGTGGGATTGCGGGTCATCCTTAAGGCTTCTGCATTTTGGTGTTGTGACAATGCATGACGAGTTGGTCCCGGATGAGTTGATAGGCCATGTTGCGGAAGGTGCACATGCTCGCTAGCTCCTTCAGTGCCGTTACAAAGTCATCAATGGAGTCTGCAGTTGTTTGGAGCCTGGTGTAGAACTTCTGATGTTCAAGCACTATATTGGGGACCCTCCCAAAACGGGACTCCAGCCTGGCCATCGCCTCTTTGCATGCGTTGTTGTGAGCTGACCCGTTAGGTTTCCATGATACCTCTGCTAACACAAACAGTCTTTAGCCTTCTGTGCCCAGTGCATTCCTTAGTGATGCAGATTTCCCCTCAGGCATGAACTCTGCCCCGGTGGTCAGTCATAATATCGAGAAAAAAAATGTCGAAAGACAATAATTTCGAAAAAACAATGTCAAAAAAAAAATTGAATTCTTTCTTTTTTTATTTATATATTTTATATTGGGGGTTTCGTGAGTAAAAAAAAGATAAAAACAAAAAAAATTTAAAAAGGGGGTTTAGGGGGAAGCCCCCCCATTTCAAATAAAAAACGTAGTGAAAAAGAAATTCTATTTTTTTTCAAAAAAATGACTTTCGACATTTTTGTATTCGATATTATCACTATGAACCCTCTGCCCCATCTACTGCTTCCAAATATGTCTGGAATTGAGATTTCCATTGGTTCCAAGGGCCTGCTGGCTCATCAGGAGTTTGAGTAAATGTCGGCAATGGCATGACTCCTTGCATGCTGTCTTGGTGCAGCGTTGCATGGTTCCCTGGCTTTTCCCTCTGTAGATTTGATTCATCAGCTGTACGTCCGAGGGCGTGTGACACATAATCACTCTCCTGACCCGACCTTCGTTCCCATTGAAAAAATGCAGATTCATTCAAGTGTAACACATTTAATTCAACGAATACTCATGAATCTAATGACTACTGAACAGTACTTCATTATATTTGTGATAAAGTATTCCTTTCACTGATACCCGGCTGGTGTGTGTTAGGGGCTGATCCAGTCCACCGGACAGCCCCATACTCGGGTCGGGTGGCACCCGACAGTACACACACTGGTGCGGCGATCAAGCCGCACATTCATGGGTGGGGTTTCATCCCACCCGCTCCGGTCCACCGGAGCTCCGCACACGTAGCCGGGAGCACCCGGCTCACCGCGGCCCTGGCTCTGGGGGCACCCAGGCCGGGGTCGCCTCCCCAACCCACCTGACATGGTTGGGGGACCCACAAGGACGGCGTTGCCCGGCAGGGGCACCGTCCGGACGGCGTTGCCCGGCAGGGGCACCGTCCTCAAGCTGGGCCCCGTCCGTGGGCCCAGCACCTGCAGCGCAGCACCAGCATGGTGCAACAAGAACGACGCTGGAGCCAGAATGGGAGTGACTGGCGAGCCGGAAGCGGCTCGCTTCTTTTATTATGTTGGTCACGTGGCTACTGCCACGTGACCCATAACAACATCCTGGGAACTTCCATGCTTCCAGGGGTTCACTCTGCAACACCACTCCATTTTTTAATAAACAACAAAATAACATATACACTAACTACATACTACTACTACTTGAGCCACTCTATTATTTTACACACCCTATATTATCCTGCGTGAGTGACTCTCATGTCCCTGAACGGCACCACTGAGGGCTACTGGCACAAACATAAAGCATCCAAGTCTACAGGTGTGCACCACACTAGATTGCCCACCAACTGGGCCATTTTAAGCAACTCCATGTCTGCAGGCTCACAGTCTTCCAGGGAGTGTCAATTATGATGTCCATCTTCTGCATGGATTCGCCGGAAACCAGCTCGCACCCTCACCAGAGTTCGTTCCGGACAGTCACTGCACATAAACCGGCAAAGCCGCATCTGGGGAGGCCCAGCGGCCACATCAGCCACGTCCATGGTCTAGGTGCTCCTGTGATGGCATCAGGGCACCACTGACGGCATGCCCCTTGTTGCCCTCCTCTTTGCGGGCCCAGTTGAGGGTGGGCCCGCCTTTGTGCTCTGCGACCCTCGGGTGGGGGAGGGGCAGGCAGCTCACCCCCTCATTGCGGCCCCAGCTGCTTCATGTCCTCCTGGGAGGGGCACCCATCTCCTCCCCATCGCAGGCCGCACCCGTGCTGTTCATACCGCCTGGGGCCAGATTGCGGGGGAGGGGGCAGCTCCCCTCACCATTGCGGCGGATGCCGCTCATCTCCTCCCGGACGGAGGGCTGTGGGGGAGCCGCCTGGCATCTTATTGTGGCTCCGGCCCGCAGAGTTTCTTGGTGGGGGCCCATTCCCCTCGCGGGGAGGACCCTCCCCCTCTCAGGGGCGGCAGAGGCTGCATCCTCCTTGTTGTAGCGGGGGAGGCCACATCTTCCTTCCCTCACTGGGGAAGTTCAGTGGGGGCCGCCTCGTCTTCCAGTCCGTGGGGGAGGGGGCTGGCAGTCCACTCCCTTTGTTCCTGTTGCAGGCCCTGTTGGGTTTGGGCCTGCATCTTCGTCTTTTTTTTATTTTTTCTGCCGCGGCACGCCCTTGACACTTGGGGGCTGCCGTGAGCTTCCTCCCGGTTTGCGGGCCCTGGTGGGGTTGGCCCGCCTTCACTTAGGGGGGGGTGGCCACCACGCACGCGGCCGACGCCGCAGATCTCACCTCCCCCACATGGTTGGGGGCAGCGGCCGACAACCGTCACTCCTTCGCGGGCCCCGTTGGAGTCGGCCCGCAGTCCTTTGTTCGCTCCTCCCCTCCGCTCGCGGGTGGGGGAGGGGCAGCACCTTCTCTGCGGCCGACGCCGCGGACACTCTCTTCCCCACGGGAGTGTGGGGGAAACAGCTTCCCTCCTCCTGTGGCCGCCGCAGCACTTCCCCCCGAGCGGCGATCGCTGACGCAGCTCCATGCGCCCATGGCTCAGACTTTTCCGTCCCCCTCAGGGGACGGGCGGGCCGCTCGCCCACCCTGTTTTCCTCCGCATGTGATCTTCGGGACATGCGGGGCCCGACATCCCACCTTCGTCGCCATTGTTAGGGGCTGATCTGTCCACCGGGCAGCCCCATACTGGGGTCGGGTGGCACCCGACAGTACACACACTGGTGCGGCGATCACGCCGCACATTCATGGGTGGGGGTTCATCCCACCCGCTCCGGTCCACCGGAGTTCCGCACACGTAGCTCAACGCGGCCCCGGCTCTGTGGGCACCCAGGCCGGGGTCGCCTCCCCAACTCGCCTCACATGGTTGGGGGACCCACAAGGACAGCGTTGCCCCGTCCGTGGGCCCAGCACCTGCAGCGCAGCACCAGCATGGTGCAACAAGAACGACTGCCACGTGACCCATGACAACATCCTGGGAGCTTCCATGCTCCCAGGGGTTCACTCTGCAACAGTGTGCACAACAGCAAGTTATTTAATTATATATATGTGGAAAACGGCATGGCAGCGGCCGTCTCCTGCGTTCGCCCCAAGTCCAAGTCTCCCTATGTGCTGTGCCCGCGACCGACCTGCCGTGACCCTCCTGCGACCATGCCGTGACGCGGAATGAGGCTTGCCACTTCTATGCCGAAGGTTTCATTAGACATACCTTCCTGATGTTCTCTTGGATTAATGATGTGTGTTTTTTTCAGGCATGTTTTGATAATGCCTTGCACCTTGGGAAGTATTCCAAATTCAGGTGTAATGCTATACCCAGTCTGATTCTGAAATTTGTATGTCCATATGCTTTCATTTGTCACCGATTTCCTTTGCTATCCACGCCCAAATGTTCACTATATTTTCTTAATTCATGGACTGCTTCTTTTGGGTGGGCCTATTTACTTTTTGTTGCCAATTGTTTCTTTGCCTTCATCAGCTTCTTATAGCTTTTCCTTGTATCTCACACCCCTTTGGATCTATTGCATATTTTCGACTTTCTCAAATCAGCCATTGTTTTTCAGATGTTCCTGGGTGATCTTCTTCAAGCGCTTTTCTTTTGTAAGAAACTGGCTAAGGGCTTCATCAACCAAATGACTGCCGGACCTTCCTTGTCTAAATGCCCCACCTGTACTGGATTTATTTTAATACGGTGTCAGGGTGCAGAAGGCGGAGACTGACACACAGGTGGCATGGTTGTTGGTTTAATCTTTTATTTAGTAAAGTTAAATGTTAAATGTATTTGTACCGTGCACCGTCACCAACGGAGTTGGTCCCCAGGCGCTCTGGCGGATCTGCAAATGAAAAGATGGGGTGGGTTAGTAGGTGAAGCGGGAGTAGGATAGTGAGAGGAGTGGTGTTCTGTTGGCAGCTTCAACTCTGTATACACCGGGTGCTGAGCCTTGGTTCGAGTATCGGATCGATATCAGTCCTCGTGTGCTGCAGGTGCGGCTAATGTGTTGTTGCAGTGTTGTGAAATGTGTGCAGGTTGCTGTACGAGAGATGGTTGTGTGAGATTTTTGAGTGAGACAAGTCTGCAGAAATGCTGAGTTTTTTGTTAGTGGGTTATATGAAGTTTAACATGCTAACATTCAGAGCTCTGTCCGAGTGTGGCGCTCGCTAATATTCCCAATCTCGTCAGGATGGGCGAAAGGGTTACGCCTGGCAGTGTTTTGGGTTTGTCTGACGCGCTCCTTGTGCTATTCTGACCCGCTCGGTAAGTGTTCTAATTCTGATGGAGTAAGTGTTGTGGGTTGGGTTTTAAGTTGGTGGTCCCCCTTGGGTGTTCGGAGCAGGTGTTGTGGTCCCTTCTTATAAACTTTCTATCTAAATGTGTCTTCTGGGAGTTTGGATATGGTGCGGCCGGGAGGCAGTGGATGAGTCATTTAAGGGCTTTCGTCTAGGTCTAAGTATGTGATCAGTCTATAGTGTCCTCCTTTTGTGGCTATTACTCATAATGTCTTATGGTCTGTCGTGGGGTCTGTTCTTTGGGTTCTGTGTATGTCCATTTTGGGAGTTACCGAGGTTGGTATCTTTATTCATCGTTGTTTAGCGGGGTGGGCATTCTTGTGCATCGCTGTTGTAGTTACGCTGTGAAGAGCCATGATTTGAGGAGTTTCCTGAATGCTAGGTAGAGGAAACTTAACTCTCCCTAACTCTAAAAGGGGGTTTTCCTGCCTCAACAAAGGAACTAAGGATTCGGTCTGAATGTCCAAGTAAAAGAAAAGAGTCCACCGCTGTGTGTCAAATTGCCTACTTATGTCCCCCACACTTGTAACTAATACTAAAGAGGAAATGGATCTTCTTGGTCCAGAAGAATAGCTCCCTTCTTCTGGACATTCGTCTATCGTTCCAATTGCAGGTAGTAAATTTGCATGATAGAATGACTACATTCCCCAGGTCTCAGTTCCTTTCCAAGATACAAAACAAAGTTCCAGCTTGTGGTGTAAAGTTCTCAGTTCCAAACTGACATCATCCCTTATTACTCATAATTCACTCCACTATTGCGTCCATGGAGAATGCCTCCCTTCTCCAGGTATCTTGTGTTCAACACTTTCACAGTGCCCAGGGAATGACTCCCTTCCCATGGCCTTCCTTGACTTCGCTTTACGATAGATAACACCAGGGGGCATGGCTTAATTCCCCTGTTTACTCTTTGCTTATAATTCCACCATAGCAGGGGGGATATCTTACTTTCCCCAGACTCTTTCCAGGCCCATTTCTGCAGTTCAAGAAGACTGGGGGAATGACCCCTTTCCCCAGGCCCTTTAACACAGTTCACACAAGTTGGGGTAATGACTCCCTTCCCCAGGCCCTTCTTAGGCTCTTTACGACAGTTCGCACAAGTTTGGGGAATGACTCCCTTCCACAGGCCCTTCACCGCAGTTCACACAAGTTGGGGGATTACTCCCTTCCCCAGGCCCTTCTTATGGTCTTTACCACTGTTCGCACAATTCACAGTACCAGGGGGTATATCTCACTTCCCCTGGCTTGGCCCAACTTGATTCACTACCCTGTCAAGTATGGTCTTGCAATCAGGCTCTTCTTCCAGACCCGTGCTTGTCTTCATGATTGCTCTGGCAGTCTTAGCTCACACCTCTGCCATGTACTGCGCTGAAGAAGGGGACTCATAAAGCTCTTCTCAATTGGATGTGGGTCCCAGACCTGTGTTTTTCTTTCTTCTTGCTCTGGCAATCCTGGCTCACACCTCTGCCAGGTCCTGCGTTGAAGAAGAGGGCTTGTGATGCTTTTCTCAAGTGGGTGCAGGTCCCAGACCTGTACTTCACTTTCTTTTGCCGCCTCACCAACCGTCCCCTTCACCCAGGTATCTCTAGGGTGTTTGTCTGACCTCTCTGGTTGGCTTTGGGCTCTCCTGTGTGCTTCTCTGTGTTCTCTGCGATCTCCTGTGACTCTCTGGGAGCTGCAGTGACTCTGCAGTGACTCTGCAGTGACTCTGGGACACAGATGGATGAGACGCAATATCCGCCTTCTTATAACACCTTTTCCCCATCCTACCCCGTAGGATACTCAAACACTCTGCCCCCTGTCCCCCTTTTCTTAAACGAACACTTTTGCACACCACGAAAGATGACAACCACCAGAGCCGTTTTCCTGACATGTCCCAATACAAGGGTCAGGCAAAGTCAGCAATTGGCCAGAATCACACACACCTGACAGCCCTTTCCCTTGCCCACAGGGATAAAAGATGGAGCACAAGAGCAGAACACGAGCAAGAACTAATTCAGCAGGGCAGTTCAAGAGAAGGAGAAAGACGGAACGAATCGTGAGGGTAACCAGGAGAGAAGTGACCTTGCCCGTTCTGACCAAGGCCCTTTAAACCGCTGCAGAAGGAATCTTAAAACCGCGAACAATAGCCAGCATATGTCAACGGTACACAGGGCCCTCCTCTGCTGATAACGAAGCCGAGGCTAGACGCTTGCCACCGTGGTACCGGCCTTGACTCCAGAGACAAGCAAAGCCAAGCGGTTGATCACAGCCGGTGAGTCGAGTGGAGAGCCGATAAAAAGAAATCGAACTGTGTTGAACAAAAGTAACAAATGGCTAATTGAAGAAAGTACAAAGAACTGTAAATACCAGAGGGGAAACCAGCTACAGAGGAGTCAGGCACCACGTGGGTGCTCACACGGGAAACTCTTGGTGATTACCCTTTTGTTGAAACTACCATTACCAGAAGGCCTTGGGAAAGGTGAGAAAGGGGACAAAGTGGTCATACAGGGGTCTTGTAAAATCCTCTGTACAGTCTAAAGTCTTTGAGCAACAGATGATTGTGAAGCTAAGGGAAGTAAATCCTGCATCGTAAGAATTGTTCAAGGAATTGTGATTGACAAACTTGGCAAGGGTGAACCCGACGAAGGGTTGCCGATGAAAAGGGGTCGAAGTCTGATGCTGCGATAAATAGTGTGTTGACAAGAGTGAACCCGGCAGAAAGGTGTCCACAGACATTAACATTCATGAATGTCACAAATGAGATTTTGTTGGAAGCCGTAGTGAACCCAACGGAGGCTAACATTCGAGAAGGGTCTAAGCCTGGAAGAGAGGGATCCAAGGGTGTAACGCCATCACCCAATGTGTAAGCAGAAAGGAACTTTTGTTTATTATTTTGGGAACACATCAGGTTCTCAGAGGCAAGAGACCTTTTGTAGAAAAGAGACTTAGCCACTGAAAGTCCTGATACCTGAGAGCGGAACTGTTGGCTCTTGCTGGGAAATGGGAAAGCTCGAGCGTGTGCTGTGCTCAGGACGCCTTTTCCCATGCTCAAAATGTGGGGAAAGGAGACCCCCGGCTAACACACCCTGACTTATCATTTGTGAACACTGCTTTCTCTTTATTTATCCCACACTCTTTATTTGTATTAAGTGTAAGGATTGGCAATATTTCTTTTTTTTACTATAGGCCCTTTTTGTTGACAAGAAGCCCCTACAACAGCCTTATTATTATTTGATGGTTGTAGCTTGCTGCCACCTTAGATTTAGGTTTAATAAATGCCCTTGAACGGTGATCACTTGTTTCTGTCTTTACTGTAGCCACCATAAGTTCCTTACACCTCCCTGTGCAACACATCTCTGCCACTACTTTTGCCTGGACGCAGGAGTTCCCTGCTCGCCGGTTGGTCCTTCCTCTCTGGACCTATTTGGAACCCTTCCGCCTGTCCGTCTGGGTTCGAGCTAGCAATGCTGTTGTTTCTTCGCTCCGGTCGGTGTCTGCACTTGCAGTTCTTCCAGGGAGAGCCTCTCTCTCCGTTTGGTTTTCCCTCTATTTTGTATTGACATTGGCCAATCAGGACCCCTGAAGCACTAGATGGCTCTATAGTGTTTTGAGGATCGCTCTTCATGCCTCCACCCTTCCTCCTCGTCCCAGTACTTCCCTGAGAGCGCTCTATAATGTAAACCTGACTTTTCTTAGTCCCAGTACCTTTACTTTAGATCTCTCTTGGGTCGACTATGTTCTTCCTCGACCCAGTACTGTTGTTACTATCTACATGACACATGTACATGGGGTGGCAAGGTAAAGGAGGGTTGGGTGAGGGGGATTGAGGTGAAGTATACCGCGTTCTCCCCAGATAGTCGTCCCTGTCCGATAGGGGGAGTCCCTCCCCATGAGATCCAGCCACTGAGTACCACCCTGAGGGGGACTATCGGGTAGTGGCCTCACTTCCCTGGCCTCATGGGAAGGGGCTCCCCGTAGGGGAGAAGGGATGACATCGAAGGATTTGCCACAAAGGCCATACCTTTTTTATCTGTTTGAGGAAAGTATGGTTAGGAGTCACAACTCATGTTACTGATTACATATTCAGCCATTCGTCAGTGGGGCCACTCATAGTCCCTTCAAAACATGTTAGGGTGTGTCTCCATGTTTTCTGTTTGGCATCCTGAATGGTTCTCACAACCTTTACAGTATTGCGTCATATTCTACCCTTACTTTTGCTTGCGCATATATGTTGAAGACACTGATAACCACAGTGTCAAGGAAGTATGCATCTACTTTTGTATTCCACCCTTATTTGTGGATGTGATTTTTGGCTCTTCTGAAAATGTCCACTCTCAAGCTATATGACACCCCACTGAGGGTTGAAAGCTCGGATTCGTAGTTGTATCTATGGAAAAGTTGATGTAGCTATTATACTCTATGGCTGTGGGCGATGTAAAATGGCAGGCTTTTCCTGTAAATCCATCTTTATAACCGTTCATACAAACCTATGAAGGTGGTGTGAGCGACTCCAGAGGAAAGCAGGATGTGATTCACTGATCCTCTGAGTGCTGGATAGACTGTGGCTAAAGCAGCAAAAGAGGAAAACCAAACTGGAATCCAGAAGGAAAACTTCATTGACGCTTGTTGGTGTATTGCCTAATAGTAGGAAACCTGGGTCTTCTGGGTTGGGGTTCCCTAGTATCTCCCCAATACTAGATCCTTTTTCAAGGCATGGCAGGACATTCTCCCCGAACATGGTAGAGTGATCCTTTATTCCCTCATCCCCTCCAACATAAATCTAATTTATTTGACTATTGCCTTTTCAGCAAAGCCAGAGTACAGTACCATGTATTACTAAATTTACAATGTACATCTATGGCATGAGCTGAGATTGCTGTTTTCCGAATTTTATACCAGATGTGTTCCCAGTCTTGTGAGTTTAGTTCTAAGCCCAAGGCACTCTGCCATGCTTACATATATTTGTCGGGCTTGCTTGCCTATCCGAGGTGGAAGTTTTATAGAGCCTGGAGATTCAATCCTTAGTTGAACACGCCTTCTGGCGTTTTGTTTTAGCAAGGTCAGCTGTCGTGATCCACCCCTTTTATTAGCATGATTGAGCACCCATGTCGAAGTTGCAAATAATGTAGTCTTCCCTGATTTGTAACTTAAATTCATGTTTGCATTCCAAGAATCCCTCGATACTATTGTTGTGAAAATGATCTCCCATTTGGTGACATCCCTCAGTCTTCCATCTTTGACCCCTATGTAAGTCCAAACCTGCTGCAAATGCTAGTTTATCCAGAAGGGGAATAAACAGAGAGGGGAAGGAAGAGATATTTTTATCTTGCCAGACCCCACCCTATATGGTGTACAATATCCTGGTATTAGGAGTAATGTACAGAGTTTGGACCTTATCAAGAGTTGGGCGGTATCCCGGTGGTAAATCTGCCAGGATACCGCCCTAAGCAATTAGCGTTTCCGCAACTTTGTCCGGCGCTATTAGCGCTGGATCCCAAGTTACAGTACCGTTGTCAATCCAAATTTATTTTGAGTCCATAGGACTCTATGGGCATTTTAAGCACAATTACCACGATGCAAATTGCACCATGGTAAATGCACCGAAAATGGGAAGAAAGTCGTCTCATTCACCCCCAGCTCAGAGCTGCAGGTGAGTGCTCCGACTCTCTGCCAAACTCAGGATTGGACGGAGCAGTAATGTGGTGGTAATAGTGTTACCGCTGTATTTTTACCACTCCGCCCAACCCCTGATGAGGCCCTTTGAGCCCTAAAATGATTAAGGAGCCAGTGTTTTTACTTAATATATCAGTCTGCCCGCCACCTTCTCTGAGAAGCAACACAACTTCTCTGAAGTGATTTAAATAATTCCCCCATCATTTGAATGTCCATGGCTTTAAAATATCCCATTATTACCGGACCCACTAGTCCTCCCTTTTCTCTTAGTCTTAAAAGTAATGTTTCTTGCCCTGCCATACTAAACATTGGATTTCTTTTCAGAGGCAAAGGAGGTCAGCTCTGTAGATCAAAAATGTGTGGTACCCATAAGAGAGTGTTCTTCCCACCCATGTGTTATACACACCCTTACATCTGCTCAAACACTGGAGACACATGAGCCCGATATTGCAGGCGAAGTACCTGGAAGTACCTCGTTGCCTCTCCCGCTGGCTGCTGTGGATAATTGCTGCGAGCTCTGACTCCATCGTCTTTTCATGTGAGAAAAGCGCCGTTGTACGGCAAAACATTAGAAGCCCCGCCCCTTAGGGCGTGAAAGACTTGAAATTGCGATCGCGCACACAACAGCGCGCGCGCGCAGCAGGCGAGGTACCTGGCAATACCTATTTGCCTCTCCCGCTGGCTGCTGTGGATAATTGCTGCGAGCTCTGACTCCATCGTCTTTTCACGGTATACTTTCACTACTGCCTACATTCTACAAAGACTTTAGACTTACCTGAACCTCATTACTGTGTTATATACACGTATATTCCTATATTTATACCTTTTCTCTTTTTACCTGATGAGCAAAGCGCCGTTGTACGGCAAAACATTGGAAGCCCCGCCCCTTAGGGCGTAAAAGAGTTGAAATTGCGATCGCACGCTCACCAGGCGAAATACCTGGAAGTACCTCTTTGCCACGTAGTAGCGGCGGAGTGGTAGAGGTCCAATTTATATTTACGCCCCTGAATCTGCTGTTGGGGTGCGATGCTCCAGTTTAAAGTGCCCACTCTAAAAACAGGTATGCCTGCAATTCACTCTCCGCTAGATCGAGCGTCTAGACCAAGGTCTCAATCACTCGGGTCGCAGAAGCAAACTCTAAATCACTCGTCATCTACTCCAATGGAAAAAAGAGCACCTACAGCTGTTAAAATCGTTCCCTTTTACTCTCTGGCATCGGACATACACACATTTTGCAAGGACCTGCAACCCTGCTCGGATCTGACAAACTGCATCCCAGCTGGGACACCAAAGGCAGCAAGTTTGAATTTAGCCAATGGTGTGCCGAAATCGTTGACTCAATGACGGACAGTGCTCTTTTGGAAAATGGTCCTCCCACTACTGGAATGGACAACAATATTACCCCTTGTTTAAATGTGTCTCCAGACATTGCTATAATTGCCCTGGACTCAAGTGCCTCTCAATTTTCGGCTCACTGCCAGTCCCTAAATTTATCAGACTCCTCTATTCTGTTCGATGAAGATGATAAATCGAATTCAGACTTAGTGGCCTCCTCCTATGCGCCCATGCCACAGAGACACTCTGGCCCTACTGTAAATCATTATAGTTCCCCAAAATTGGATTCTGCTACAGAATTAGTAGAAATAACACTCAACGCCATGAATTTAACGATGCTCCCTCTGAGCAAATTATATGAGTCTTTTAATAAATAAACTTTCCTTTCAATCAAAACTAATTGAACAAATCATTTTATGGCAAAAAGAAACAGGCAATTGGTTGAGCCGGAAGTCGGGAGAAGCGCAGTCCGAACCCAAAGTGACTATTGTGAGAGCCACAGTCTCCTGCCAAACGCCTTCATGTGAAAATAAACAAATAAGTGATCCATAGGTTAACACATTACAAATACACCCCAAACTGAGTACGCTGGTTCCATTTCATGATGGAATTATTTATGAAATTGCCGGCCAACCCAAAGCTGATATCAGTATGACTCCATGTAGCCAATCTGCGGCCCTGGTTCCCTCTAAAAATACATATACAATCTTCGCCAATTCATCCAAAAGGAAATCTCAAGCTCCCGCACAGACAAAGTTGCCTAAAAATCAAAAAGACTCGAAGATAAAGGTCTCAACAAACACGAAGCAATTTTTCAAAGTCATTAAGATACCTAATAAAAGCTATGTAATGGCCTCAAATGCTCTTTCAAAAAAATACCAACTGCAAGCTCATGCTTGAGCTACTCACCAGCTGACCAATGCGAACAAGAAGTTTTTGCCCAATGCGCCTTTGGATGAACTAGTTGAAGTGGTATCAGCTCGAGAAGGAGCAAAAAGCTCTGATGATAACACACAACCAAGATGCATCTGATGGCCATCAGCAGGAAATTAGGAGAGCTGTAGACGTTTATATGGCCGGCCATCCACTTCTCCCAATAGTGGGGAAGCAAATTACACCTGATAATCCCCCCAGCAACGTAGGACAAGGTGGCAAGGAAAGATATATAGATATTCACGTACCGCTGCATGCAGACATCCCAACCAAGCGGCACAGTGTCCGGCCTTCTCCGGCTGACGGTGGTTGCCTGAATGATGATGAGACATGTGGTAATGCCTCAAAATCAGAAATTTCAATTGTTCCGTCCGATGCTGAACACTCTAAAACACAAGGAAAGAATGGCTCCCTCCTAGCAGATTTAGCACCGGATATAATTCAATTAATAAAAGCAGTGCTAGTCTCAAATAGGGAAATAAGCCCTATCTCAAGCAGTGTTGGGTCCAATCAAGAAGAACCAAAGATAAATAATAACAAAACTTTCCCTAACCATCTAAAGCGGCCTGCAGCCCATTTTCTAAACCTGAAATGCAGATCAAGCCCATGCGAGCAGTATTCTCAGATATTCCTCAGTTGGAGGATATTGTTTCCTCTGATATTGCACTAGTCGAATTTCCAAACGCACCTAGATTAAATTTGGTCAGAATTTGGATGAACTCTCGAGTCATTCAAAATGCGATCTGGCTGGCCAAAAATCAACTATATGTGCTGGGCTTTGACATGTATACAGAGGTTTTAACACCAACTGCCCCTCGTATTTTACACCAGAAATTAGCAGTCAGGGAACAAGAACTCCTCCTCACTTCGGATAGAAATTAGTCCATGAGAAATCAAAATGCGTGTGTGTGTGTGTGTGTAAATGCAATGGATCCTCTAAGTAACTAGATGTACCAACACATGATCTAGATGTCTCGTTGCTCAGTTGGAACACCAGAGGATTCAAGCATTTGCTAAATAACAACGAAAATTCTTTAGATAGATTTAATATTATACTACTGCAAGAGACTTGGCTTACAAAGGTCCCGATATGGGACAAGTATGTTATTTATTTGAATCCTGCTAAAAAGACAAATCGAGGAAGACCCACTGCTGGTCTACTCACTGCAGTAAAAAGGGTTAGTGGTATAAAATCTGAGTATTGGGCTACGCCAAATAGCTTTATGCAAATGACAAAGATCTACATTCAAATTTATGGTTTTGCTGTGATTAACTTGTATTGGAATCCTGTGGGAATATCTGACACCTGCTTCTTTAAAGACCTCACTGAACTGCTTGCAATGATCACTCTTGAACCCACGGTAAATTATGTAACAATCGCAGGTGATTTTAACATTAACTGTGTTTCTGAGAAACTGCCATCTAATAAGACCATACTGCTGAAGTGGAATCTTTTCACGAAATCACATAATCTGTGTAGGCTTAATGGAGCATTTAAATCAGATATTCCATCAACACCGACTTGGCGAAGGGGAGCGAGTCACTCTACTATAGATTATATATACGTCAACGTCGCTCTTCTACAAGCAATTCTGGATTTTTGTATTATTGAAACTAATACTAGTGATCAAGATCAGCTGACAACCAAATGGATCATGTCAAACAGCAAATCATATAGGGGGAGCCATTATCAACAGGGATTTCTTACTGTGAACCACAGTCTCAATAGACTATGATGGTGAAAAGAATCACTAGTACATTTTAATCAGTAGTTGCTGGAACAAAATTTGGACAAAGTGAGAGGTAGCTTGTCAAATGCTGTATATTGTGATATGATGCAATCATTTCAAAATAAACTTGTGAAGTATAGTCGAGGTAAAAACAATCTTCCAAACCTTCACGTCTATAATCATGAGCTAAGAATGCAAAAAACCTTGTTTCGTTCTAAAAAACGAGAGGCCTTAAAACAACCGCTCGTACTGAGAGCACCCATATTAGCACGCTTGTGTACTAGATACAAGAATTGGTTACAATCCAGACGGGCTGATTTATACCAACAAGATGGAGTGAAAATGCTAAGAATGCTCCAATCTAAAAATACTGCTAAAATCTGGTCCCTATTAAATCAGGCTACACAGGGTCCTCAAATTCTCTATCAATCTATCAAGCAGACGTTGTAGCGGAGCAGCTTTGGATTGATCACTTCTCAGGGCTCTATTCCCTCCCACAAGGTTCTGTGGAACTAAACTCAGTGGTATCAAGAGAATTTATTGTTAAATTTGATCTGGATGATGTGCAACTCTATATTAAGAGAGCTAGTAGTTCGAGAGCATGTGGCCCTGATGGTCTATCATATCAAACCTTAAAAATGCATCTGGAAATCTGGGCAAACATCTTCTTTAACATTTTTACTGCAATAAATAACACCCAGTCTATTCCGCCTTCTTGGAGACATTCCATTATTGTCCTCATTTATAAAAAGGGCGATCGACAGCTACCATCGAGCTACAGACCCATAGCACTCCTGGATTCTCCCAGGAAAATAATTTCCAGACTAATACTAAGGGATTTTAATGAATGGACAAAAGGAGCTCACTTAAAAGATCTGTTCAAAGCCGGTTTTGTAACTGGTTTAGGCACTGTTCCTAACATCATTACCATAAATATGATTGAAGCTATTTATGCATCTCGAAACCAACCGCTATACTTAGCGTTTATTCATTTTCGGGTCACGTTTGACTCCATCGACCGTTCCATTCTCTATCACAAATTGGTTTATTATAATTGCCCACAATCACTTTGCACGCTCATTCTGCTTTTACACACAATGCAAGTTAGATTGACCACTGATTGAAACCTCTCCTCGCCATTTGAAACCCATTGTGCACTTAAGCAGGGCTGTATTTTGGCCTCTACCATATTTAACATGTTTACATTGGATATGGGTGAATCATTTTTAAAAGTAATGGGTGATCCACCTAGAGTAGGTGATCAGAAAATCCACCACTTATATGCCGATGATCTTGTGCTCTTATCACAAACACCAGTTGGCTTACAGAATATGCTAAACGCACTTGACATCTATGTGAGGAAGAATAACTTGGTGATAAATACAGATAAGACACAAGTTATGGTCTGCAAACCGAATATCAGAGTCAAGCAAAGGTCCTACAAGTGGAAATTCCATAATGTAGAACTTGCCAGGGTTTCTCAATATAAGTACCTTAGCATTAAAATAACTGATTCAATGAATTCTGAGACAAACAAGATAGAACTAAAATGTAAATTGCAGACCCTAATTTCGCAAGTGAAAATAATTGTCATGATCTCTGCTTCCAAAAGGTCAGGGTTTTCCCAACTCCCTTGGAAGCAGATCCATAACCCAGGTTCCGAGTGCCAACCAGTCCCAATTGGGACCTTTTGGACCCAGTCCTGGCGCCAGTGGCACCAGGCTCATAAATATGCCCAGTCCCAGCGCTGGAAGCGCCGGGCTCATAATTCTTGGGTGGACTTACCTGCAGCAGACCATGCTGCTTACTTGCCTGCCAGCTGAGCCTCTGATCCTCTTCTGTTTGGAACTACTTTTCCTGTTGGGTGGGGCAGGAGCCACTCCCTAGATTCAGAACACTGGAACTCTTCTGGAAAGCTGGTCGGTATCCGAGGTTTCCATAGCGCCTGGACGGGAGTTTTGTGGTAGGCTTTGCGTTCTGTAACGCTCACCTGATTCCCGTAGAGGCGCCGGTCTTGACTGGGCGTATACCGTATCTGCAAAGGTGATGTGATACCTATGGTCCTCATTAGCCCTGATAATCCGGATCGATTACATGCAATTGAAGCTTACGTCGACAGCGGTGCCATCGGCAATTATGTGGATCATGAAATGGTTTTGAGGATGAATCTAACTCTTTGTCCCAAGGCTGTAAAGGACGTCATTACTACGGTGGATGGTACGGAGATAGCCTCCGGGCCAGTAACGCATACCACTCAAGAGGTGACGCTAGTAAGTCAAGATGGACACCATGAGAAGATCGTGTTCGATGTGATCAAGGCCCCTCAGTTTCAGATTATTCTAGGAATACCTTGGTTAGAGAAACACAATCCTCTGATCGATTGGCGAGCAAGAACGGTCCAGTTTCCAGAATGTGTCTCTACTTGTCACCCTCCACCTGGTGTTGCACTGGCAGCAATTTCTTCAGAGACTCCCCAGTTACCTCCCGAATACCTAGAATACCAAGATGTTTTCCGGAAGGATCAGGCTAACTCTCTACCTCCTCATAGGTCTTATGACTGCCAGATAGACCTGATACCTGGATCTACTCCTCCTTGTAGTAGAATTTATGCCCTCACTGAGCCTGAGAACCTTCACCTTCGACAATACCTGGATCAATACCTGGCAAATGGGTTTATTCGTCCTTCCAAGTCCCCTGCTTCTTCAGCTTTGTTCTTCGTTCCAAAAAAGGAAGGAGACCTTAGAACTTGTATAGATTATCGCTCCCTGAACCAGATCACCGTTAAGAATAGATATCCGTTACCTTTGATCCCTGAACTCCTGGACCAAGTCAGAAAAGCATGCATATATACAAAGCTGGATCTTAGAGGAGCTTACCACTTGGTACGAGTAAAAGAGGGCGATGAATGGAAGACGGCCTTCCGCACCAAGTATGGGCTATTTGAATATCAGGTCATGCCCTTCGGACTTTGCAATGCCCCGGCCGCCTTTCAATATTTTATGAACGATGTCCTCAGAGAGCTCATAGATGTGTGTGTTGTTGTTTACATTGACGACATCCTCGTTTATTCTTCATCGGAATCTGAACATCGGAAACACGTGAAAATGGTCCGCGAAAGATTGCGTCAACACAAACTTTTCGCTAAGTTGGAAAAATGTGTTTTCAACGTGACTGAAGTTGAATTCTTGGGATTCATATTATCACCTGGCGGAGTGCGTATGGATTCAAAGAAGGTCGATGCAGTTCTCAAATGGCCATCACCATCCTCCGTAAAAGGTGTGCAAAGCATGTTAGGCTTCGCTAACTTTTACCGCAGGTTTATCCCCGAATTCTCTCGAATAGTCCAGCCCATCACTGCCTTGTTAAAGAAAAACAAACGTTTTGAATGGTCTACCGAGGCGGAACAAGCTTTCCAGGATTTGAAGACTAAATTTATCTCTGCACCAATCTTAAAACACCCTCGCCCCGAACTCCCCTACATCGTGGAAACTGATGCTTCAAGCCTTGCCATGGGGGCAGTTCTATCACAAAAGGACCCGGTAACCAATCAGTTGCATCCCGTGGGATTTTGGTCCCGCAAATTCTCGCCTCCTGAAATCAATTACACGATTACTGACAAGGAACTTCTGGCTATCAAGTCTGCCTTTAAGGCTTGGCGGCATTATCTGCTGGGGGCCCGACACACCGTTACTGTGATTACGGATCACCGAAACCTGCAATATTTGAAAACCGCAAAAGCCCAATCCTCTAGACAACTCCGTTGGGCATTATTCTTTGCCGAGTTTGACTTCATAATTACCTATCGACCTGGTACAAAGAACGGTAAAGCTGATGCCCTTTCTCGGATGGGAGTGGAAGAACACTTGATCAACCCTAAACCTGTACCAATCATTCCCGAACAAAGAATTCTGGGTGTAATCGCCACAGAATCCATAGAGGAAGTTAAGGATAAAGCCAGGCAACTTGTAACTCCAGCAGACATACAGAATTGGCATCTGCAGGGAAAGGACTTTGCAGTAAAGGACAACTTATTGTATTTCCAAGAACGATTATACCTACCCAGCACAGATTTACAGAAAAAAGTAATCTCTTGTTATCACGATTCTTTAATGGAAGGACATCCCGGTATGGCCAAGACCTCAGAAAAGATCAAGCGCTACTTCTGGTGGCCGTCTTGGAAAAAAGATATCAGAGACTTTATAATGTCCTGTGGAGTATGCGCCCAAAACAAGAGTCAAAAGGAAAGACCAGCAGGCCTCTTACACCCTATTGACATCCCACCTCGCCCTTGGCATACGCTTTCTATGGACTTCATCACCGATCTACCTCCATGCTCCGGATACAATACGATTCTAGTAATCGTGGACTTATTCTCCAAGATGGCGCATTTCATTCCGCTCAAAGGCTTGCCAACAGCAGCAACTCTGGCCCGAGAATTTCTCGAAAACATCGTCCGACTGCACGGTTTTCCTTCGGTTCTAATTTCGGATCAAGGTAGTCAATTTATTTCTCATTTTTGGCGAAGTTGCTGTCGGTCGGCTCAAATTGATGTGAGACTATCGACCAGTCACCACCCTCAGACCGACGGACAAACCGAGAGGACCAATCAAACTCTGGAACAGTATTTACGCTGCATGCTGCAACAAACTGAAAAAACTTGGAAAGACATCCTTTGGATAGCCGAATATGCCTACAATAACTCTGTCCATTCGGGAACTGGAAAAACCCCGTTTTTTCTTTTGTACGGCAGTCACCCTCGAACCTCGGAGTTGGATCCCCTCCAAGATCTTGAAACACCAGCAGTAGACTACCTGCATTCTACAATCACCCAAGCCTTTAAGGAAGCTGTTTCTCACTTTCAAAGGGCTAAAGAACAATACAAGAAAGGAGCAGATCAACATCGGAAGGAAGCCCCTCAATATCAAGTAGGGGATCAAGTCTGGTTATCCACCAAATATCTACCTCTAAAAGGGCCACGCACATTCAACCCAAGATACCTTGGTCCCTATTCCATCACTACCATAGTAAACCCAGTAGCGGTCAAGTTGGACTTGCCCCCGCACATGAAGATACATCCGGTCTTCCACGTCTCTCTATTAAAACCCGTGCAACCTCAAACCCGACTAACTAAATCTCCAAAACCTATCCTAGTTGATGGAGAACTCGAGTTTGAAGTCAAAAGCATTCTGGACTCCAAGATCTCCAAATCTAAACTATTTTACCTAATTGACTGGAAAGGCTACGGCCCCCAAGAGAGATCCTGGGAACCTGCTGAATATGTCCACGCTCCTCGCCTAATCAAAAGATTTGACCGAACATTTCCTGACAAGCCAAAACCCCCGGAGAAGCCCGGTTTGGGAGGGGCCTTGAGGGGGGGTACTGTCATGATCTCTGCTTCCAAAAGGTCAGGGTTTTCCCAACTCCCTTGGAAGCAGATCCATAACCCAGGTTCCGAGTGCCAACCAGTCCCAATTGGGACCTTTTGGACCCAGTCCTGGCGCCAGTGGCACCAGGCTCATAAATATGCCCAGTCCCAGCGCTGGAAGCGCCGGGCTCATAATGCTTGGGTGGACTTACCTGCAGCAGACCATGCTGCTTACTTGCCTGCCAGCTGAGCCTCTGATCCTCTTCTGTTTGGAACTACTTTTCCTGTTGAGTGGGGCAGGAGCCACTCCCTAGATTCAGAACACTGGAACTCTTCTGGAAAGCAGGAACTCTTTTCTTACCTAGGCGTGGCTGTGAAAGGAGACACCTAAGCACTACAGGAGGCTATTTAAACCACACCCGATGGATGAATCTTGCTTTGCGTTATTCTGCATCCTCTGCAGCAGAACGCTCATCGTGTCTTCTGCATCTGATCCTGGGCCTAAGGAAGAAGGCTTACCATCCTGAATCCAGTCTTCAGCAACACCTATAAAGACAAGAAAGAACAGGTTAGCATTACGGTCTTCAGTGACAGCTCTTCACTTACCTGGTCCATCGGCTGTCACCAACGCCTCGCGCTGCATTCCGGCATCTGAAAGACAAAGGCTTACCTACTCTTCGTGCGCTCCGGAGGTCTTCACACTGCATTCCGGCATCTGAAAGACAAAAGCTTACCAACTCTTCGCACGCTCCGGAGGCCTTCGGCGCTGCATCCCGCATCTGAAAGACAAAACAAGGTGCGTTTAAAGACATTGGGGAACTTTAATACTCACGTGCCATTACTCCTTTCCACATCTAACCCAGTGGGTATTCCGGCACCCTGCAGCCGCTCCGAACTTGTACCTGCAAAATAAAAAGACAGTTAGAGCGCATCGTGAAGCAGGCAACAAGCGCTTACTTACGTGCTTCCAGGCGCTTCTATTCATCACACGGGCTCCATCTTCAACTCACTTCAGCCCGTCATCCGCCATCGCCGGAACCCTGCAAAACAAGAAACATCATTACTAAAGACTTTAAAGACATTAGAATTACTCGAAACTTACCGTTCGTGCAGTAAACGACGGACAGCAGTCCTCTGAAGTCAAGAGGCCTGCTCCCCTTATCCAGTGAAGAAACTGGTTACAGCACCCTGCCCCGAGGCAGATGGAGAGCACGGCGTTCACTTACCTAAGGTGAGAGCGTTAACCTTTGGGGTTCTACAGGAGAAGAGAAAGGGAAGAAGAGAGAGACATTCAATAACCCAGTTCCTTAATCCCATATTTTCTATCTGCAGACATCTTACCCTTCAAGTCGGACATACAGTGCACAGAGGTCCAGCCCAAAGAGCCAGCCGTGTGTTACACATCACCTTTGCAGATACGGTATACGCCCAGTCAAGACCGGCGCCTCTACGGGAATCAGGTGAGCGTTACAATAATAACTTGGAAATTTGCAAAATTCTCAATCAAGCATACTGTGGTATTTTATCAACAAAAGGTGATCCCTACTCTGATCTATGGGACAGAAGCTAATATTCCCAAAGGCCAGATGTGGTGGGATAAAATTCAATCCCGCTTTTGGAAACAAACCTTAAACCTTCCGAACTGTACACCTCTCCCATTGATTAGGTTTGAATTAGGTTTGATTTCGCTTCATCACAAGTTCTGTGGAAAATGTCTGCTTTTCTGAAAAAGTCCATGCTGGGCCTTAATGCACTGAACATCTTGGGTATAGCTGCACGATATTTATTAACTGCAAAATACATGTTTCCTGAAACATGGCTCGATTGTGCTGCAAATGCTTTAGCGGATGCAGCTGTTGATCTAGATCAATTACTACAAAATCCTGAGGGGGCTAAGCTCAAAATCTATCAATATGATTGGATCATGAACCAAAATCATTGTATGACCTACAAAGATTTTAATACGTTATTGTTTGGCCATAAAATATTTTGTGTCATGGCTGACTATCTTATTAAGTGTCCGTCCCCATATGTACGAACCCAATTTCTGCGATTTAGGCAGAATCTATGGCCCACTAGGGATGTGATGGCGAGAAGAAAATGGATACCAATTGAACAAAATTATTGGTGCTTTTGCAAAAATGTAACAGAGCGTGAAACACTGCAACAGTGTATTGTAATGTGTCCGGAAATAAAGGATGAGAGAAACATGCTATTCAAGAATTGTACTGTTAAACATCTTCAAATGGAGACAGACGAAATATGGTTTTGGCTTTTTACAAACACAAGACTCGCTGTTCGCATTGCGATAATTCAATACTTGGATCTCATATTTCCCAAATCATCAAAATAGCTTAATTAAGAGTTCAAGCGATAATCTGAAGAACACTATCATAAGCTGTTGAGAGATATAAAAGTTGTTTGTATGAAATTAAATGTTTTATCCATTTTTTGTATTATGAATGCAATGGGATTAATATAATTGTACATTGTTAGTAATATTGCAAACTGTGAAACTGTTAAAACTTAATTATTTGTATATATTTGAAAGGTTGATTTTATCAACCAACCAAATAAAAAAAGAAATGAAGGAACACCTGTCTGTTAAGGAATCTTCAGGTATTTCAGGGACGTGTTTGTCGAGTGAAGTTGTACCTGATTCCCCAGGATTTTTTCTTTTCTGGAAGCTTGAGGTTCAGCACACTGATTTGAACATATTAACTTTCAATCCCGAGGATTGAGAAAAGGTTTAAATTTCCTCAACAACGGCTTGCAGAGAAGTCTCAGGGGTTGTCAGTGCCAGGCGGGCATCATCTGCTAATGGATATAATGTATGTTCATTTACTCCCCATCTCACCCCATGGAAAGTGGGCTGTTGTCTAATGTGCCTGGCGAAAGGCTCCAGTGCCAGAGAAAAAGGGAGTTGGGAGCGTGGGCAGACCTGTGTTATGCCCCTTTTGAGGTAAATGGACTAAAGAATGATACTTCCCCCCCCCCTTGCTTTTGGAAATGTATGATTTGCCTGAATCATCCTGTTCATTGTCTCCCTGAACGCAGATTTTATTAATATTTTGTTGAGAAAGCCAAATGCCATCTTCAAGTGAGGAAATTGCTGACCTCTGCTTCAATCTTTGTACCTTGTAAATGATGTTGAATACTTTGCTGATGTTATCAGCAGTGCTACTGTTGGGGTAAACCACAATTTGTGTGGGCCTTTGAGTACTGGTAGGAGTAGTTTGATTTGGTTGGCCAATATTCCGATTTATATTTTAACATCCAAATGTATCAGAGTGATAGTCCAGTAGGGTGAAAAGAGCTTCATGTCTTTGCCCGGTTTTAGAATTACAGTGATGTGTGACTCTTCCATTATGGGTCCCTGCTTTGTAAAGTGGTTAAAAAGGGTTGTCAAATATCACAGTAGACATGTTGCAAATTGCTTGTAAAATAGGGCATTCCAATGATCAGGGTTCAGGCTGTTATTTAGTTTGAGGGACTTAATCATTCTGATTATACAGGACACGTGTGTTCCTTCATCTGTTCTCCAGACAGGGTGGAAAGCTGAATTTCCCAAAGGTATTGTTCTTGCGTGGTGGTGGCAAATTTCCCAAAGGTATTGTTCTTGCGTGGTGGTGGTGGCGGCTGAGAGTGTCTGCCTTATACAGAGACATGTAAAACTTGCAAATGCCACAATCATTTTCCCCTCTTGGAGACCACATCAAGACCATCTTTCCACTGAATCGTTTTAATGAAAGTCCTGTTCATGAGCTGAAATTTAGAGTTCAACAATATTTATTTAGTTCATTTACACATTTGCTGACATTGCAAATCAGAGAGGTCTATCTGAAGATCTGAGCACTACTTAGAGCAGACCTTTAATGGGGGCTCAGGTATGCATTGACTAACTTATATAGTGTTGAAACGATTCTTCTAAAACCTTAGAAATCACGAAATTCTTTAAGCATGGATGTGATGCAGGTTCAGTGGGAAATGTAGGCCACTTGCCTTGCATGCTGTCCACATTCAACTATGCCAGAGAATGGTCAATGCTCCATCACCCGCAATGGTGTACTTATTAATTTATTTGGGAGGCAACTGGGTAATGTTTTTTGCTAAAATAATAAACTGACCATTCAGAAACATGTCACATTTATATTGGCTTTCTACCAGGATATGTGAATCACCCTAGTGGTTGAGGGGTCAATATTCAGAAATCGCCATGACGAAATATCTGTATCATAAACCACAGTAGCTCCCATTTTCTCCAATCATTTTGTACAAGCACTCAATGTTCCCGAAGTGGTTCAAATGGGCACGGCTACCTATAGAAACTTCCTTTTAGTGCAGATGTAACATCCAAATCCCCAGTAGGGCATTCTTCAATTTTAACATGCAGATGTACCATGCCTGTCCTATACCAGGAGGCCTCAAACTTCGCTTGTGCCAACAGGTGGTAAAATTCAAAGGCAGGAACCATCAGACCCCCAGATGTAATGGGCGATGACAAGCCAGCTAATCCCATCCAAATGGCTCCAAGCCTCCAAACAAAGTCAGTTTAAAGCGCGGACCTAGCTTGAGAACAGCGGAGTGCTGTACGGAGTCTGGGTAGCAGGCATTTGGGCTGACATCTTTTCACAGTAGCGCAGTACTGTGAGGTGTGTGCATCGGTATGCGTGTACATTGGAATTAGTCCTTGGTCAGGTGTTGTTGAAAGAGCTATGTTTTGAAAGGTTTGCAAAATTGGTGAATTGTGGGGGCATTCTGGGCCAACGATAGGATCGAGTTCCACGGGGTGGGTGCATGTCAAGCGTAGAATTGTTTGCAGGTCCTCTCTTTGTGGACGAGTTGTGATTCAAGCCGGTTGGGTGATTTACTGCACACGGAGCATGTGCTACCAGATATGTGGAGCTTAGCCGCCAGGTACGCTGGTGTGCTACTTGTGAGTGCTTTGTAGATGATACATGAAGTCTTGAACAGTTTCCTGGCCTGCAGAGGAAGTCAATGCAGTTCGAGTAGGATGGGGGTAATTCAGTCAAATTTCTGTGCTCCCGTAATAAGACATGCTGCAGCGTGGCAGATTGCTTTGATGGGGAACGAAGCCAGCAGCTGGGAGCCCTGTCAAGAGAGCGTTTCCCCCATCAATGTGCCAGCCCACAAGGGCCTGCTCTACATACCGGAACATCTTGATGGAGGCAAGACCTGGCCAGATGGGAGCATTTTAGAAAAAAGTAAAACAATGTTATCAACAAAAGAATTTTGGTTATTGAAATTCTGCTTATTAACAACATTGGGGTCCTTCCCCATTTTACCAGCTTAACTTTGAGATTAGCCATATAGTCGCCATGATTATAGTCATATAGGGTATCACGAGATCTCAACATTACTATGCCTAGTTATTTGATGAACTTGTCTGCCCACTTGAAATCACATGAAAGCAGCAATCTTGTACAGCTGCTCAGTGCCCCCCCCCAGTAATCTGCACCAACTTTAAGAAGATTTCACTAGAACATTGTTGGAGTAAGGCTGACAAAGTTCCTGTCCATTGGGTGAAGATAAGAACCTCAAGATGGGTATAGACCCTCTCCCTACCACTTCTGGGTATAAACTGAAGCTGCCTGATGGAGGAAAGCCTGACTGCTTGTCTGCCACTGGACTATAGTACATAGTACTGTGTCTGCTAAGTGACAACCCTGCAAGTGTTCTTGGTAACCTTCCTGACTTGGAAAGGCAGAAGATGAATTTACCTTTGCTCAGGGACCCAGTGAAGGACCCTAAAGTACCTTAGGGACCAAAGTAAGCTGCCTTTATTGGTGTGTGCAAGTTTAAACTGCTTCTTGCTACTTTAAGGGCTTCAAACCCCTTCACTGCAAAGAACCAACAGAGCAGCTTTTGGAACTCTATCAACTTTGAGCCGGTTTGATCTCCTTTGAGCTGCGCTGACCAGAGCAGCCTGCCTATGCGTAGTTTCTTGGAGCCACTAATCATTGCAGCTTTTCAAACTGCCCTGCTTTATTGGATTCAGTATAGCCAGCTCACCACTGAAGCAGAATTTTTTCTTTCTTCTCATTGAAACCCTGTGGAGCCTTAAAACTATTGGGACCCGATCACTGCCTGCCTGTCCAAGCTTTCTTGAGCTGGAACCCATTGCTACTTGTCGAACCGTACCACGTTTTTGACTAGAGTCGAATCAGCTCGACATCTTGAACCTGGCTCGAATCACCCCCCGAAACCTGGTTCAACACTGTTGAGACCCTGAAAGAAGATACATATCAATGGTTCCATCCCCCTAGCCTTGTTTTATGAGCCCTAGTGGCTTATAAGACCCCATGTATGGTGTCCTGGAGTTGTCTGATTTTTCTAAAGAACTGTATTGCTGCAAACCTCTGTTCCTCAATGCCCAGTGCTTCCCGTTCTCTCAAAGTCTGCATTCTCTGTGTTTCTCATTACAAGTGTGGATTGTTAGTGTTTCTTTTAGCTTGTCTGTAAAGTCTTATTTTCATATAACCTTGATGGGGCATTTCTGTTATTTTGTCACTTAATGCACTATTGTTTGGATGCTCCCTTGCGGATTCACACCACCCTGAAGAAAATAGCCAGGAGGTGAAGAAGGTAAACCATTAGTGCTTTGGCTGTTTGCCCTTTATGATTGAGATCACTGCTGTTCTAGTAGTAGTATGGTGCTGATAAGAGCGTAGAAGCCCTGCTAATCCATGTCCTCCTTTGGAGCAGTAGTCATGTTGTCACACTCGCTCTCCCAGGCGGGTCATACCCCATCAATCAATCACAGCATTTTGAGTTTGACTTACGGCTTGTCCGACATTGTCCTATTGAGTCTTATAACCTAGAGCTTGACCAATCAAGATCATGATCGACTACAACATTCATTTCCCCTGCAACATTAAAACCTCCTTCCTGATGAGCTTCCAATATTTTCAAACGTACCTGGAGGACGTATTAATAGCCCTGATAAACTAACATTATAGAGAGAGTTTCTGCACCCACTTTCCCTTTTATGAAGAGAGAGCAGCACTCTGGGTTAGTGATCTTCTTATGGTTTATTGTGAACAGGAGATCTCACTTCTCCAGTACAGCCACTCCTGCCTTCTGTGATTTCACAAATGCAAATAAATTATGTGGGCATGCTCTACTCATGGGCCTGCTCCTTTCTTCAAGGAGGAGCCGTTGTTCCTCCAGCAGAACAGCCAGGGACATCCTGGTCTCCAATCCAGACATCCCTATCGCTGATACCTACATGAGTGCTTCCTCCAGACTCTCACCGACATCCAATTTGTCGTTCCCTCACCTGACCTATGGACCCTTCATATGGTCTCAGCTTTCTCTCCTTACACTCCTCCAAGATAATCATTAATGTTTATTTGAATGGCACCATCTTGGTCCAGGGCCCTCAGCCCAATCTCCTCTGTTTTGATAGGCGTCCCCCACGTTTTATCAATTTCCTTCCTTCTGCTGCTCCACCTAGCACCCCTCGGCCTCCTCTGCCACCTCCTTGCCTCTGCTACCTCTCTGGCACTTTCCTCCTCCTCTCTGGCCACTATGCCACCTCCTGCTACCTCCTCTGCCCACTCCCGGCCCCCTCAACTGGGTGTACCTCATGCTTGTACCCCACCCAGGAAGTCTTTCAAATGTTGCAACCTGCCCCACGTCGCTTGTCTTAACTCTCTCTCTGCTGTCAAACACTCCTCTGACATCTGCCACCTCCTCGAAGAACTTGACCTGGATGTCCTCGCTCTCATCGAGACATGGTTCACGGCCAGCTCTGTCACAAGTGTTGGCACTCTACTCCCTGATGGCTACAAGATCCTCTCTGAGCCCAGAACCATTCGACCTGGAGGGGGATATTTCCAGAGTGATTCCCTGCTTCTGTCATCCCTACGCAGGCCTACTCCTCCTTTGGATGCCTGGTCTGTAGGCTCTCTATCTCTCCTGCGCCTGTCTCTAACTGTGGCCACCATCTATAGGCCGCCTGGCCAGGTTGCCCTATTCCTCTCAGAGTGGGCTGGCCTCTCCTCTTCTCTCCTTGCCTCTACCTATCAACTTCACCTCATCGCAGACCTCACCATCTGCCTGGATGCTTCTAATCCCTCCTCTGGGCTCTTCCACAACCTCTGAGACATTCGCTCTCTCTCCATTCTACCCTCTGGTCCAATACACTCTGCCGGATACATCTTGGATGTTCTCATCTCCTCAGATATCCCCTTCTCTAACCCTCTCACCACTCCTCTTTCTTGGACTGACCACTTTCTGCTTTCTTTTCAACTGAAACTCTCTGTCCCTCAGAACATTTTTTTTATGTGTAAAGCGCTTATACACAAGTAAAGTGCTTCAAGGCGGAAAGGGAACAACCTTCTCATCATTCGGCCCATGAAGCGTGTGTCAATGGAGGCCTTTGCCGCTACCTTCTCTGCTCCCCCTACTCCTGTGGCTGACTCACACTCTGACACAGCACTCTCTAACCTGCATCTTTCTATCTCCAACACTCTGGACATCCTTGCCCCTGTCATTATAATCTGCCTGAAAACCTACCTCCAAGTGCAACTCTTGGTATGACTCCGACCTGGACACCCATAAACGCAAGTGCAGGGTGCCTGAGAGGAAGCGGAGGGTTTGGAGCACATCTTCTGACAAACTGGCCTGCCGCCTGCTCCAAAGGCAATACAGACTCTCTGTCCAAGAAGAGAGTCCACATTCACATCTATGCGGCCTCTAACAACACGGCCAAACTCCTTAAAATCTGCAAGGAGCTAGCCAATCCTGCTGCAGTCTCCACCTCTCCTGTTCCCTTCCAGGCTCTCTGTAAGGCTCTGGCCGCTCACTTCACCCCTAAACTCAGGATATCCGGTCCTCGCTCTCCTTTCCTCTCCTTCTACATCTCTTGGCCCCTTTCCGGCACCCTCTTCTTCTTCTCCACCTTTCTCCCTGACAACACCTGATGAGGTTTCTAGACAAGTCTGATCTATGAAAGTATCATCCAAACAGGTGCTACCCTGCTCCTCTACAACCATCAATAACCACATTGACACCCTCGCTCCAGCCTTGGCTGATTTCCGCAATCACTCTTTTGCCACTAGATCTTTCTCCTCGCTCCTCAAGCACTCCCGTGTGCACACCCTCCTCAAAAAACCTTCTGCCGATCCTACCTGTCCGGCATACTATTGCCTGATTTCTATCACTCTTCAGCTTACTCTCCATACTGAATCTGTTGGTTGTCTTCATGACCATCAGTCTGAGCAGCCAGAGGCACAGAAACTGCTCCCCTGAACACCCGTGAAGATCTGATCGCTAATCTTGACTCCAGCTTCCCTTCTGTCCTCATCCTCCTTGACCTGTCCGATGGCCGTTTATATGGTCAACCATGCCATTCTAATCGATCAACTCCATGAGGACCTGGGCATCACGGATCAGGCCTTGGAATGGTTGACCTCATTCCTCTCAGACCGACCTGTCATAAAGCCCAAGCAAACCAAGGGGAAGCGCAAGTGTAAGGTGGCTGCAAGCATGGTGGGGGCTATTTCACCCAGCCGACGCCACCTCTGCCCTTTTTGTAGGTGTGGCAGGTGTGGTGAAAAACCCACAAGAAGCAGAACCAGGAAAAGACTACATTTACCAGCAGTCCCGGCCCCAAGAACTACAGCCCCAGCAGCCTGGGCACCTCTAATCAGAGTCAGGCAAACGGTCCTACAAACAGGCTGGGCGACGCCCAGACCAACGTCCAAACCAATGTGCATGCGCAAAGGGCACGTGGGCATGCGCAGAACCCGAACGCTTCTTCGCGCTTGACTTTTCCACCAAGCGGACGCATTTGGAAGAACTCAAGAGCGAAAGCACATTGCGGGGCCATTCCTCACCCGAAGCTGAATCTTCAGGCACTGCAAACTTAAAAGATAAGTGCCTTACATATTTACGCTAGAACAAAGCATGCTGCTAACATTCGCCTGAGTGCTTGACTTATACGGGAGGGGCTGTGGCTCCGGTTGCCATAGTGACCTCTTGGAGAGCTTTGAAAGCGCATGGGGGAACGTGATCATACAGAGACCGCTTGGAATACTAATACTAACCGCTTGCAGCATAATGCTTGCTCCGCCAGCATGCATATACTTGATCTCTAACAAACGAATGTACTATGAGGACATAAGGGCACACACTGTTTCCCCTTTTGTTAGGCGTACGCCGCTCGCCAGCCCAGGGGTCCACAGGGCTACAGACTGCAGGACAACCCACGGAACGAATGAAGTGGGAAGCCAGAGCTCTTTTATTGATGAATGTGTTTGCTCCTGGCATCGGAGCACTCGTTCTGTTCTCTTATGTTAAAGCACTGACTGTGCTCCATTGCTTGTATTCTGTATTATGGGCAAGATGTAGTCTGGAGGCACTACACTGCATATGTTGTTTGGATTCATCACCACCAATCCAAGGAGGCATAACTCAGTGCAGGTTCTAGTTGAGTGCAATGCCTCAAAGGTGTGGATGCATGAATGTGATGTGAATGAATGCTTGTGTGAGCATGCGTAGTTGCTGGAATTGATACAAGCAATATACCAGCACTACGCCTACAGAGCAGGCTCACAGAACAAGAGCCAAGGAGCATGCTTTCCCTTTAATCCCCCTACCTGTTCACTACCTCACCCTATGCCCTCAATCCGGTCTTCCTACAACCCCCCAACCTATCCAATCCGTGGACCCTAACCCTCTTTCCCCATGGGGGTCGCAGTGACCTGCCTTTACTCAATCCAGGCACCAAGATCGCCAAGGGGAGGTAGGAGTTTTTGCTGCTTCTGCGCTGGACCGGACTTCACCTTGACAGTAGCGCAAACCCACGTATTACTCAACGCCCAGGTAGCAGGAATTCAGCCACAATGGAGGAAATAGCCCGAGTCTTACACGAACTGAAAGCCGAGTTGGCTGCCACCAGGCAGGACTATGCAACATTGGCCACGCGGGTACAGGTACTCACAGCCCAGGGGAGCCCACTTCCTGATGGGGGTCCCCCCACCCCCAAAGTCCAGTCCATATCCAGGTAACCACTGAGCCGCCCATGTCCTTAGCTGCCCCGGAAAGGTATGGGGAGATCCACAGAAATTTACTGTTTTCATTACGCAGTGTCAGCTGCATTTCCTAACTAAGCCTACCATCTTTCAATCAAATCAATCCTGCACAGCATTCGTTATTTCTTATTTCATGGGGGACGCCGCAGCTTGGGCCACACCCTTAATTCAGAAGGACGACGCAGTATTGTACAATTGGCTTTCAAGAGGAAATTGGGATGATTTTCAACAGGAGAGCGGCCTCTTTGATGAGAAATTGGGAGCTGCTCACATTAGGGCGGGGCAGTAAAGACTGACTCTCTTATGTGACCACTTTCAACCGTCTGGTAGTGGAGGCGCAATGGCCTCACGAGTAAAAGATGGCCCTCTTCTACAGAGAGAAGAGCTAAAAGACTTCATAGCGCAGATAGATCCTCAACGGAATACCTGCACAGGGATGAAGACCTGGCCTTGCACTTGGATCACCGCCAAGGCGAAAGGAGGCAAGACAGGAAAAGTTGGGAAAACAGACAGAACCCGGCGAGGCTGGACTACCAAAGGACCACACCAGTCACCAGTAAGAACGAGAAGAGTCCGGAGGCAGAACCCATGCAGATTGAAATGGTGCGGGGGCTGATTTCTAAGGAAGAAAGGGAAAAGTGGAGACGGGAGAAGCTATGTATGTACTGTAGCAAGTATGGGCACTTCGTGAAGGAGTGTGGAGCCAAGCCTAAGGGAATTCTGTCACTGGGAAACGCCAGCGCTTGCCAGTGAGTGGGATGGACCTGCCGAGCCAAAGCCATCACAACGCCTCCACGCATATGTTGGCCAACATGACCCATGTTCACAAGACCCACATCACCGTTACAGGTATTCTGCAAACACGCCAAAATGACCAACCCGTCACCCTCATGGTAGACTCAGGAGCCACAGGGAATGTCATGGATGTTACCTATGCACAAAAGTTGGGCTTGCCTCTGAGCCCCAAAGGAAGCCAAGAGGCGGTCTGTTCCGTGGATGGGTCTCCATTGAAGTCTGGACCAGTAACGCAACATACGGGGGAGGGGGGTGGTGTCGAACATTCAGGGACATAAGAAACTCATCCGATTTGATGTCATAGCAGCCCCTTAGTTCGGGTTTATCCTCGGCCTACCTTAGCTTGTTTTACACAATCCTGTCATCGATTGGGCATATGGCACAGTTCGCTTCTCCTCAGGTTACTGCAGCAGTCACTGCACCAAGGGAGATCGGCGCATAGTACAGATTCTTGGTGTCACGCAGACAACCAAAGCAGAAAAGGTGGAGGGGCTGCCCCCAGAATATGAATAATACTGCAACGTTTTCAGTAAGTCAGCAGCAGAAACACTGCCCCCATACCGGTCGTTCGACTGCAGGATAGACTTAGAACCAGGAGCCACATTGCCATGCAGTAGAATTTACGCATTAACGGAGGCCGAGAACCGACAACTTAAGGAGTACATTGACGCGAACCTGCAAAACGGGTTCATCCGCCACGCCACCTCGCCTGTCTCGTCGCCATTATTTTTTGTTCCGAAGAAAACTTGCGACCTCAGAACCTGTATTGACTACCGGGCAGTGAATCGCATCACCATTAAAAACAGTTACCCTCTTCCGCTTATACCAGTTCTGTTAGAACAAATCCCTGGGGCTACCATCTATGCCAAATTGGACCTATGAGGAGCATACCATCTGGTGCGGGTGCGTGAAGGAGACAAATGGAAGACTGCCTTCAAGATGAAATTTGGACTATGCGAATATCAAGCCATGCTATTCGGTCTCTGCAACGCACCCGCCGCCTTCCAACATTTCCTGGACGAGGTCCTTCAAGGATATCTGGACATCTTCCTAGTGGTCTACATCGATGACATTCTGATCTACTCCCACAGCAGAGAAGAGCACGTGCAGCACGTAAGATCCGTTGTACAGTGCTTGCGAGATCATGACTTATACGCCAAGCTGGAGAAGTGTAAGTTTCATTGTACTACAGTGGAATTCCTGCGGTTTATTCTATCGCCTGATGGAGTCACGATGGACACTCATAAGGTGCAAGCTATCCTGGACTGTCCTGCCCCAAGGAACATTAAAGAAGTGAAACCAGTGCTAGGTTTTGCAAACTTTTACTGGAGGTTTATTCAGGGTTTCGCCCAGAAGTGTCTGGTCATCACACGACTCCTTAAGAAAGGGATGCCTTTTGTCTGGGACGCAGAGGCGGAACGCAGTTTCAACCAATTAAAGGAAGCCTTTACCTCAGCACCAGTTCCTCTACACCCAGACCCAACACAGCCGTTCCTGGTAGAAACAAAGACCTCCAGTTACGCGCTGGCGCAATCTTATCTCAATGTGACCAGTCAGGTCACTTACACCCAGTGGTATATTTCTCGAGAAAGTTAAATCCTGCGGAACAGAACTACACCATAGCAGAACGTGACCTGCTCGCCATCAAAGCTGCCTTCACTGAATGGAGACATTATCTGTTGAGAGCATGACACACCATAACGGTTTTGACGGATCACTGCAACCTCCAGTTCCTGAAGTCTGCACGTGCCCTCACCACGCGCAAATTATGGTGGTCCATGTATTTTGAGGACTTTAACTACATGGTGACATATCGCCCAGGACAAGAGAACAAGAAAGCGGACATCTTATCCAGATACCCAGATCCACCAGTCTCAGCTGGTGTGGAAGAAGCAGCAAAACCCATAGTTCTCCCAACGAAGATCACAAGTAGTGTAACCAGTACACTGTTCGAACAAATTGGGGATGCTATGACAACACAGGAGTTGCTCCAATGAGAGGATCCAAAGAAGGAATGCCAGTTGCACAATGAGATACCATATCAAGGAACGGCTGTGTACTTATCCACCACGGACATATGAACACAAGCGCTCAAGTGGTGTCATGACTCACCATTAGCTGGACATCCAGGCATAAACAAGACTCAAGAACTGATCCAGTGCCATAATTGGTGGCCTAACCTCCACACAAAAAATCCAAGAGTATGTAAAATGCTGTGAAGTATGTGCCCGAAACAAAACAGATCATAAAAAAACAATGGGACTTCTCTGGTCCTTGCCCACGCCTACGCAGCCCTGGCATACCGTCTCCCTGGATTTTGTTGTAGAATTATCCCCAGACCAAGGATACACCACGATACTAGTGGATATAGACTCTCTCTCTCTAAATTAGCTCATTTCGTTTCCAGTAGAGGCCTGCTGATGGCTAGTGAGTTTGTGGATCTGTTTTTACAACACATAGTTCGCCTGCACGGTGTACCACAGCACATTGTCTCGGACCGTGGGTCCCAATTTACATCCAAGCTTTGGCGCCTATTCCACAAAAAGATTGGCATCGAGCTGCAAATGTCCAGCAGTTATCATCCTGAAACACTTGAACAGTATCTACACTGTTTCACACACAGTACCGAAGGAGCTTGGGTGGAAACCCTTTGGCTTGCAGAGTTAGCATACAACTCCCAGCATGCCTCTATGGGCTATTCTCCTTTCTATGCAACTTATGGGTACGACCCACACATTCAACCCTCAGCCGTCCACGTCCCGGATGTGCTGTCCTCAGTTCGGGCAAGAGTTGAACTACTAACACAAACTTGGAAAAAGGCACATCAGATCCTAGTTATTGCCAAAGACACAAGCAAGAGGTATGCCGATAAGAAGCGCCAAGCCTGTCTGGACTACAAAGTGGGCGATAAAGCCTGGCTCTCAACACAGCATTTGCAGTTACCTGAATCTCAAAAATTGAAACCCTGTTTTCTCTGCCAATTCCGTATTACAGAAATCATAAACCCTGTGGCCATGCATCTACAACTGCCCCCACATATGAAAATACATCCGGTATTTCATGTAGCACTTCTGAAACCAGCCGCACCTCATACACGTATGGAAAGACCACCACCCATCCTAGTGGAGGGGTATCCAAAATACAAGGTACAGGCCATTCTCAATTCACGGGTAAGGGGAGGCCAGCTGTACTACTTTATTGACTGGGTGGGTTTTGGTCGGTCATGGGAGCCTGCCACCAGTGTATATGCTCCTCGGCTCTTGCACCTGTTTCACCGCAATCATCCTACTAAACCAGGCCCTTCTCCGGGAAGGGGATGTCCTGTCATAAAGCCCAAGTAAACCACCGTTAGGTGGCTGCAGGCATGATGGGGGCTATTTCACTCAGCCGATGCCACCCCTGCACTTTCTGTAGGTGTGGCAGGTGTGGCAGGCTAGCATCTGCTGGCAGAAGGCAGGAAAAAACCCACAAGAAGCAGAACCAGGAAAGGACCACATTTTCCAGCAGGCCCGGCCCCAAGAACTACAGCCCCAGCAGCCCGGGCACCTCTAATCAAACAGGCAGGCACACAGGGCCTACTAACGGGCTGGGCGATGCCCAAACCAACGCTCATGCGTGAAGGACACGTGCGCATGCACAGAACCCGAACGCTTGTTTGCGCTTGACTTTTCCACCAAGCGGGTGCATTTCAGAGAACTCCAAAGCGAAAGCCCATTACGGGGCCAGTCCTCGCCTAAAGCTGAATCTTCAGGCCCGCAGGTCTAAAAGATAAGTGCCTTACATATTTACGCTAGAACGGAGCATGCTGCTAACATTGTCCCGAGTGCTTGACTTACACGGGAGAGGCCCTGGCTCCAGTTGCCATAGCGGCAGCTTGGAGAACCGTGAAAGCACATGTGGGAACGTGATCATATGGAGACCGCATGGAATACTAATACTAACCGCTTGCGTCATAATGCCCGCTGAGCCAGCATGCATATTCTTGATCTCTAACAAACGAATGTACAATGTGGTTGTAAGGGCACACACTGTTTCCCCTTTTGCCCGCCAGCCCAGGGGTCCACAGGGCTACAGACTGCAAGACAACCCACGGAGCGAACGAAGTGGGAAACCAGAGCTAAGTGCTTTCTTTTCTTTTATGCTTTTGATGTTTGATGCATGTGTTTGCCCCTGGTTCGCTCTGTTCTCTTATGTTAAAGCACTGAAGGGGCTCCATTGCTTGTATTCTGTATTATGGGCAAGATGTAGTCTGCAGGTACTACACTGCATATGTTCTTGGGGTTCATTACCACCAATCCAAGGAGGCATAACTCAGTGCAGGTTCTAACTGAGTGCAAAGCCTCAAAGGTGTGGATGCATGAATGTGATGTGAATGAATGCTTGTGTGAGCATGCAGAGTTGTGTGGATGACACCCAGCTCTTTTTCAGGCTCCCCTCTGCCTCCTCCTCTCTCTCGCTCATTCCTGACAGTCTATCCACGATTCAGGGTTGGTGTTGTATGGAAGGAAAGGTCTGTAAGACCCCTCTCCCCTGCATTGCTCACCTACATGAGGCTCATGACTCATCGGCAGCCCCCCATGCACCTGGGCCTGGACGCAGGGCGGCTGCGGATCGACACGTGAGACTGCACAGCCAGTAGCCTGGCATAACATAGACACCATTTTGTAATAAGCAAGACTCCATTTTAAGTGTACTGAACCCAGGCCCATGCAGAATAGCTGGCGTACAAAACTGCAGCTCGGCCCCAACTTGACCGCACACGGAGAGGCCTGCACCTCGCCCAGCATCCACCCCATGGCAGATCCGCTGAAAGCCCGTTCTCACAAGCAACTAGACATGAACAAGTCACAGAAACAACACTGTATCATTTACCTTCCGCAGTACATCATTGCCCTAGGAGTGACCGGACTCGTAGTTGGAGTCTGGAAAAGAACAAAAAACCATCCCCCTCAAACACACCCCGACCCCGCGCCTAATCCCTGCACGAGTAATATATGGTGTCCCTGACCCCCCTGCCCAGTTCCCCAGATAAAGTGTTAACCAGACATACTAAACCCTCGAGTCTCTCAGCCTTATTACTGTTGCTAAAGAATGTGTAGTAATTAATGGTAAATGTATAATACAAACTAATTATACTAAAGCAAAGTGACCCCGTACACCCTCAAGATGCCTTCATGTTCCAAGACCCAGTGTATAACTACTAGATATATTCACCCTGTGCCAACCAATGTTTGCTGCTATTGTAAAAAGGATAATTGAAAAAGCAATATATAAAATGCTTGTGTATGATGTACGTATTACATGAAAACTATATAGGGTATCGAATCAGTTTGTAGTATAATTGAAACGTTAGATTAACATGTTGCTTTCATGCTCCTGAGTGTATGACCCAACCTGACACTAGCTTATGTTTTGTTATTCGTCCGCCTTTCTCATGAATTACAAGTATTAAGACCAACTAATGTTATATACTGCATGTGATATTGAAAAACCCCCATTGTCATTTGCCATGAACAATGTAAACGCCAGAAATTTGTAATTTCCCTAATGCTCCCAGCTTCAGCATTCGTCCCCTCCAATGGTATAGTGTGCAGCCCCGTGACTAGAGAGTTGCTCAGAGTTACAAGGCCATCTCCCCCTCCTCCCGCCAAGGCCCGCAGTGGCTCGCTGGTTTTCGAGCAGCACAGCCTCACCTAACCGTATTCCTTCTGGACCCGCTTCAAGTATTTACCTCCCCCATTGCAGAGACCGCCATGGCCAGGCCAAATTAATTATGAGCTACCTGGTCCTAAATCCCACCGCCTTTGAGGTGCCAGCTTGGTACCCCCACTGACCCAATGGTATCCCAGTTCACCCCAAATCCAACAGACCACAAAGGCAGTTATCCGTCCCTTGTGCAAACATCCCCCAGAGTCATCATTTACTGCATCAAACAGAGTAAAATGATGAAGATAGCCTGACCCATGCCCCCTGAAAAGACACCTGACCCACGAGACTGGACCCCTTGCTGCTGACAACTTTATGATGATGTATGGAATCAGCCTCGTATTGCATATTGTTTTCCTATGTCCCCACCTGGGTATTTGGTTAACATGTTAGAAGTTTAAAAAAAACAACTTGGTATAAATGAGTGTGATGAATGGGTATGAAAGGCCACAAGGGCAAGTTTCAAAAACTATCGTGGTGAATCTCCACTGACAGCCAGCGCCCGAGATCTCCACCTCGATGAGCCCAGCTGACCCAAGCACGTAGTGATACCACCACGTGGATCTCCGCCAATCATGAAGCACCGAACCTATATTCTACACAATAGCTAGACATCGCCATCCAATCCCCAAGACTGTGTGGCCCCTATAGCTTACCTCATGCATGACGTGTATTTGTAATATAACTGACTGTCTTTGCTATGGTCAGACAGAGTGCTCTCTGAGTTTGCAGAGTCCTTTGCATGCCCTATTTGATTTAGATAAAAATCTTTTAACTTCACCCGCACTTGGTCGTGGTCTCATTCCCTCCTGGGGTGTGTCCTTTATTGCCTCTCGTTAAGGGGGGTTTTCTACCTCATTGGGGGACGCTTACTTTCAGTGCCCATCCAATGATCTCTGCCTTAATGCCAGTAAGACAGAGATCCTTCTTATTGTGACCCCTGCTTTCCCCCTCTCACTCTTGTTACCCTCCTTGGTCCCTCTTCCTTCGCCCTCCTGTGTGGCAAAAAAACCATGGTGTCATCTTTAACTCCACTCTCTCCTTCGCCCTTCACATCTTGGACCTCGCTAAGAGGTCCCACTACCAGCTGCACCTCCTCAGAGGTATTCCTTCTTTTCTCACTTTCCTCCAGAAGCCCTTGTTCTCTCTAGGCTGGACTACTGCAACAGCCTTTTTCTCAATCTGCCTTCCTCTACTTTCCACCCTCTGAAACTAATCCAGAACAGGACTGCAGGACGTATCCTTGGCCTCAAGCCCAGGGACTGTATCTCTCCAGCACTGAAATCTCTCCACTGGCTCTGTGTGGCTGCAAGGATCAAGTTCAAGGCCCTCTGCATCGGCCACAAGGCTTTCTGGGGCCTGGGCCTGCACTACAACCAAAATACTTTCCTTCTCAAGCCCTTCGCTCAACTACCTCCAACTCTCAGATGGTCAGGCGATTCGACAGGCAGGGAGTGGGGGGTAGATCTCTCTATTCTGCAGGTGCATTCCTCTGGAATGGCCTTGCTGCCCTTCTCAAACATGAGCCGGACCACCTGAAGTTCCGGAGCAGCTCAAGACCTTCCTATTGTCCTCTGCTTTCTCTCTCCCTCCCCTGCTGACCTACCTAGTCGGCCGCACCGACTGGCTGCCTGGCTACCCTCTGACCACAACGGGTACCAGGCTCCTCCATGATTAGTCTCCCGTGCACTGCCTCTGAGCCAGCGTGCACTTAGGGGCTGTAACTGTAACCTCTACAGTCCCCTGCCTCCATGCAATTACCCAGAGCTGCACTTCCCTGATTTCTCTTGCTCAGAGCATTGTTACCCTGATTGCACTTCCCCTCCCTCTCCCTCTTCCTGGCACTTCCCCCTCTCCCTACCCCCTGCACTTGGCGCTGTCGCACTTGCACAATCTGAATGTCACAAGGCCTAGTAAGATCGTTTGTGTTGTCCTGCCTCTGTCTTCCCTCCCTTGTCTTATTGTGCCTAGTAACACTTGTGCACAGGCGCGTTATAAATGACTTATCATATCATATCAAGTTTTTAGTTCCTGAAATAACCAGACTCTCTTATGAGGGGTATTTAGACACTGTACATTAAGTGTCCATAGCTGAACCAAGTCTTTCTACGATGCATTTCAACCAATCTGCCATGGATGAACCATGACAATGGAAAGATAACATTCAGAATGGGCTAATGTGAATGGAGCACCTTCATAACACAGCTGCATGGAGCTGTCATACAATTCAGTTGTTTGTTTCTGGCTGCTGTGAGAAGTTCATCTTTGGTTTGATGAGTATGTCCCTCAAGGGAGCAGTGGGGTCTCCTCCCCTAGGCCTCATGCTGTGAGCTGGTTCTATTGCCTTCATAGCTGTAGCTTTACAGCCATCTTTCAAACCTTGTATACATAGGTTCTCTCTTCCCAAGTGGATCTTGAGTTCTTCACATTTATGTTGCAATGCTGTTAGTGAGAATTTGTAGGAGTCCAATTCTGCACATGAGAGACTAAGATCTGCATAGCATAGGGGTGCCTGCTTCATAGTCCACCACTCTTCATCCAACTAATTCAATGAGTTGTCTGTTATGGCCTTTGTTAGGTTCACTTGCTCAGTGGTGATCTTCTCCTTTAAGAAGGGTTTTGGAGTCGTGTTTTAGTCCTGTAAAGGAAATATCAAGAGTGCCATAGTAGTGTCCCATTCCCCGTATGAAGACATTGATGGGTTGTGCTGTGTTAGAGTAAGCTGCTGGGCAGCAGACGTCTCAATCTCTACCATAGGTTCCACTGCTGAAGCACCGAACAATTTCTATTATCTGCTGTATTTTGTATGCTTTTAATAGTCCAAAATAAATGTCTGTCTGTGTCTACGCCTATGTTTACTCTCACTCTTTACAAAAATGTGAACGGAGGTCTCTTAAAAGCAAAATAGTGGTTCAATAGAAATTTGGAAACCAAAGTTGGTTTTGGGTGGTATTCTCACCAGGTGTAGTTTGGGTTTTCTCACCAGGTATAGTTTGGTCAGTGTCACAAAAATGATTTCAATCAAAAAGGGAGGTTTGTAAAACCTTCTCCACAGAGACCCTGCAGTGGTTTCAAATACCTTCAGTATTTATGGGTTCCTCAGGGTTCCCTTGCCCAAGCTTCAACTTGTTCAAGTTCCAAACACCACAAAAGAAATAAAACAGTTCCTTTTGAAGCTTCTCGGGGTTTCCGCCCCCAAGCTTCAATCCTTTCAACACCACAAAAACAATAAGTCTCCAACTTGGTTGGGCCTCTAAGGGTTCCCTTGCCCAAGCTTAAGCCCCTTTAAACTTTCAACACAAATTCAGTGTTGTCAAAATGCACGTTGCTTTCTTTGTTATGCCTCTCAGGGCTGCCTTCCCCAAGCTCAGGCCCCTTTCAGTTTCAAACACTAGTTCAACTTGTTAGGATGCGCCTTTCCTTTTTAAGACAGTTCTTTCACACATACCTCACTTGTCAGGTACAATAGCAGAGTCTTTTGAAATCACCTGGTTCATTGCTCCTTCCTGGCGTGACCACTCTGATCTGCAACCCCTCTCTTTATTTCGTACTCTTTTTTTAGACTATTAACCTTTAGGTGCTTCCTTGTTTTGGCTTCTTGCCCGTGCACACTTGCGCCTTTCCTTTTCTGGTCCTTTAATGTCACTGTGCACTCTTGCACTTGTTTCACTGTGCTCTCTTGCACTTTCCTTTTTCTCTCTCATCGTGCCTCTTGCGCACCTCCCACCCTTTTGCTTCTAGGTGAACTCTTGCACTATCCGTTACTTTCTCATGCTTCTCCTGCACATCTAACACACTGTCCTTACTTTACTGTGTATATTTTGCATTTCTCTTCATCGTACACGCTTTGCATTCTTTAAACTCTTCACATGCCTTTCCTTTCACTTTTCCCCTCTTCCACAATGCAAGCGCAACTTCCTTTCTTCTATTTCTTTTCTTCTACTTTTTTCTGATACTTTCTGTCCTTTGCACAATTCCACTCTGTGCCGCTTTAAAATTGTCTTTCGCCTGCTCTACTTTAGGCAAACGCACGCTCCTGAGTTCCTCTCTCTCACTCACTGGGCAGCGTCACGTTGACAAGCAACTCCACTGGATACACAGGGTTGAGGTCAGGGTCTCACCACCTGCTCCTCAGACACCCTCGGGGCCGGCACATGTCCCAAGGGGACAAGCATTTTCCGAAATGCCATCAGCAGGATACAGGCTTCCTTCCTCCGGCTCCTTGGAGGCATGGCTCCCTAGCCACGCTGCAGCCCCTCTCAAACAGCAGGCCAGCGTCTCGGCACACCGTTCTCCTTCAGGCTGTTCTTGCTGCAGCTCTCTGCTTCCTGGCTTCTCGGGTCTTCACAGCATCCCCAGCTCGCTCACTTCCTTGCGTGAAACCACACCTCTTACAGTGAAACAAATAGTCAAGTGGAGTCAGGTGTGAATGGTCATTGATAAATGCCTGACTCCATCAATGCAACAACTTGAGTCCTTTCTAAGGAAGGTTTCCCTTACTTTCCCCATGTTGTTTCTATTGGTAATCTTTACTGCACCTAGTTTCCTCATCCTCGTCTCAGTATTTGTTGGAAATGGGGAGGGGAAGATGGGGTGAGACTGAAAATACCCCATGAGGGCTGCGGGAGAGTAGGCTGAGGTATTATTAGAGCCTCCTTTGCTGGTCCACCCCCAGGGTCAGGATCCAAAAGTGATGGCCATTCCCTAGCCACCTGAATGGAAGTTCCTGAGGGAGTAGGTGGGAGAATACCATCAGGTTTCTCAGAGTATATATTATTGGTTTGGCTGTGGCTTCACATGTGTTATACAGTGGTTGGTACCCATCGGGCACACTGAGGTCCTTTGCAAGCACCAGTCTCCCCATGGGACCAACACCAAAACTGTTCAGTTGGTAGGTCATGTGTAAACTGTACGACTCTTGGATGGGATCTGAGCCTTCTGGGCCAACACGAATGTTGTTGTATGGAGTGCCTAAAGTGCAACACACCAATCTCGAGCACTGCCTACACATGTATAAAATTTCATATTTAGATTTGTTTGAGCTTGAAGTGCAGTTGACGTCTCATTGTAATTCAAGTTTGGGATAACTGGTCACATTATTTTGATGCCATTATATTTGATAAATTAACTGTTATTGCAAATCAGCTTGTTTCTGGTCTAAAACTGGTGGGTTTGTTACATATTAAATTGGTAATCTGAGTGTTGTCTGAGACTGGAAAATTGAAAACCCAACATAGATATATTGATTGTGATAATCTTCTTTAGGGCTGGGTGGATTTTCAAGCGTCCTTGGGTAGAATGTCACCCAATTGATATGTATACAATAATCTGACATTCCACTGGCCTTTTTTAAAAGCACACGAGTTTGGGCATAGCTCTCGCGTCTAATGTGGCAAATGTGGCTTGACACTTTTGGAAAACGCCACATTCCCATGGTGAACAGAAGCCAGAGACAATATGCAGAACTGTGCCAGCCGAAACTCTGTGTATGAGTAAACAACCCTAAAATGGTCCTTTGTGATAACAGCTGCTTTGCATAAGAGAAATGCTCTGGCTGCGTCCACAATGTACAAAGAATGCAAACATGAGCATTTTATGTGGAAGATTATCTACCAATACGCCTTTGTCCACCTCCGTCAAGCAAATATGGACACTGGCTTGGCAGCATGCAATTACATGCTCTGGCAAGAAGTATTCAATGATCCTCACGAATGATCACTGCTGTTGGGAAGTGGGGCGATCGTCTCGGGTCCCCAAGAGGTTTCGAATGCGCCAGAGGCCTAACAGTGTGTTGTAGATGCTCTGGGAGGATATAGGGGGGGCGCTGATAGAAGCTACAGTTTAGGTAGAATGTTATGTGATTACATGTAGATTGCACTAGAAAATGAAACAGCTTCTTAGAAAACACCAGCCATCTTCAAATCGAGGCCTGATGCTGCACTGCAGTCAGGGCAGTAGGCCCAGGCACGAAACATAGAAATAAATATGTGAATGTAGAAGGTGGGTGTAGCCTGGGCAGCTGTGGGAAAGGCCAAATCCACAGGGATTCATAAAGCTCTTATTGTCTCATACCATCGGCACATGTAACTCAGAAAGAATGCGCCCTACAATGCCATGAGGGGGCCGAGATCGCACTGTGAGCAGCTATCCCACGAGAAGGAGGGCGCGAGCCTCTGACCTCCACCAACACAAACTCCAAGTTATAGCGCCCAGATGCCCCTATTCCAAAACCCCAACATTCCAGACTATAGGTCAGTCCCAGACCACCAACCAAAAAGCTGTTAGATCACCAATCTATCATAAATATCATAGCAGAATATCCCAGGCCTCTGTGATTTGTGCTGCGAGGTGCCAGGGCGGGAAAGTAACACATTTAAGGCTGAGTTGGGAAGAACTGGAACAGCGCTGACACGTCTGGGATCGAGCTGGAGTCTGTTAGATAGTGTGACCTTGAAAGTAGCCTCTGCACCCATGTCTGCAGTACCAGGTGCACATTAGGCTATATATATAGAGAATGTTATGTTTTTGTATTTTTAATTGTCAATTAAACAGCTTGACGCCCAGTGATGTGCAAGGAAGAATCCCGCTTGGAAGAAGATAGACAGAAGAAACTGGGACCAATGGCCTGGCATCCCCTCGGGAGCAGGCTGTATATGTATAGGGTCACCCCAACCAGCTATTTGGATTTGTAACCCATGTAAATTATGTCACTGATGATGCTATGTATCCTTATAATCTGTTGCTCCTGCTGATTTCGTCAGAGCGCTCCGTGGCAGCAGAGTTCTTTGCTGGCGCGTTTCATTTAAAAAAAATAATAAACCTTGTTCTGCTTGCAAGAGGTGTGCTGGGCCTTTCTCCCAAGTGGGTTGTATTGTTTCTGGTGTGAACGTTGAGGGGTTTCTCTACATTTGTGGTGACCCCAACGTGATCCCAGTGACCCCTGCGAAGACAGAGGCAGCCAGACCGCACCTCTGGAGGGGCCGTGCCCACCTGCAGTGATCAGTGCCAAGCGCGCAACCCATAGTGGTGTACAGGTACCATTTTCACAGAATTCCTGTCTCCTCTTTGGAGCAGGATGCAGCTCCTAGGAGGGGGCAGGCTACCATTAGGACCCTATGATGGAGGAGCTCGGGTGCGCACGCACATGTAAGTACACCTCTTGCGGCGACAACAACTAGGGCTGACGCTAAGTGGAGAGTAGGAGAACGGGGTGGCAGGGTGCAGATTTGTGGGTGTGAGAAAGGGGGAGTGAGAGTGTATGGTGGATAGGTGTGTGTTGGTTGGAGAGGGTGTGAGGACTACATGGCATTTAAGAAATAAAATATTAACATTATTGTTATAAGGATGTGAGAAGAGAAACAGAAGTGTGGGACCCTTTCCGAGCTAAGAGAGCAGATGGTCTCATTTTTGAATTGTGATAAGAGAATAAAGCAATAGAGCGCTCGAATTTCTTTGGCCAAAATATCCCGAGTGGGGGAATGAGATGAAGTTGTGTTTGTTATTTTAGCTAATTGCTTTAGCTTGTTGTGTTAGTGTTACTTATTTTATTGTGTTATTGGCGGGCCGCCAAGGGAGGGCCTGTGGAAGAAGTAGCTTGAGTACAGAGTGCGCAAAGTGAGAGGGTGTGCATGTGGCAGGAGTGTGAGTAAGGGGAGATGGGTGAACAGGGGCGAAGGGCTGGTAGAACCGCTGATGATTAACCATATTTGGTGTTTGATTTAAACATTTTTGGAGACGATTGTCGACATAGTTGCAATGACTCCTTTGGAGTATCTGTGTGGTGCAATGCCGTTGTATATGGACAAGATTGAGAAATATCATAAACAGTGAGTGGCAGAGACACAAGGGGAGATATTGATATTGATATTTTATTTATATCGCGCTCGCAAACAAGTGATTTAGAGCGCTCATGGCCTGAACAGGGCACCAATAACCGAGAGGTACTGGAACACATGAATATATTTCTTACTGCTAAATGTAAAGGTAAAACACATCAAAAGAGGAAGGAGATTTTATAACTGTGGAAAATGGTAGAGGGCATTGAGGACAGCGAGGAGTGCAAGTCCCAAGGCGCCAGCAGCCTGGCCCCAAGGATAGAGAAACAACTGCCCCAGAGGGAGCACAGCTACCGCCGTCCCAAGTAGGGCTGTACCCGCTCGCAGCCCTGCCCGCTACAGGATACACCAACCCAACATATGTAACTTCACCCGCCACAGCACCACCCCCATACCAAACGAATACCAACACTACAGTACCCCCATTTACTAATCCTCCGAAAGAATTGGAAGCTTTGCAGGGAATGCAGGCCGAATTGGCAGTGTTGAGGGCCCTCTAAGGGTAAGGGGGTAAACTGAGGTGCGGGCTGGATGAATGGAGGGCCGCAGATATCTTGTTCAGACTGTACAGTACTGCGACTAAGGATGTTCATATTGAGAAGGGCAAAAGTGATGGACGGGGTGCGGAAAGTGTAGGTTATGGGACTGTGAGATCCGAAGGAGATGCAAATGGAGAGTTGTGGGAGGAGGGATAGGCCACTATGGATGACTCGGAGGAAGAGGAGGGGAGGTCAGAAATTACCCCGCAGGTAGAAAGCTTGTGGGGACCACGACTAATTAATAGGTTTGGGCAAGCAGCAGTGGCAAGAAAAAAGGAAAGTGTCAGCAAAAAGGTGAGAAGGTGAATGGGCACACAATTACCACTATTGCATGAAGTCCATGGGAGGGCGCAGTATGTACCTTGGGCTCAGATGGATAAGAACAACTTGATTAAGGCGCTCCCTCCCTTCAGTGCGGGTGCAGGGAAATGGATCCACGCATTTGAGAAGCAGGCCGCCGGGATACCTTTAGCTGTGGAAGACACAAAAAGTTTTCTTGTAGCCATTGTGGGAGACCAGACTGGGGACGTGCAGGTTAAGGCTGGATACCCAAGAGTTAAGCTAGATTTGTATTTGTATTTGTATTTTGTTTATTTGTAACGCGCACCATCCGGCCCGGGGACATCAGGGAGCAATTTAGGCTTATATAGATGATGATACACATGATGGGTCCCCCTTTAATAATATCAGAGCACAGGCGTGGGATGCGTTGTGATGACCCCGACATGCTGGATATGCAGTCCATAAGGCAATACAGAATGGGGGATGATGAAGACCACACATTTTAAAAGACCAGGTGATGTGACGAGTGAAGATGGGTGACCAATAGGACCGATCAGTTTCTCCTTTTTTTTAAATTTGTTTTTGGTTTTTAGAAGAAAACCTTTACAAAAATGTTTTAATATGAAAGTATATATACAAAATGAAAACACATTTTAGAAACACATTTTAGAGCAATCCTAGATACAAACAAATTAATCATTTAGACATGGAAAACTTCCTTTAAACCTAAGACCTACGATCATTAAACAATTTACATAATTACATCATTTTATAAAACAAATCTTAAAACAAATCTTAAAATGAAATCATTCTTGAGCCATGAAACTACAAACATTCGATAGGAATCGTAAAATTGCCATTTTCAAAGAAATCGATTTTCCATGCAATATATTCCACCAAATTACCTCAGGAAAATATCTTTCTGTTTGTGACACAAATTTTCCAAAAGTAGGTTTCGCGTTCCTCACAAATGGACTCACATTCAAGTAATAGATGTCTTCATGTTTCCTTTACAAAAGTGCTTTTACAAAAGCGACACAGCGCATGCCCCTTTCTCATTTTGTCTCTAATTTCTTGAATTTACCCAGTAGACAGTACACTAAAGCGAAACCACATAAGATTACACCTCCATTTTCTGTCTGGAAATGTATTTAAATATGGTTCCAAGGAACCCACCGTCTTCCAGTCTGATACCAAGTGACATTATAGAGATGAGGTCTTTACTTTCTCATTGGGTTCAGCCCAATCAGCCCATCTAATTCGAATTTTTACTTGCATTGGATTCCTAATGAGAAGTTTAACATCTGCACCAATGTTGTCAAGTAAACTTCTAGTACTATCATACATGGATATTAAGAACTTTGATTTGGTTTTGCCTGTTCTCAATTGTAAACCCAGTATCGCATATAAATTGTTTCCTGATCCCAATAACAGTTTTCTTAGTAGGGCCATTTTTTTCCATTCTATTACACTCTTTAAAGATTGTAAGCCTAGTTCATACCTAATAGCCGACATTGGGCTACATTTTGGGAGATAATACAATATGCTTCTCCAAAATTTTGCTTCGATCTTAATAAAGCTGACTTCTACACATTTTGGAAAAGATTCAAGACCATAACTGAGTTTGGGGATCACTTTCAAATTATAGAATCGTAACAGAGGTAGCATAGAGAATTTACAGTACATTCTGTCAATTATTTTTGTTTCTGCTGTCAATGCGATCAGTCGCTCTTCTAAAACATTCCAATATGCAAATTTTTTTATATTTGCAAACACAGGATAACCCATGTACAAAAATGTACGTCTAATTTCAAGTTTATAGTTTTTTAAATACCAACTGAATCTTATAGTTTTTTTGTATGCTCCCAAAATAAGGATGATAGATTTCTTTTCATTTATAATTAATCAATTCGTATCGATATATTCTTTAAATTTATTTAACATTCGTTGTAATCCTATCTGCATTCTATCGATCAGAAGGAAATCATCCGCATAGGAGCACCAATTTAATTTTACCCCTTCTATTTGTGGTGAAATAAACAAAGTCAGGTCTAAAGGGATCCCCACATCCGATACAAATAGATTAAACAGTGTAGGGCCGAAGATACAGCCCGGTCTCAAACCATTCCATGTGCATATTGGAACTGATAATTTGCCTTCCCGATTCAATCAAACTTTAATCACAGATCCCTCATGCAAGTTGATAAGAAGAGACAATATATTTATTCCTAGGCATTCCAAGTATCAACATTTTTGACCATAGTAAAGACCTATTCACCCGATCAAATGGTTGTGATAGGTCTATACTTGCCACATACATCAAAGAAGCATTTTTCTTACATGTGTTTTCTTGAAGAAGCGAAAACATAAGTCCTTCCATCTCTGTCCCCATTCGCTTTCTAAATCCGAAATTGTTTGTACTGGAATATTGCATTTGTTTCAGACCATTCTATCAACCTCAAAACCAATATAAAAAGAAAGGGTTTGCTCTCAAACTGCGCACACACATAGAATAATAAGCATAATGCAAATTAAATAAGTGGTTTTAATCAGTGCTGGTGCAGCCTGACACGTGTTTCGAGCTTCCCGCTCTTCTACTGAGGCTGCTTATGCAAAATTATAAAACATTGATGTGCAACAAAAACATTTGTTGAGCATGATTCAATAGTAAAAGAAACAAAAGTCCCCAGACCCAGGGCAAGAAGGCAGTTAGGGTTTGCCAAACCAACACATTGAGTATGTGGTTAAAGTAACAAACAGTTACACCGAATGCACATTTCAAATCAACCCAGTTCAGATAAAGGAAATTACAATCACAGAAAGTGCATAATTCGGTGGAAAAACATAACACATTATAAACAAAAATAAGGAGGGGGGGGAGAGAGAAAAAAGAAGAAAAAGCAACATAATTATTCAGTGAGAGAAGATGCTCATGGTAATCAGCCAGAAATACATGTATAAGGCCACTGACTGCTAAAATTATACCTTGATCTTGACTTGTGTAAAGTTTGGATACTAGAAAAGGATGCAAAATTAAAGAAATTTTATCGAGGGGCAAATTAATGAATCAATTGCGGTAAGAAAGGGGGTTGCAATTGGGTTGCATCATAAAAATTGTTTTTATATATATATATAATTTAATATATAATTTTACCCCACTTACCAATAATAGAAGTTGAATAATCTGATGTTAGGCGTGGGCTCCCTATAAAACAAAGAGGGGATGGCTATTTGTCTAGGATTCTGACTGACTAGATTTCACCTAGCAGTCATTTGAAAATAAAGAAATGACATACCAATATTTTGCAGTTGCACGAATGACGTTTCAGTAAATTATTAAGTTGCTGCGGCACGGGCTAGATTTCACCTAGCAGTCATTTGAAAATAAAGAAATGACATACCAATATTTTGCAGTTGCACGAATGACGTTTCAGTAAATTATTAAGTTGCTGCGGCACGGGCAGGAATCGAAGAATGCAGTTGCGGCAAGAACCAAAGAAAACAAAGTAACAATTAGCTAATTAAGTGGGTTATCTCTGTGGACATCTAAATCAACAAGGATCGTAAAGCGATGCTCGCAGGAAGGGTCCGTGTACAAATTATCAACGTTGACTCACCAGTGTGTTCACTGCTAAGTGAGGAACTGGAGCCAAACGGAGACCCTCGGTGTGCCGAGTTAACTCGGAGCTGAGAGGGAAGCAACAGTGAGAACGCCCGTGCGCGGGCGAGTCACCACAAAATTAAGGGGAAAACAAAAGCGCCATGATGGACTAGTATAGATGTAATGGAAAGGAAATCATTGAGACTACTCGATAAAGACAATGATATGTTTGAGATGTGCGTATGTCGGAAATAATTTGCGCACGGTAATTGCACAAATAGAAATGAATTGCAAAAAGAATGCAGGGCAGAAGGACAAAAATCCGGAAGGAATTAATTAATCAATTGAAGTATGAAGTCACTTGGGCTGTCCACGGATGGCAGAAGTGTATTATAATAAAACACATATGCCTGCATCTATAATAAAGAGTGTCGCGTGTACTGGCAAAGATGCTAAATAAAGGAGGGGCGCCTGGACCTGACTAGATTTACATAAGTTTAGTTTGGACGGAAGAACCCGTGCTAGCAAGTGTATGCATTAAAAATGGGGCGCTGCGCCCGGGTAGATAGCATAATAATTGGATAATGACATGTAGCTAACGGCTGATTACCATTGACATCCGTACAAATAACCAATACCTATTGGCATAGCATGTGAAAAGACTTATAAAAGACACATGTACCATGACTTTTAAACAACATGTAATCACAAAAATTGTAATCACAAAAAGACAGATAGTTCATGGTCTGTGTTTAGGCCAAACAAGCTGTCATAGGAAAACTGTAGTTTCTAATATACCCAACGGCGAATTCATTCGGGCAAGACGGAATTGTCTTCTTACGAATGATTTCGACCAGGAATGTTCATTGATACGCCAAAAGTTTATAGCTAGAGGTTATGACGTACGCTCAGTAGCAAAAGCAGAACATGATTTACGGGCCATGAAGAGATGCGATCTACTCACTCCGAAAGTAAGGAACGAAAATGTTCATTCTCAGAAACTCAAATTTATCACCAGATTTAATTCGGATAGTTCGGTGCTTTACAATATAATCAAACGGCATTGGCACATCCTACAACTTGATCGTGATATAACTCCTTGGGTGGATAACTCACCAAGTTTCATCTATACCAAGGCAAACAACCTCAAGAACATACTGTCTCCTTCATTCATGCCAATCCCACCCAAGCAACATACTTGGTTACACCAGCCCCCACGCCTTGGTTTTTACAAGTGTGGGGGTTGCTCTATGTGTTCACATGCACTGGAGACTACCTCCATTGACTTCGGACACTTAGGTACACACAAGATTTTGTCTTTTATCAATTGTAATTCGAAATTCTGTATTTAGTGTATTAAATGTGTCTGCGGTCTATACTATATTGGCAGTACTATACGCCCGCTGAAAATTCGCATCAGGGAACATCTGTACTCAATTACCCAATCTGATTCCAAATATCCCCTAGCTTTGCATTGGCAAAGATCCCATCAAATGGATAACAAGGCAATGATCCAATTTGCTGGGATCATGAAGGTGTCCCTCCCGCAACGTGGAGGTAACCAGATACTTAAACTCAGACAATTGGAAGCCCGTCTGATTTGTCAATACCGTACTGTAGAGTTTGGCCTGAACACAGACCATGAACTATCTGTCTTTTTGTGATTACAATTTTTGTGATTACATGTTGTTTGAAAGTCATGGTACATGTGTCTTTTATAGGTCTTTTCACATGCTATGCCAATAGGTATTGGTTATTTGTACGGATGTCAATGGTAATCAGCCGTTAGCTACATGTCATTATCCAATTATTATGCTATCTACCCGGGCGCAGCGCCCCATGTTTAATGCATACACTTGCTAGCACGGGTTCTTCCGTCCAAACTAAACTTATGTAAATCTAGTCAGGTCCAGGCGCCCCTCCTTTATTTAGCATCTTTGCCAGTACACGCGACACTCTTTATTATTATAATACACTACTGCCATCCGTGGACAGCCCAAGTGACTTCATACTTCAATTGATTAATTAATTCCTTCCGGATTTTTGTCCTTCTGCCCTGCATTCTTTTTGCAATTCATTTCTATTTGTGCAATTACCGTGCGCAAATCTTTTCCGGCATACGCACATCTCAAACATATCATTGTCTTTATCGAGTAGTCTCAATGATTTCCTTTCCATTACATCTATACTAGTCCATCATGGCGCTCTTGTTTTCCCCTTAATTTTGTGGTGACTTGCCCGCGCACGGGCGTTCTCACTGTTGCTTCCCTCTCAGCTCCGAGTTAACTCGGCACACAGAGGGTCTCCGTTTGGCTCCAGTTCCTCACTTAGCAGTGAACGCACTGGTGAGTCAAAGTTGATAATTTGTACACGGACCCTTCCTGCGAGCATCGCTTTACGATCCTTGTTGATTTAGATGTCCACAGAGATAACCCACTTAATTAGCTAATTGTTACTTTGTTTTCTTTGGTTCTTGCCGCAACTGCATTCTTCGATTCCTGCCCGTGCCGCAGCAACTTAATAATTTACTGAAACGTCATTCGTGCAACTGCAAAATATTGGTATGTCATTTCTTTATTTTCAAATGATTGCTAGGTGAAATCTAGCCCGTGCCGCAGCAACTTAATAATTTACTGAAATGTCATTCGTGTAACTGCAAAATATTGGTATGTCATTTCTTTATTTTCAAATGACTGCTAGGTGAAATCTAGTCAGTCAGAATCCTAGACAAATAGCCATCCCCTCTTTGTTTTATAGGGAGCCCACGCCTAACTTTGTCAGATTATTCAACTTCTATTATTGGTAAGTGGGGTAAATTTATATATTAAATTATATATATATATTAAAACAATTTTTATGATGCAACCCAATTGCAACCCCCTTTCTTACCGCAATTGATTCATTAATTTGCCCCTCGATAACATTTCTTTAATTTTGCATCCTTTTCTAGTATCCAAACTTTACACAAGTCAAGATCAAGGTATAATTTTAACAGTCAGTGGCCTTATACATGTATTCCTGGCTGATTACCATGAGCATCTTCTCTCACTGAATAATTATGTTGCTTTTTCTTCTTTTTTCTCTCTTCCCCCACTCTCCTTATTATTGTTTATAATGTGTTATGTTTTTCCACCGAATTATGCACTTTCTGTGATTGTAATTTCCTTTATCTGAACTGGGTTGATTTGAAATGTGCACTCGGTGTAACTGTTTGTTACTTTAACCACATACTCAATGTGTTGGTTTGGCAAACCCTAACTGCCTTCTTGCCCTGGGTCTGGGGACTTTTGTTTCTTTTACTATTGAATCATGCTCAACAAATGTTTTTGTTGCACATCAATGTTTTATAATTTTGCATAAGCAGCCTCAGTAGAAGAGCGGGAAGCTCGAAACACGTGTCAGGCTGCACCACCACTGATTAAAACCACTTATTTAATTTGCATTATGCTTATTATTCTATGTGTGTGCGCAGTTTGAGAGCAAACCCTTTCTTTTTATAATTCCTATTTCTAGTGGGAATTTGGCAGGCTCCTACTCAAGCTCTCAGCCGCAGCCCTTCCACAGCCACATAAGTTGCCGCCGTGTGCTCTGTACCCTGCTGGCCTATTTCTGCCACTTTTTCCCTCAACCTCAAAACCAAGCCAGCGAATACCTAAGAGTCAGCGTCCATTAGCGCAATAGGCCTATAATTTTGTGGATCACTTCTATCCCCCTTTTTATATATAGGAATAACATAAGAAATTCTTCAGGAGGATGGTATATGTTTGGTAAGGTCAATATTACGAAACAGCATAAAGAGAGCGTTTGCCCACTGACATGGGTTCGCTTTAAAGATGACATTTACTAGTCCGTTAGGGTCAGCCACTCTGGATGGATTCAATTCTGTTATTTGGGTCATTATCTCTGCCTCATTAAAATAACACTTCCAATCAAGTTTGTAAGTTTCAGACATAATTGTGGAAGAAAGATTATTTGCTGCGTAGATATCCCCAAAATGTCCCACCCACACATCCTCTGATACACTATTCACTTGTGACATCATAAGTGGGTATTCCATTGAATTTATAAGCTTCCAAAAGTTTCGAGAGGAAACGTCGTTAAGAGCTCTTAACATAGACTCATTATCTGCTTGTAACTTCTGACCCTTATGTGATTTTAACCAATTCTTTAGTTTTTGTTTTTCGTTACACATTTTCATATTTTTCTCTTCCCAGGAAATAGGAAGATTTAATTTTCCGAATATTTTTGTTACACAATGTTTTATGTTCTTTAACTAGGTAATCAAAACCATGTGCATGTGGAGCTCTTACAGAACTCGTCTTTGCTCTAATAGATCTACTAATTGTTTTCCCAACATATGTACTGAATTCTTCACTAGAGAATAGTTGCCACCTTTCCTCAAGCTGTAACTCTTGGCACTCAAAATTAAAAACCTAGTTTATTCTTTCCACATTTCCGGGGTGCCAGGTTATTCTATTCCTTTTTTATATTCACTTCCATGTTTCCTTTATACTGGTTCCTTATTTGTTGTTGAAGTCCGATGTTTAATTGGATTTGCAAAAATCTATGGTCAATGAAGTTATTATTAATCAGTTTGAAGGACTTACATACTTTGAGTAGGTTACCAGACCTAAATATATGGTCAATTATACATTTAAATAAACCATTGGACCAGGTGAAAGGGTCATTCGTGCTCATTAACATAATATTCACATGGGATAAACCCCAGTTCAAGAAGAAGTCATACCATATATGACCTTGGAGTACTTTCCTAGTGTAGCCCCTTGGGCCTCCTTCTATTATTTGTCCTTCCTCTCCACCTACAAATGACAGAATACCAATATTAGATTCCAGATTTGTACTCATATTGTCCAATATGTGAATTTGAGCGTTCAAGTAGCCAGTAGTTATCACAACAAGACCTTTGTATTTGATGTTCATTTCCACAAACAAAGAATTAGTCTTCTTGATTTTATCAGATAGGTTGTGTAGGGGATTTGAATATATATTTACCACCAAAACATATATTTTCACCTGGTCTATTGCCATTTCCACCTGGGAGACCAATGGGACCAATCAGTTTCTCTTTTCTATTATGTAATTAAATGGGGATTGACCCAAGAAGTACAGAAGGCACTCAAGAAGATAGTGGGCATTGATGCGAAGGGGGGGGGGGAGAAATATAGATTATAATTATACACAACTGTAAGCAGATTAAAGAAAGAGAAAAGGAAATGGCACAAAGGTTACAGACTGAGGAAGCAAAACTGGTACAGAAAAGGTTGTCGAAAATAGCAGTTGAGGGGGCGGTACCTACCACTATTTAGACTGAGCACCCTAGTGGGTTCTATTTTTTCTGGTGTGAGTGTTGAGAGGTGTCTCTACAATGCAAAACTTAGATATGTGAGGCCAAACAGGTGTTATTGATTCTCCTGAGCTAAGCAGTGAACCATGTTCACACCACAGCCATGGGAATTATCTGGGCATGGACATGTGCACAGAGTTTGGTGGAGGACATTCAACACTTGTCACTATCAAGATAAGGGTTACTGAGCTTTGTTTTGATGTGAATTAATTGTTTATGATCCCTGCTGATTAACAGCTGAAACAATGTAAGTAGGACACTCACACACTGACAGGTCTACAGCAGGGATCACCAAACTGATCCAAATCCTTTGCAGGGTGCATCAGCTCCAAACAATGAGAGATCCTGTTTGTTGTATGCTTCTCCGAATTTTCACCAGTGAAAAGCAGGCCAGGATAAATCCAACAGTCTCAGAGATAGAAAAGGGACAGCATTTCAAAACATTACTTGACCCATACCTGCTGCAGACAAAGAGAAGAAAAACAGAAGATGTTCTGACAGGTATCTTGATCCAAGTCACCATCCCAAATGGAGGATGGGCATTCTCTTTTATAAAGTTCTGAAAAAAGGTCACAAAGGACCCCCCTCTGAAATGCTGACTGTGGCTTATGAACAGAGCCTTTCTCAATGTTCGTTTCCTCCTCTACACCCTGCCAGATTGTCTCCTTCCATCAAAAAGGGAAGATCTAGCTCCTGGAGGAGCTTGGGGCTGTCAAACCAGTCCTGTCCCAGCAGGTCTGTCAGGATTTATACTTTCCATTGCAGTATGTGGGCAAGAAACCCCCGGTGGAACAACATTAATCGTGCTTAGTGTATGAAACCTTTAGGATTGTCTGAGTTGCAGTCTCCATCACAGATACATATCTTTCCATGATCCTGTGGTCTTCTCCTGAGATTCTCGCCTCACAGCTCCCATTTTCTAGTACAAGTGATTCCCGCCTTTGCACAGCTCTTTGTGTATTTATAGAGGCAGTAATTTGGCCTTTATTTGTTTTCACAGATTGCATATCTACCCTTACTGGAATGACTGGCTGGTGAAAAAGCCCTCCCTACAAGTATTGGAGAAGTGTATCAGTCAGGACATTGACGCCCTTTTTTGTTTTAAAATGGGGAAAATTTTGTCAATCTCTCCAGATCTATGTAGGTCTCATTTCAAATGCTTTCCATCACTGGGACAGTTTAGGATAAAGACCAAGCTTGTGCATTTGCTCCAGGATACCGAAGTGCTGGCCATTGCAACCTTACTCAAATCTGTGCAACACTGCCTTACCACAATCACAGGGGTTGGGAACAATTTGCGCGCTACTAAACTATCAAGGATATCAAATCAAGTAAAGACTTCAGTGAAAGCGTGGGTGGGAGTGGGTTCAACAACTTAAGACATTTCCGAAAGACGGGATCCAATGGTGCATTTTAAACCATATTTTCCCAAACATATGGTTAAATTGTGAGATGGTCGGTCATTGCCATTTTTAGAGACCACATTCTTTACAGAACCTGCCTCTTAGTGCTGAGAGATCATAAGATGCAAAGACGACAGCCAACTCAAAGTTCTACTGTTGGAGAACCTGGTTATAAACTTGCGATATGTTATCATAACAAATCTGATAGAGGCCAAATGAATTTACTGAAAAATTAAGTATCCCATAGTGTATTGATTTTCTAGTACTTTATAGGTGAAAAGTCTGTTATTTATATCTGGAACACTTTTGCATAGTTTGCAAACTGGATACATGCGTGTTAAACATTGAGCCACAGTAGAAGTGACTCCCACATTTTGCCATATGAAATAATATCTATCAGTACTGTTCTATGTTTAAAAACCTGCACATAGAATTTTGTACCAGCAAAAATATTACAATTATCAGAAATATAGTCTACAAATAATGTCCTACATCGGTACAATGTAATTGTAAAATGCCTCTCAGAATTCTGTGCCAATAAAAAATGTACCTCCAAATATTGGACAAGACCACGTCCACAGAATATTGTGCCACAGAACAGGGCCTCAAACTAGTGTGAAGTAGAATAAATCAATATTTAGAGTTATCTGCTAAAGTAAAGACATGCTCATCATTGGAGTTGCCACACAAATCGAAGCAGGCCATCCTTATAACCCAGAAAGCATTCAAAGTAATACAAAGGCTCTTTCAAATTAGCAACCACTAATACAGTGTTGCACTCTTGCCAATAGATACTCATTGACAACTCTGCCCCTTGTAATAACCAAGCACACTCAGACCTGTTATTGATAATAATGGAAATATATCACAGTTTTAGGTAGGCCTGAGGAGTTATCTATCTCTCTGTGAAAGAGCTAATGCTATACAGCAGATAGATATGGGCTCATGTGTGCCCAAGATAGGAAGTACATATAATTTATCAAGTTAGCAGAAGATTTCTGTAGTGTAATATGTGTCCTTCCATTAACTTGTGCTGACTGGTGGTACAGAATGTCTGTGGTAGGCAGCGTGATGGCAGGGGAAACCTTACAGCACCGTTTCCTTGCTCTGTAGTTTAAGAGTACTCATGTGTGTTAGGGAGAGCGTCCTTACGCTGTGTGGCCAGGGTCTTCCTGAATTAGGGATATCAGTGATTCCTTCAAGCTCTCCAGTGGTAGGTAGCAGAGCAGCCCAGGCCTGACTCTAAGGAGATGGAGTTTGGCGTTTAAGAGGTACAATGTACACATTGCATTAATGCCAAATGAGAGGATGTCCACGCATTATATTTTTATTAAAAAATATACTCTTTATTCATGAAAAGCCAAGAGATAAAATAGTACAGAAATAGGAAAGTAAGTGTGTATCTCTGTAACAGGTAAGTAAAAGAGTTTTAACATTTCTTTAGAGAATTCAATAATGAATCTTTTCAAGACCAGAAAATGCTAAACACGTGCCCTATCCAATACAGAAGGTTTGGGCAGAGACCAAGGGAGATCTGATGTGCGGATTTGAACATTCTTTGGCAGGAAAAAGATATCTTTCGTAAAAGTGTACCAAGGAGCAGTTTATGGAATCTAGGGGAAGTGAAGGCCACCGGAGACCCTTGGGGATTAAGGGAGGACCCAGAATTGAAATAAATAAACAAAAAAAGGACTTGGCAGAAGCACCAGAGAGTCAGGATGGCAAGCCCCGGTCCAAAAAGCAGTTCTGAAGATGGTGGTTTTGTTGTTTTTAGTGGTGGTCACTGTTCATGTTGTTCGGCAACCATCGTAGATTCCAGCGATCACACACCGGTACAGAAGGGACCCCCAAGTCCTTGGGAAGGACAATAATTTGAGATTCGGTAGTTCTTGGGTTGAGGGTCTAAACCAGAGGAGCTGAATGGCAAAGACACTAGTCTATTGTGTCAGCGATGCAGTGTTCCACGGTTATCCTTGGGAACAAGATTCAGCTTCTGAAGCTGAGGTCAGCTTGAGAAGATCCCAGGGAAGAATGATTATTGAAGAAAAGCCTGCAAGGTCAAACAGAGAGGGTCCAGTCATGGACGAAGGATCGGGAGAGAGTTTGACAGTGCCGGGAGGGCTAATTGCAGCACTGCATGATGTCTGGGATAAGGAAACTTTGGTCAGTTCAGGTCAGTGATGTCACGACCCTCGCTCAAAACCCCCTCTGGCAAACCCATTGGCCAGGTGGAGTCAGGACTCGGGCCTCTACAGCCTGGCATCCTCTTCAAAAGCCCTCACGGGGCCTGTCCTGGCGCCTATGGTGCCAGGCTCATACACCATGAACAACAATGTGCTTGGGAACTACTTTATTGTATTGTCTGCCAACATGGAGGCATCCACATAGCTTGGTTCCTAGGAACCAAGATATGTGGGTCTAGTGTTTTGGGTGTGGCAGGCCTGGAACTACTTTCCCTGGTACTACTTTACCTGGGCTATATAAACCACACCCTGACTGGAGAACATGCTTTGTGTTACTTTGCAGCTTGCAACGTGACGCTCACCGTGTTCAGCTATTCCCTCGAACCTCGGAGAAGCAGAACCTGCAAGGAGACAAAAGGAACATCATTAGCAGCAGCATCTTACCTGCAGTCTTCATCTTTAAACACTCGCAGGTACTGAGAACAGCTTCCTCGAATCTGCACGCCTCCCGGACAGAACGACCTGAAAGAGGAAGATAGAGGCAACATTAAAGAAAGCTGTAGAGACATTTACAAATTATGAACTGCTCAAAAGGCTTACCTGACTGGTCACCTCTCGGCTGGCACTACTCCGGACATTCCACTCGCGCTGAAGAACACCGCGACGTACAAGGAAGGAAAGCACAGGTTAGCAAAGGCAAGACTTTGCAGCAGTGCGCATAGCGCTTACTTACCGCATCATAGCGCTCTTAATGCGCCATCATTTACCAGCGGGGCTCAAACAAGCCAGTTCGCCGCGCTGAAGCTCCGCATACCTATGGGAGAAAAGAGACATTTTAAACAAAGAAAGGCATGCAGGATAGCAACAAAACTAAAGAACAGCAATAAGACCTACCTGAACAATATCAAGCGGGCCGGCGTCAGTGAAGTAACTGGACTGCACTCGCCCATGAAAGACAATGCGCCCCTGCAAAGAAGGCAGGACGGAGAGCACGCCTAATTCTACCACAAGGTGAGTAGAGGGCTCCAGAGGGACTGAAAGCATACGGGGGTGGAGGGAGGATACTTACCCCAGTCGGTCAGTCTTGAACACAGTCCTCCTGTATTTTCAGGCAGAACCTTCCCCGCAGACCACATCAGGGCAAAGCTGAGAAGCATACCAGCGAGTAACCCAGCTGGGTGGCGTCCCTGTGGATACCAGGTGAGCGTAACAAGTGAATCTTCAGGGTCTTGATAGTGAATGGGCACCACTTCTGCTTCAGAGAGATGCGGCCTTCAAGCAGGAGCTCCAATCAAGTTTTACCCACAGGATTGGGGGTGGGGGAGAGAGTACCACTGCCCAATTCTTCTGTCTTCTGAAGAGGCAGAGCTTCACTGCCCGATTCAATAGAACATCAAAGGATGCTGGTGCAGAGCTCCGGTCCTCCATCTAGCATCAGGCCTTCCAGGAATGCAGATACAGAGTACCAGCAGTAGACAAGGTCATTCCCATAGAGTCCTCTGGGACTCTATGGGAATGGGGAATTACAATTTAGCGGCGCCTGACTTTCCAGACCGCCAGGGTTGTAATCCCCCTGTGTTACCAGCGTCAGGTGCCGATAAATATTTACAGGTCTGGCGGCAACCCGCCGGTAGTACCGGCACGATTGTCGCCGGACCCCTAATGAGGCCCAGTGTCAATTTGTCACACATTTTAAATAAGAACTGTGTCTGAATGGCTTTCACACAAGGATAAATCTATGTTGTGTCCGGGTTAACACATGCTACAAACACACACTGCATCACTGCTATTCAGTTTATTTTTTAAATTATTTTATTGCCATTTTATAAAACAAACAAACAATTAAGCAAATGTTTTGCCTCCATCTCCCCCCTAGCGACAGCAGCATAGTACAATTTGTTCCTGCTTCCCATTCCCCATCCACATATCCCTCCGTCATCTACATAATGTCCAATATTCGCAGGTTGTGTGGGCACCATTGTTTCTTATAATCAATTTCAAGGTAGGTCAAGACCATCCCTCAGTCCGCGTGGCCCATTACATTGCTTGCATTTTCAGGATTTTATGAAGCAAGTCAGGCCGCTATCAACATCATCATGAATGCTTTGTTCTGGGCGTTGGTGGGTACGCTAATTCAGGGATCGAACAGTCCACACATCCATTCTCAGACACCAGGGGCCATATCAAATGTGATCATTGCCTGTATCTTAGATGTAATATCCGCCCAAAATGTTGCTATTACTTGGCACTCCTACCATATGCGGGACCAAGCTCCTTTTCCCTGGCAATCTCTCCAGCATTCTTGCGAAGTTGTAGAGTATCCCCACTCTTAATAATCTCCCCAAACATAACCTCCCACTCAGATCAGAGATCCTATGATTCCCTCACGGTCTAATCCTGAGGCCCTGGTCCAAGTAACTACCTAAGGTAAGAACTGCAGGAGGATTCAGAGCCTTTGGCATCCGTCCTGGGCCTTACCAAACCCTTTCTGACCATAACGCCCTTACCTCTCTTAACCCATTTTCAACCACCCATCAACGCTGATCACATTCCCCAACAAACGATAATATCCACATTCCAACTTTCTCACCATACCCCAATCTTATGAAATTGTTCTCATTATGGCATCCGCCTGCCCTGTATCATCATATGGTGTCATTGGCTGTACTTATTGGGCCTTTTGGGCATGTTCCTCTGCTGCCTGACAGCCTGGGGGCCCTGTTGATGGTGCAAATGTACTACAAATTATATACTTCGGGTTGCAGCACAGTGTGGGAAAATCCCCTGTACTGACCGCTGTCACTGGGGAATTTGGCTCGAATGGCACCAACGACACAGGCGGGTATTACTCGTCGAACGCGGTATCCAAGCCTCCCATGAAGCCACCAAGTAAACGAACGATAGGCCACCAGCCTGTACCACCTACGGAAGAGAAACATACAAACTGTATTTAAATGAACATGATAAGTGTACAAACCTTAGTTGAAAATGCAATCTTGTATCCTGAGGCATAGTTGCCAGTACAAATGTTACTTCATGGATCAATCAACTTGGGCTTTAAAGTGTAGACACATTACAAAAGTGAACACCCATGCAATCCATAACATTTGGGGGGACAGAGAAATATTGTTTCTTGGTTGTACGTGAAAGACACATAAAATGACCACTATGTTTTTCCCAAATCGCGAGAGATATATTGAATTGCCAGACTACATTCATTTGGCAGTGATCGATCAAAGTTACGACAATATAGGAGACAAACATTAAATGTTAGTGGCCTAAGTTACATCACATCTAGAGTACACTTACTCATTACTTGGATTGCGAGGGCGAACTGTTGCGCGAAGTTCGTGCATAAGCACCAACATAATCCTCAACACGAACCTTGTGAGGCAGGCTGCCCTGAAGTCATGCAGCTCGGTAACGCATTGCGGCCATGTCTCCTCTTCCAATATGTAGGCCAAGCATCCAGAGTTTTCTCTGCAGCAGCAGTTCTCCTCCTCGGTTGGCATGACCTCGCACCGATTGCAGGTACACCAGGTGGAGATGTCTTCCATGCGACTAGGCTTTGGCACAGGTTCCGGTGAATCGTCCTCCCAACTGTCGTTCGATGCCCCATTGTTTTAGCATCTTTCTCTTTCAACTAATTCCACCTCGGAATACTCTGGCTCGTACTGGTAGGGCTGTATTGTTGCCATTATACGACAAAATTAAAATCAATAGTAATGCTAGTACTATCATCTTTCAGCACAGGCTACGAGCAATGAAGATAGCTGAACACAGCAGAAACGAGTCACAGGATATACAAAAAAAGACAGCAAAACCATTGAAAAAGCAACTCTGATGTTGTCTGATGAGAAGCGGTCTGTTTATACTTATTGAGGAAAGAGGCGTCCTGCTATTTCCATGGAGACACGTCATTAGCTGGCACACAGAGGACGTTGACACGAGACGTGCATTCGCATTGTGAAATCGGCCATATGCGTCTAGTGATGTCAGTTTCAGGGGGGCAGGGATATGATTTAGTGCCACAAGGTAGTTCAGCTTAGGGCGATGCGGCAACGGATAAGATTAGCACAAGATGGCCGCGCCCGATGCTTAATTTCGCATGGGTAAAAGTGAGGAAAACTATGGTAAAGTGAATAGGAAATGTTTTTACGATCGATCACAGATTGCTTTAAACCACA